>NW_025964044.1:0-36664 GCF_023055435.1 Haliotis rufescens
TCCAGGGGATGCAACTCTGCACAGTGAATCGCGGCGCCTTAGACGACTGGTTAACAGGAAAGCCAGGAGCATGAGTAGTACAGACAAACCAAGAAACATAACCAGGGTGAACCATGATCAGAGGTTTCTGTCACACCTCAGGGATACAACACTTTGTGAATTGCAATGCTTCATCCCATGAGCCACCATGCCTCCAAGGTTGATAGAGAAACTACATCAACATGAGCAGAAGGTGTGAAGCAGCATCAGTAGAGTATGTGTATCATAGCTACCATTTAACAGTGAGGTGAAATAGGGTTTAACGTGGCATCCAAGATTATTGCACTTATATAGCGATGTGCATGTGTGTGTGGTGTGTGTGTGTGTCTGCTTATACCAGTTAGGACTCATGCTGATTTATAGTGCTAGCACACTAGAGATACCATGCCGCAATTTAACATGAATACCCACTCAGACACAGTATACTGACTCCGAGCCGACCAGTCCTTGTTTTAGGCCCCTAATGTTGAGCGCCAGACAGGATAACAATAAGTACCATCGTTGAATGTCTTTTGGTAGGACGCGGCCAGGGATCAAACCCCGGACCTTCTGCTCTCTGGGCGGATGCTCTACCACAAGACCGCGGAGGCGGTCTCTACCATTTAACGAGTATCACTATGAAAATGAACGGTCAATTTAATTTAACCAATAACAAATATCCTTTCCAGATGTGAATGAGTGAATAGTCATACACTACACTTTCCAATATTTCAGCAACATCGATCCATGCAAGTGGGATACGATGATATGCCATCAGTCAAGTTGCTGAACCTGATTCATTTACATGATTTAGTTGCAGATTAATACAAGCTCCTATTTTCTCACCTGGAATCCCGACAGGTTCTCTTGAGGCAAGGTGAAATGGTATTTAACGTTGCATCCAACGCTAATTACACTTACATAGCGATGTGCATGCATGAGTGTGTGTGTGTGTGTGTGTGTGTGTGTGTGTGTGTGTGTGTGTGTGTGTGTGTGTGTGTGTGTGTGTGTGTGTGAGAGATGGGTTTAACACCTTTTTAACAGTATTCCAGTAAAATCACGGTGTGCCAGCTTAATGTGGAAGGAAAGCCTGAAGTGATGCAGGTCTGAGACGTTTACCATTTTGGTGAGCACGAGCAAGGGTATGGTGCTGATAAACCTAGAAAAATAATCAGGGTAAACTGGGATTCGAACCCACAATCATAGGTTTCTGGCATACCCAAAGGACGTAACTCTGTACAGTCAATTGCAGCGCCTTAGACCACTGGGCTTCCCGTGCCCCCGTATGTGCATGAGTGTGTGTGCTTGTACTAGTTAGGACTAATGCTGCTTTATGCCCTTTTGCCAAGCGCCAGACAGGGTAACAACAAGTGCCATCTTTTAACATCTTTTGGTAGGACGCAGATGTCTACCACTACACCAATGGAAAGGGTCTCCGTTGGGGCAACTAGTGGGGACCTATTGCTGTTCTATACTCACCTCCTTCACCAAGGTGTTTTCATTCAGCTGGGCATCAAGCTGTTGCCTCACAGACATGTACTTCTGAAGGTCTGAAAGCAGGAGATTATATTTACGCTAATTAATCTCTTCAAACCACTGAAACTCCATGTCATCATGGTCATATATCAATCAGAGGATGCAATCTTGGATTGAAAGGGATTAACTTTTGTGACTCCAAATCTTCCATACACACGACAAACATGTATACCCATTTAAACTCTTGCTTCTAGAGTATTCTCATCAATGGTTATACTACTATGCAACAGCGATACTTGCTGTGTCATCAGGGTGTTGATACGAGTGACTGACCATCGTAAACACAAAGAGTGGCTAATGGGTATGTGCACAATAGTAAATAATCAAGTGCGGATCACTGTGTAAACAAGCATTAATTCTTTGTGACAGTGGTCCTGTGGAAAACTATTTGTAATCCTGTGGCTAATTAACTCATTAGTTGGAGCCAATTGTCCCCAGTTGATGTAAGATGCCTCACCTGGTAAACTGCAGTCTTGCCCTCAGCCCCCTGATGCAAAATAGTGATATTTTTGAAACACCAGAACCATATACATAAAGCCCCCCCCCCCCCTACACACACACCTGCTCTCTCTCTCCACAGTGGTAGAAACTAACAGTTTTAGTCCACTAGTCCATATAATGATAACTTAACACAAAACAGATAAAAATGGCAAATTTCTACTGGTCCTCATGATACCTTAACGATTGGGAAATTTGGCAAGGACTACAGGACAAGTGCCACTTTCCAATGCTGATATATAAAATGGGTCTCAATCATGTGTTTCAATAATATAATTATCCTACTTGAATTTTAGTCATCATAACTATATAGATCCAATAATTGCATGCTGAACTGAAGTTTCGGCTGCAAACATTTGCATACGATTCGTTCGGGCAAGAATGAAGGCTACAGTCGACAGTCGACAGCAAATACATTCGACCGAAACCCCATTGTGTTGCATGTTTACATCTAATGAGCACAGTGAAATCAAATATTTGTTTCGTCCGGACTTGTTTACCAAAATGGTCAACGAAAAATCTAGACCGATATCGAAACATGAATCTTGTCTCACATAAATTGCCTGTTTTCTTAGAATTGAGTTCTAAAATGTTTAAAACAAGAATATGGTGTGTACAAAAACGAATAGACTAATATAAAATAGTGAAAATCAAATAAAATGACCACCTTTCTGAACACTTTGGTATTTTTCAACCTCACTTTGCAGTCTTTTCTGCACGTCGGCCATCTTGAAGCTTATGAGAGCTCTATGGTGATTGGTACACACAATGAACCAACATCAAATCAACGCAATTTTTACAACGAAGAGCAAATGGGCAGATAACTCTAACAGGTGCTCGGAAGGGTGCTCCAACATTCGTACGATGTGTGGCATGTAATGATCTTGAGATCATTATTTCAAGTTTCAATTATGACATTATTTTCGCGATCCTCTAATTTACTATGCAGTTTGGTAAGTTTGTATGCAATCAACGCATGAAAACTTATTTAATACTGAGGAATTGCTAGACCAACTACTCTTATGTCAAGTTCCGTAATCGTCCCTTCCTGACGTTAATTGCCATACTATTTTTGTGCATTACACCTTATAACGATCCCAACGGTTAGGCAACGCTTTATTATCATTAGGATAGGTACCCCACTTTACGACCCCAACGCAATATGTAATAATATAACAGTGACCAATGTTAAATTACAATAATGTTTTCAGTGCAAAGATGAGTATTAATATGTGTTTTCATATAATTACCCATTTAATGGCATATTTATTAATTGACTACCGAAACTGTGTGTTTGCAAGATAAAAGTTCCACGTTCTACTAATCAGGGTCTACATGTATAATATGCACCCTCTGCAAATTTGAACTCGAAAACATTGCGGCTTATTATTGGGTATATATAAAGAATACTTGCACATTGCTTTAGGTGTGGGTGCTTATGATGGGGAATATAGTAATTAAAAAAGTGGTTCTGTATGAACTAAGCCACTAATAACAGGAATGTTATGTTTTTGTAACACATATATAAATAACACAGGAAAGAAGTAAACCTGTTTCTTAAAATACATCTTAAAGACTTGCCTAAAAGACATTTACCCATTTATGATATAGTGAACAGTTGTCAAACCTGACTGGCTTTTACTGCACTATGACAGTCAATAAGTAAAGAACATTTTCATTGTGTTCATGTTTGTTTGGCAATATCTGTGACTGGAAACTGCCTCCATTGGCCAGTGGATACAGTGACAGGAGATTGGAAGGTCAATGGCTCCATCCCCAACCCCTTAATACCAAAAGATGGGGCTAAATTTTAACAAGGACTGGTTGGCTCGGAGTTAGTATATTATGTCTGAGTTTAGTATCCATGTTAAACTGTGGCACTATAACACTGGCAGTAGTCGGCGCTAGTACAAACACCCCTACACTCAATGTGGCTATATAAGTGCAATAATCTTGGAAGCCTTGTTAATTTCAACTCAACTCAACTCTTCTGAGATCTTTTCCCAGTCATCATTTCTCACACTTCCCATCCGACATTCGATTCTAATTACGGTAAGTCTGAAGACAACATACATGCAGTATGTTTTTCTCATTTCACTTTGTGCGTTAAGGAAAAATACAAGAAAACTCATTTTTCCTAACACACTCCAAGTGATTGCCTGTCATTGTTGATGGTGTTGAAGAGATCTCTTTTGTTGCTTCACAACCAAAATATATCTATGAAGCTTTTTATATGTTTTTAGTTGCTAAATAGGGGCGGTTGGGTAGCGTAGTGGTTAAAGCGTTCGCTCGTCACGCCGAAGACCCGGGTTTGATTCCCGACATGGGTACAATGTGTGAAGCCCATTTCTGGTATCCCCTGCCGTGATAGTGCTGGAGTACTGCTAAAAGCAGCGTAAATCTAGTCACTCACTCATTTTGTTGCTAAATTCTTTTTTCAGAGACGAGGCCAAGTTTTTATCCTCCGGTCTCAGTCCACTCAACAGGCTCCCAGACAAACCAGGGCATACAAGAGGAAAAAGACATTCGGTGAAGGAGGCTACGCTCTGCTGGTAGTTACCATGGTTACTGTACATCTCAGACACGCCTAGCATCCTCAATTATCAGGGATATCATCTTTTGTTCTGATTGGCCACTTAGCTTTGTTTTGAGTCCTGTTTGAATAACACAGCTCAAACATTAGCTGTCCAAGCCATTATAACACTGTCCTTGTGTGACTGAAACCATCTTCCTGAGGCAAGGGAATTAACTGATCATTAAAGTCCAGTTTCTGCCCTTGCCGAACTAGACAGGAGTTATCACATTATGGAGTTATATTTGCCTGGACTTATGAGTCCACTATGCATAGTCCAATCAAAATGACGTAACGAAATCGCCATCTGGTTCGTAAATTGTCGTGTAGATTTTGGTCGATTGCAGGATTTACAAAGCATGTGTACCGTTCGCCACTTGGCATCAGCAGATATTTTCCAAATCTCTTCAGGTTTTTAATCAGGTGCTTAAGTGATTTGATGCAAATTGAGGTCCGTTTTATTACAATATAGATCGTGATTGTCTATCATATCATCTTGACAGGGCACCACCATTTTGTTTGAAGCAAATGCAAGTGATTTGAGAGGTGGAATATGACTGGTCAATAGCAGGGACATAGAAGGGACATTTAATGGTAATATGCACTAGTGGTGCCACGATCAAGCCAAGAAATTCCAGCCTGGTTTGGCAAGGGTGAAAATTGGACTTTTACAGTCAGTTAACTCCCTTGCCTTGGGAAGATGGACTGACACAAGCAGTGATATCATCCGTTCATAGCTTACATCGTTGTGGGCCATGAAATACAACAGGGGAATGTTTTTATTCATCAAGACATTCCTCTTAATACTCAGGAAACATCTTTTTGAATGTCCAACTGAGGTAGCAAGTGGGTTTAGGGTATATATGTTAGACAAGAATGGAAATTTTGATGCACAGCATAATCGAGGATGATGGTCAAATGGACTAAAATTCTTTCAGAACCTGCTGTTTGTGGCGTCAAGATTAATCTGCTGTGACAGTCTTCAACTTTCATTAGATTGTATATCACACAACGGAACTGACTGCATCATACAAGATCACCCGATTCTAGTAGCATGATCACCTGCTTCCAGTAACATGATCACCTTCTAGTAACATGATCACCCGATTCTAGTAACATGATCACCTGCTTCTAGTAACATGATCACCTTCTAGTAACAAGGTCACCTGCTTCTAGTAACATGATCACCCGATTCTAGTAACATGATCACCTACTTCTAGTAACATGATCACCTACTTCTAGTAACAAGGTCACCTGCTTCTAGTAACATGATCACCTGCTTCTAGTAACACAATCACCTGCTTCTTGTAACATGATCACCTGCTTCTAGTAAAAGATCACCTGCTTCTAGTAACATGATCACCTACTTCTAGTAACAAGGTCACCTGCTTCTTGTAACACGATCACCTGCTTCTAGTAACACAATCACCTGCTTCTTGTAACATGATCACCTGCTTCTAGTAAAAGATCACCTGCTTCTAGTAACATGATCACCTACTTCTAGTAACAAGGTCACCTGCTTCTAGTAACATGATCACCTGCTTCTAGTAACACCATCACCTGCTTCTAGTAACATGATCACCCGATTCTAGTAACATGATCACCTGCTTCTAGTAACACGATCACCTACTTCTAGTAACAAGGTCACCTGCTTCTAGTAACATGATCACCAGCTTCTAGTAACACAATCACCTGCTTCTTGTAACATGATCACCTGCTTCTAGTAAAAGATCACCTGCTTCTAGTAACATGATCACCTTCTAGTAACATGATAAACCTGCTTCTAGTAACATGATAAACCTGCTTCTAGTAACATGATCACCTGCTTCTAGTAACATGATCACCTGCTTCTAGTAAAAGATCACCTGCTTCTAGTAACATGATCACCTTCTAGTAACATGATAAACCTGCTTCTAGTAACATGATAAACCTGCTTCTAGTAACATGATCACCTGCTTCTTGTAACACGATCACCTTCTAGTAACAAGGTCACCTGCTTCTAGTAACATGATCACCCGATTCTAGTAACACGATCACCTACTTCTAGTAACAAGGTCACCTGCTTCTAGTAACATGATCACCAGCTTCTAGTAACACAATCACCTGCTTCTTGTAACATGATCACCTGCTTCTAGTAAAAGATCACCTGCTTCTAGTAACATGATCACCTTCTAGTAACATGATAAACCTGCTTCTAGTAACATGATAAACCTGCTTCTAGTAACATGATCACCTGCTTCTAGTAACATGATCACCTGATTCTAGTAACATGATCACCTGCTTCTTGTAACACGATCACCTTCTAGTAACAAGGTCACCTGCTTCTAGTAACATGATCACCCGATTCTAGTAACATGATCACCTACTTCTAGTAACATGATCACCTACTTCTAGTAACAAGGTCACCTGCTTCTTGTAACATGATCACCTGCTTCTAGTAACACAATCACCTGCTTCTTGTAACATGATCACCTGCTTCTAGTAAAAGATCACCTGCTTCTAGTAACATGATCACCTACTTCTAGTAACAAGGTCACCTGCTTCTAGTAACATGATCACCTGCTTCTAGTAACACCATCACCTGCTTCTAGTAACATGATCACCCGATTCTAGTAACATGATCACCTGCTTCTAGTAACACGATCACCTACTTCTAGTAACAAGGTCACCTGCTTCTTGTAACATGATCACCTGCTTCTAGTAACACAATCACCTGCTTCTTGTAACATGATCACCTGCTTCTAGTAAAAGATCACCTGCTTCTAGTAACATGATCACCTTCTAGTAACATGATAAACCTGCTTCTAGTAACATGATAAACCTGCTTCTAGTAACATGATCACCTGCTTCTAGTAACATGATCACCTGATTCTAGTAACACGATCACCTGCTTCTTGTAACACGATCACCTGCTTCTAGTAACATGATCACCTGCTTCTAGTGAAAGATCACCTGCTTCTAGTAATATGATCACCTGCTTCTAGTTAGCATGATCACCTGTGCTTCTGTGTGTGAGTGTGTGTGTGTCTGTGTGAGTGTGAGTGTCTGTGTGAGTGTGAGTGTGAGTGTCTGTGTGTGTGTGTGTGTGTGTGTGTGTGTGTGTGTGTGTGTGTTTTCACAATGCATTTCCCTGTTGTCCACGGTTGGTTTACAACTCACAGCTCTGCTCCATGGTTCCAGGTGATTCCGGCCGCAGCGTTTTGTCTGGGCACGTGGCAGATTCGACGACGCGAATGGAAGCTGGGTCTGATTGCTGACCTTGAGAAGAAGACGACCCAGCCACCCATTCCTCTTCCACTTGAGTCAGTATCATCTGTAGTTTGTTGGTCTGATCACTTGATATGTGATGGTCGGTGTAGTTTATTGTTCTGATCACTTCATACGTGATGTACAGTGTAGTTTATTGGTTTGATCACTTGATATGTGATATACAGTGTAGTTTATGGGTCTGATGACTTCATATGTACGTGATGTACAGTGTAGTTTATTGGTCAAATGACTTCATACGTGATAGTACAGTGTAGTTTATTGGTCTGATCGCGTCATACGTGATGTACAGTGTAGTTTATTGGTCCGATCCCTTCATACCGTATATCGCTGTGTATAAGGCGACCCCACGTATAAGACGACCCCCCTGTACACACCTTCAAAATCAACCCAAAGTCCTATACTCCGTGTATATGGCGACCTGGAATGAAGCACATCACAAGTGCGCACACAAACCTTATATATTCAATACAAATATGTTTATCTTGCGTTGTTTTTTCTACGATGATTGGTCGCGTGTGTAACTCCAGCACATGTTGCCATTTTGTGTTTACACGGTACGACACCAAATTGGTGCCTGTAAAATAAAATTCATTTATGAAGTAATAACATATAAGAGACAATGGGGAGTAATTTAATCGCCAATTAACTATGTTGTAACTAACTAGGCTTATATTTGCTTCACATTCAGCGTGTTTATTCCACAATCACTTATTCACACTGTCTCCAACAGTTGTTAATACAAATGTAAAAACAGCGGGAATTAATTTCAGCTTCACCGGTTATCACATGTAAGGTCACGTGTGCAATATGCAAATGCTTACCAGTACTTCCCGCTCTCTACTCACGGATGTTGATTGTTTTACCGTGTCAGCTGGTTTGACAATCTGCATCGAGGCGAGGGTCATTTCAACTTTATTTGCAGAAATGATTAAACTTTATTCAAGGAAAAGAGATACAAATCATGTTTATGTATGGGAATAGTTATTGGAACAGTTATTAAGAACGAAATGCGAAGTTTTAGTGTCAAATGCTGGGCTGGCTATCGGACGCCGGTTGACATCGCCAGTGGAAAAAAATGTGAGATCTTTGTATAAGACGACCCCCCTTCTTATCCCCCTCATTTTAGGTACAAAAAACTCGCGTTATACACAGCGATATACGGTACATAATGTACACTGTAGTTTATTGGTCAAATGACTTCATACGTGATAGTACAGTGTAGTTTATTGGTCAAATGACTTCATACGTGATGTACACTGTAGTTTATTGGTCTGATCACTTCATACGTGATGTTCAGTGTAGTTTATTGGTCTGATCAGGTTTTGAGTTGATCACGACCTCTGTGTTTTCAGCTTGGAGGAGTTTAAGGACCTGGAATACCGCAGCGTGACAGTCCGCGGCCGGTTTGATCACAGTCGGGAGATGTACATCGCTCCACGAAGTAACGTGATGACGGAGAGTCAGGGTGGACTCATCAATGTCAACACACCGAGCCCTGGATCCAACGTTGTCACACCGTTTATACTCTCGGATAGGGAGTACGTCACCTGTATTATTTGTTTGTGAAATGAATGGGTGTGTGTTGCAATCTGATTCATGGTAAAATGTTGTTAAATGAATTCGGATACCAAAAATCTTTCGATCTTCATACTGTGTATGAATACTAGACAATTTGAAAAAAAGGTTATCGATTGGTTTGGAAAAATGGATATGACACCAATACAATTTGAGTGAGTGATTGAGTTGCGTTTAACGCCGCTTTTAACGGTATTCCTGTTATATCAAGGCACGTCTGCTTAATGTGGGAGAAAAGCCCGAAGTGATGCAGGTCTCAGACGTTTACCACTTCGGTGAAACCCATGAGCACGGGTATGGTGCTGACAAACCTAGAAACATAATCGGGCCAACCGGGATTCGAACCCACAATCATAGGTTTCTGGTGAGCTAAAGGGACACAACTCTGCACAGCGAATTGTGGCTCCTCAGTCAACTGGGCCACAGTGCCCCCCAACACAATTTGAAGTTTGATCAATATTTATGTCAGAACAACTTTGATTTAGTTGCCTTTGTCTCAGATGAACAGATCCATTCCTGGGAATGCTTTTTGTTTGATTTGTCAAACTTGAGTTGAAACAATGTTGCCTGAATCACCTCATCCATCATCCCTGCTGGACTTACTTGTCTCAGCATGATAAGCATCTCATCTCTATTTTTTATCTGTGCAGAAACACATATAACGTAAAGCAAAAATTCCTTTTTAGAAGTTGTTCTCTCAAAATGTTCCAAGCTATTTTCAAGTTAATAATGACCAGTATTGATAAATTGCATTGACACATTGTTTCTGGATGATTCATCTGCCTGTGTTTGCAGCTTGACCATCCTGGTGAATCGAGGGTGGGTTCCGGCCAAGAACCAAAATTCTGCGACGCGGCAGAAAGGTCAGGTGAGGACAACAGCACCATGTGGCGAGAGACTGGGGTGAAAAGATACTGATGAGTATTCATAATGTGCTAGAATCCGTGTGCAGTGCACATCAAATTGCTACACCAATATTAATGAAGTCCACGGATGACTTTACATTCATATATCATTCTCAGCTCCCTGGGGAGTATATAACCAAACTTCGCATGAAAGAGTCACTAGGTGGGAGTTGGGGAAAATGTGATGCAATCTTTCGTAATTGACAAAATCAAAGAAGTCTCTTTATCATGACATGATTCTCAAAACATTCATGTGCATATGCAGGAGAAAAAGCTCAAAGTGTTTTTGGGTACCCTCAAATTTGATACCATAACAGAACTAATTCATTGATAATTGTTCACTGGCACAGACACCGATACTGATAGTCACTGATGGCATCATTCATTCTCAAGGGGCACGGGTGGCCCAGTCGTCTAAGGCGCCGCGATTCGCTGTGCAGAGTTGCGTCCCTTGGGCACGCCAGAAACCTGTGAGTGTGGGTTCGAATCCCGGTTCGCCCCGATTATGTTTCTAGGTTTGTCAGCACCGTACCCGTGCTCAAGGGTTTCACCGAAGTGGTAAATGTCTGAGACCCCTATCACTTCGGGCTTCCCTCCCACATTAAGCTGACAAGCCGTGATATAACTGGAATACTGTTAAAAGCGGCGTAAAACCCAACTCACTCACTCACTCATTCATTCTCAGGACACAAGTTTTTGTTCAAGGGAGATAATTCTGTGAATGTCCATACACTTGCATTCAATTATCTCCCCTTTCCTATGTACACATTCATGTCATCTGGTTTGTGCCTTGTGGACATTATGGTGGTTTTCCACAGATTTGTTTTTGACATCAGCTCCAAATTATATCTTTATTGTTACATGACCTAGCGAAAATAATCTAAAAGCATGAGTAGGTCCAAAGTTATTGAATGGGTTGTATGACTGCAAGACATTTATGAGCTCCGATGTTCATAGAATTTTGCCATCACTCTGTTAAGGTTCATACTCCTATGAACACAAGTTAAACGAAAAGGCAATCTTTCTTTATATGATCATGAAAAATTAAGAAAATATACACAATGATCTAATATCATAAGTTGGGTTAAATGTTTTTTTAAATGTCTGTATCTTGCTGCAGTGTTTGTAGTGATGAGGGCTAGCCATATTATCCCTGAATGTTGTTGTATGTTATATTTGTGTTTCCATGGCAACATACAGTGCTTTACAGAGGTTTATGATTTTGGAGTCAAGAGTTGGTCAAGAATTGAGATTCTGCAACCTATACTTATCATAAGAGGTGACTAACGGAACTCGCTGAGTTTGTTGATGCATGATTTATGCTCATGATGTCAATCACTGGATTGTCTGGTCCAGACTCGATTATTTCCAAACCGCCATCATATAACCGGAATATTGTCGAGTGCGCAGTAAATAACAAACAAATAAAACAGATGGGGATGTCCAAGTTAGACTGAAGGAAATCAGCCATAGTCACTCTCAACATTGACTGTATTTCTTCACATAATAGAAATTTTGATAAAAAATAAATTTAATTTTATTCATCCCGTAGGACTCGCAGTATAAATGATTTGCATCCATTCTCAAATTGTATGTGTATAGGACGACTTATTCTGTATCCAGTAGGAACCTTGGTATTTTGCAGATAGCGGATGAGGTGGAGATAGTCGGAGTGGTGCGTCACGATGACCAGGTAAGACGGATACATCCTATTTATAGTCTTGTCCCTCCGATGTCTAATGGTAGAGCGTCCGCCCGGAGAGCGGAAGGTCCGGGTTTCCATCCACAGCCGCGTCATACCAAAAGACGTTAAAAGATGGTACTTGTTGTTACCCTGTCTGGCGCTCGGCATTAAGGGGCTAAAACAAGGACTGGTTGGCACGGAGTCAGTATACTGTGTCTGAGTGGGGTATTCATGTTAAACTGTGGCATGGTATCTCTGTGTGCTAGCACAGTAAATCGGCATCAGTCCGGACTAGTACCAACAGCCACACACACACACACATACACGTGCATGCACGTCGCTATATAAGTGCAATAATCTTGGACGCTACGTTAAACCCCATACGATTGCGTATTATACGCGAATATAAAAGTCTTGTGTATATTGATCAATCGGAAAGAGTGCTAATTGGGATTGTTCACTTGCTAATTTGTGAGCAATTATAGCCATGGGCGCTTTTAAGAGCGGGGCGCTTATTACGTCAAATACGGTATGTGCCCACATGATCTAATGCAAGAAATCAGCAAAACGTTTCGATATTTTAATAAAAGCTATCAGGCACGTTCATATAAATATGAACAAGTTTATGTTATTTATTATGTTGATGTTGTTGATGTCTACCATGTTGATGTTATTGAGTGAGCGAGTGAGTGAGTTTGGTTTTATGCCGCTTTTAGCAATATTCCAGCGATATCACGGCGGGGGACACCAGAAATGGGCTTCACACATTGTACCCATGTCGGGATTCGAACCCAGGTCTTCGGTGTGACGAGCGAACGCTTTAACCTCTTGGCTACCCGACCGCCCTTTATGTTATTGTTGATGTTGTCGATGTCTACCATGTTGATGTTATTGTTGATGTTGTAGCGCAACCCATTCATGCCAAAGGGGAACCACAACACGTCGGGGTACTGGTTGTACCGGAGTGTCACCGAGATGTCCGAGGCAGCTGGTACCGCGTCAGTCTTCATTGATGCAGACAGATGTGAGTAGTTACCATAGCTTTCGTCATCTTCCACGACCGCTGTGGTCTAGTGGTAGAGTGTCCGCCCGGAGAGCGGAAGGTCCGGGGTTCCACCATAAGAAAAGATGTTAAAAGATGGTACTTGTTGTTACCCTGTCTGGTGCTCGGCATTAAGGGGCTAAAACAAGGACTGGTCGGCTTGGAGTCAATATACTGCACCTGAGTGGGGTATTCATGTTAAACTGCGGCATGGTATCTCAGTGAGCTAGCACTATAAATCAGCATTAGTCTGGACAAGTACAAGCAGCCACACAAACACACACGTACATGCACGCCGCTATATAAGTGCAATAATCTTGGACGTGACGTTAAACCCAATTTCACCCCACACATCATATTCCAGAGGCAAGAGAGTTAACTGACCATAAAAGTCCAGTTTCCACCTAGGCTGGAATTATAGAGTTACATTTTGGCTGGACCAACGAGTCTATGCATAGTCCAATCAAAATCCCATAGCTAAATCGACAACTGTGCAAATTTCGGTCGAATGCAGGATCTGCAGAGCATGCGTACCTTCAACTTGGCGTCAACAGATATTTTCCAAATCTTTTCATGTTTTAATCAAGGTGCTCACATGATTTGATGCACAAAGTAAGACCTGTTTTATCACAAAATAGATTTTGATTATTGATCAGATCGTCTTGCCTCAAGAAGTTAGAATATTGTCGGGTGTGGCAATAAACAGCAAACAAATAAAACATTTCAACCATGTCACTGGTTATTGAAGCCTTGTAAGCAGAACCTCAAAGTATTTGTTTGAGCGGCCTGCCACTCACTCACTCACTCACTCACTCTGTCTCCTTGTATTGGCAGACAGCACAGTGAATGGAGGACCGGTTGGAGGTCAGACGAGGGTCACCCTCAGGAACGAACACATGTCATACATCATCACATGGTAAGTAAAAAATCTCATTGCCCTACTTGTTGACACAGGGGTGGTGGGGTACAAATAACTAGCAGGTTCCAGTGCTGACTGGTCAAACTGAAGATAGTATATCAATTATGCAAATGGACAGAATGCATGATGGCGCTCCTTGGTGTTGCTACAATGCATGATGGCGCTTCTTTGTGTTCCTGCTAGAATGCATGATGGCACTCCTTGGTGTTGCTACAATGCATAATGGCGCTTCTTTGTGTTCCTGCTAGAATGCATGATGGCGCTCCTTGGTGTTGCTACAATGCATGATGGCGGCTTCTTTGTGTTCCTGCTAGAATGCATGATGGCATTCCTTGGTGTTCTTGGTAGAATGCATGATGGCACTCCTTGGTGTTCTTGGTAGAATGCATGATGGCACTCCTTGGTGTTCTTGGTAGAATGCACGATGGCACTCCTTGGTGTTCTTGGTAGAATGCACGATGGCACTCCTTGGTGTTCTTGGTAGAATGCACGATGGCACTCCTTGGTGTTCTTGGTAGAATGCACGATGGCACTCCTTGGTGGTCTTGGTAGAATGCACGATGGCGCTCCTTGGTGTTCTTGGTAGAATGCACGATGGCACTTCTTGGTGTTCTTGGTAAAATGCACGATGGCACTCCTTGGTGTTCTTGGTAGAATGCACGATGGCACTCCTTGGTGTTCTTGGTAGAATGCACGATGGCACTCCTTGGTGTTCTTGGTAGAATGCACGATGGCACTCCTTGGTGTTCTTGGTAGAATGCACGATGGCACTCCTTGGTGTTCTTGGTAGAATGCACGATGGCACTCCTTGATGTTCTTGGTAGAATGCATGATGGCACTCCTTGGCGTTCTTGGTAGAATGCACGATGGCACTCTTTGGTGTTCTTGGTAGAATGCACGATGGCACTCCTTGGTGTTCTTGGTAGAATGCACGATGGCACTCCTTGGTGTTCTTGGTAGAATGCACGATGGCACTCCTTGGTGTTCTTGGTAGAATGCACGATGGCACTCCTTGGTGTTCTTGGTAGAATGCAAGATGGCACTCCTTGGTGTTCTTTGAAGAATGCACGATGGCCTTCCTTGGTGTTCTTTGTAGAATGCATGATGGCACTCCTTGGCGTTCTTGGTAGAATGCACGATGGCACTTCTTGGTGTTCTTGGTAGAATGCACGATGGCGCTCCTTGGTGTTCTTGGTAGAATGCACGATGGCACTCCTTGGTGTTCTTGGTAGAATGCACGATGGCACTCCTTGGTGTTCTTGGTAGAATGCACGATGGCACTCCTTGGTGTTCTTGGTAGAATGCACGATGGCACTCCTTGGTGTTCTTGGTAGAATGCACGATGGCCCTCCTTGGTGTTCTTGGTAGAATGCATGATGGCACTCCTTGTCGTTCTTGGTAGAATGCACGATGGCACTCTTTGGTGTTCTTTGTAGAATGCACGATGGCCCTCCTTGGTGTTCTTGGTAGAATGCACGATGGCACTCCTTGGTGTTCTTGGTAGAATGCACGATGGCACTCCTTGGTGTTCTTGGTAGAATGCATGATGGCACTCCTTGGTGTTCTTGGTAGAATGCACGATGACACTCCTTGGTGTTCTTGGTAGAATGCACAATGGCACTCCTTGGTGTTCTTGGTAGAATGCACGATGGCACTCCTTGGTGTTCTTGGTAGAATGCACGATGGCACTCCTTGGTGTTCTTGGTAGAATGCACGATGGCACTCCTTGGTGTTCTTGGTAGAATGCACGATGGCACTCCTTGGTGTTCTTGGTAGAATGCACGATGGCACTCCTTGGTGTTCTTGGTAGAATGCACGATGGCACTCTTTGGTGTTCTTTGTAGAATGCACGATGGCCCTCCTTGGTGTTCTTGGTAGAATGCACGATGGCACTCCTTGGTGTTCTTGGTAGAATGCACGATGGCACTCCTTGGTGTTCTTGGTAGAATGCATGATGGCACTCCTTGGTGTTCTTGGTAGAATGCACGATGACACTCCTTGGTGTTCTTGGTAGAATGCACAATGGCACTCCTTGGTGTTCTTGGTAGAATGCACGATGGCACTCCTTGGTGTTCTTGGTAGAATGCACGATGGCACTCCTTGGTGTTCTTGGTAGAATGCACGATGGCACTCCTTGGTGTTCTTGGTAGAATGCACGATGGCACTCCTTGGTGTTCTTGGTAGAATGCACGATGGCACTCCTTGGTGTTCTTGGTAGAATGCACGATGGCACTCCTTGGTGTTCTTGGTAGAATGCACGATGGCACTCCTTGGTGTTCTTGGTAGAATGCACGATGGCACTCCTTGGTGTTCTTGGTAGAATGTTCAATGGTACTCCATATTCTTTGGCCCAATCTATGTGTGTACTCTTGCAAATTCTTGGGCCCAATCTATGTGTGTGATATTGCAAATTCTTGGGCCTAATCTTTGTGTGTACTCTTGCATATCTTTGGCCCAATCCATGTGTGTACTCTTGCAAATTCTTGGACCCTACTTACATGTGAATCCTCCTGCAGGTTCTCCTTGGGCCTCATCACCCTGGGCATGTGGTACCGCCGCTACTACCGACCTCCCCCTCCAGAGAGTGCCTTCACCTACATCAAGAAGCAGCGGTAAACCAACACGATGTCGCCTAGCATATGTTTGTATATACAACCAAGTAAACCAACACGATGTTGCCTAGCATACCTGTGTATATACAACCCAGTTAACCAACACGATGTCCCTATCATGCCTGTGGATCTACAAGTCAGGATGAAGTGTTAACAGAAGCCGGTCCAGGATTTTGAAAAAGGGGTGTGTGTGCACATAATACCCAAGTCACAAAGTGGTACCGAGGGGGCAGTTAACATGTAAAGTGTCTGAGCACCCCCTGGTCCCTGCTCTGTATCTGCCAGTTGTGAGGCCTGGTTCAACTGCTTGGTTTGCAGATCAGCTGGATCAAACTTTAACAAATGTGGGATGACAAAAATTTTTGAAATCAGTCTTTTCTTTCTGCTGGTTGGGGGTTGGGGGTCCCTTAGTCATGCCATAAACTTATGATCATATACTAGCCAGGAAACTAACACAATTTCCCTCAGAATACATGTATATATTTATCTGCAAGCCAGTGCCAGGCCTAGTGGCTGCTTTTTGATCCTCTGGCCTACAACTGTATGATGAACCAAGTCTATTGTCTTAATTAATGTCAACTAAGTAACTTATTTCTGTCATGAAACAAATGCCAAAGAGGTTATTGTAGAAGGGACAAAAAATCTTTCTTTCATTTTTATCTTTCTAATTTTCACCTCAATGACAACTCTGAGATGAATCAAAACGATTTGAAATTGTAGTTTTGAATTGACTATGGTCTTGAACATATAATATGAAAACTGGGACAGGAAAAAGGTGTTATGGCAGCATTTGTGTGACAATACATGGACTGACTCTCAAAGGCCTAGGTAGATACAACTGTGTGATGTGTGCAAATCTCTGAGAAGAGTCTGTAACCATGACTACGAGGTCATCAGATAGTGCCATGGCCATTACCACTGGCTATGGGTGGCAGCTTTGTGAAAACATTCTAATTGATAAACCGGTTCTAGCAGTTGGTGTGTACATAAAATACATTTAATGAATGTGGAATAAAGTTTGTAAATCAAGTTATTGTACTTTGTTCTTTTTTCTTCTGCTGACTCTGGAGCAAAAACAGTCCCTGGTTCCCATGCTTGTCTCCCTGTGGGTGTTCCAGGGCAGAATAGGTCCTCAGAGCCCAATGCTTGTCTCCCTGTGGGTGTTCCAGGGCAGAATAGGTCCTCAGAGCCCAATGCTTGTCTTCCTGTGAGTGTTCCAGGGCAGAATAGGTCCTCAGAGCTCAATGCTTGTCTCCCTGTGGGTGTTCCAGGGCAGAATAGGTCCTCAGAGCCCAATGCTTGTTTCCCTGTGGGTGTTCCAGGGCAGAATAGGTCCTCAGCACCCAATGCTTGTCTCCCTGTGGGTGTTCCAGGGCAGAATAGGTCCTCAGCCCCTAATGCTTGTCTCCCTGTGGGTGTTCCAGGGCAGAATAGGTCCTCAGCCCCCAATGCTTGTCTACCTGTGGGTGTTCCAGGGCAGAATAGGTCTTCAGTTACGCTTACTTGTCACAAGAGGTGACTAGTGAGTATCGGGTGGTTACAAGGTGCGACTATGGCTTACTCACTCACTCTTTGATCTGGAAGAGGGTTTGACTGATTATGGTCACTCTCAATCGCAATACTCAGGCGGTTCCAGGGTAGAAATGGTCCGCAGTATCCTATGCTTGTGTAGCCGGGGGGTGGTGCTAACTCTGAATGAGTTATAGCCACATAAGTACCACCCACTTATAACCCCCCTTAGATTCATTCTATACATATATATATACATGTTCATCTATTATCACCATCACTTCATTCTGTGTTCATTATATGTTCATTATATGTTGTCCTTGTCTGCAGTTGAATGTCAGCCAACTAACACCAACCTGATACCCTTTTGCAGCCTCTGTAATTTCTCCAGCTTCACCTGGACTTCCCCCTATCTATTTTTAGATATGTCCACCACTTTATGTGACTGAAGCATCTTGACTTCCTTTAATACCTGTCAGATGCTACCTTTCTTTTGATTGGCCCTTTGGTCCACTTCTTTAACTTCCTTTCTCACCTGCCCTCCTCATGCATTCTGCATGAACTCTTTATGGAGGGAGGACTCTTGTTTACAGCTTCCCTCCCACCATCTACTCCAAAAGAATAAATATCATCATCATCTTCAAGAACTGCCTCATGTTTTGACTAGCAACCCAGTGGCTGGACACATGACACCACGCCCGGCTCCACTTGCGGCAACATAAATGTTCATTCTCGTTGATTATGTGGTAACCAGTGGTATGTTTGTTGCTCATAATATCAACCACTGGCTTGATAGTCCTGAATTGATTATTCACAGGCTGCCATGATATGGTTGGAATATTGCAGAGTGCAGCATGAAACAAAACAAGAACCAGCCAATCAGACATCACATTTACCTGACAATGTGATATAAATATACAGTAAACTACGGTTATAACGAACAGGCTTATAACGAACTGACGGATATAACGAACTTACTTTTTGGTCCCGACTGTAGTTATACTGTATATATGCTTATAACGAACTACGGTTATAACGAACTAAAATTAGTAGTCCCTTTGAGTTCGTTATAACCGCACTTTACTGTAACACCATTCAAAGCCCTGTTTAACCAAAATCACACATAAAATACACAAGTACGATCTAGCTCCAACATGGTGAATACAGTTGCATCGTAAATTATGTAGCATCGCAAAACAGAAGAGTAACATCTTTGTTCACAATGTGCGTCCGTTCAACCAGCAGTTAGAGGGTATCAGGTAGTATGGTAAGACGAAAACCATAGAACCGAAGATGAAGAAAAGAAGATAAACAACAATATACACTGTTACTCAATGCAATGATAAAAGTTAGGAAGAGGTAGCAGTGTCCTTCACTTGTTTGCACTGTCAGTGTTCATTCATAATGTCATATGCTTGTCGTAAGAGACGACTAACGGGATCGGCAGGTCAGGCTGGCTGACCTGGTTGATCCCCATTGCGTGAATCGATGCTCATGATGTCAATTACTGGATTAGCCGGTCCAGACTCGATTATTTACAGACCGCCGTCATATAGCTGGAATATTGCTGAGTGCGGCCTCAAACAACAAACAAACAAACAAACATTCTTAATGTGAACACAATGTCAAGCCTGTCGAACTCAACAATCACGCCCTATTGGATTCCCCCAGTGTTGACATTCAACAATGGAGACAGGCCAAATTAGAGCATGGGCGAGAACCCATACATCAACATGTGTAACGAATTAAGAATAAAGCCGAAATGTGCCCCATACAAGACTGGAAACTGTCCCACTTTCGAATTTTAATTGTATTAAAAATAATATAAAAATGAAATATATCTTCCCCTCTTCCTGGTATGTTTCGAATGCATAAACACAGGGACTTGTTTATAATTTTGGGACAATGTTTTACATAATGATTTTGTTTGAATTCCGTTTGCATGTTCAAAGTTATATGAGACGTGATTTCTATTTTATTTAATGAAATGAAGCCTGCTTAAGTCTACATCTGCACTCGAACACTGTTTACTTTGTTGAGGGTATACACTGATTTCTACCGTCATTTCTAAAACGTATTGCAACATTATTCTAATAACTCCGCCAGGATGAAAGCGAACCCCATGCAAGATTGAAATATCTTTATCTTGGCGTCCCTGTATCGGGGGAACGCTTGACCCCCGGCCTATTCAGTCATGATTGGAATCTAAATTTATGGGGATAATAAAACGGGACTTTCTAAGACCCAAAGCGACGACGTGGGTATCGCATATACAAAATACAAACACATAACGTTATTGAAACCCGTCCCTGACTAAAGCGATATCCATTGATCCGATATACTCAGCTCTGTTAAAAGGCCTGTATAACGACCGTTTGCTAAAATCTTAAAGGGGTGGATAGAGGTGTGCTGTGCTTGGAGGCGGGTAGATTCGCCGATAAGTGGGGTCAGCCCTGAAAGGAAAGGTGGTCTGAGAAGGGGTGTTACTTTTACCCCGTCTCTCTTAGTTACAGCGAGGTGATAGTGTGTCGGGACCAATACCTACTGGCGGACTATAGATACAAGTAAGTAATTACTCATTTTACGTTATAATAATGAATGTTTTAAGGGTAGTGTGACATAATCTGATTGGTAACGTGGAAAGCTTGATATTTGTCATTAACTGGTCGTGAAAGTGATCATTTAACACTTGGTGCCCTACACTTATTTATTGAGGTTATTTTGAGAAATGATCAAGATATTACGCTGAGTCCCTCCTTCTAGGTAACGGTGTCGAGAATGTTCTCAATGAGAATTACGAGTGAGTATAAAATAACCATAATGACACAATACGTTGAATATTATTTTTTAATCCATTCGTCCATCCACACTATGAGTTGTGAGGCAGTTTTGTGTCATGTTGTCTTGTTCACGGCATAGGTGTATACTAACTGTGGAAGGATTTGATTCTGACCAGGCATGTATGTATATTTCGTGTATATCACAAACTTAATTTGAGGTGAAAAGGGGTTTAACGTCGCGTTCAAGATGTTTGACCTCATATAGCGATATGCATGCACGTGTGTGTGTAGCTGCTTTCACTAGTCTAGACTTACGCCGGTTTTTCTACCACTCGCCAACTAAGATACCTCGCCGCAGTTTAACATGGTACTCCACTCAGTCTGTGCGACTCGCTGTGCAGAGTTGCGTCCCTTGGGCACACCAGAAATCTATGATTGTGGGTTCGAATCCCGGTTTGCCCCTATTATGTTTCTAGGTTTGTCAGCACCATACCCCTGCTCGTGGGTTTCACCGAAGTGATAAACGTCTGAGACCTGCGTCACTTCGGGCTTTCCTCCCACATTAAGCTGACACGCCGCGATATAACTGGAATACTGTTAAAAGCGGCGTTAACCCAACTCACTCACTCACTCAGTCTGTACTGACTTCGAGCCGACCAGTCCTTGTCCATCCCCTCTAATGTCGAACGCTAGGCATGATAACAACAAGCACCATCTTATGACGCGGCCATGGGATCGAACCATATACCCTCTGCTCTCCAGGCAGACCCCTATCAACTACACCCCTGAGTCTCATCAGCTAAAGAAACAGCAACACATATAGCAATGTTAATGGCATATATTAGTTCTTAAAAAAAACACACGGTGCCATCATTTAGATTTGAAATAGATTTATTTAAGAGTGATTCAAGATATAAAACGTGACTTTGGAATTAACGTCATTGTTTGTTGTTAATCTACCTAAAAATACGTCATTAAAATATATCTGAATCTCAGCCTAGTAATTACAGTTTACTCAGTCACGGTGAGGCCTGTAGCTCTGTTATTCTCAGTCAACAACAACAACAACAACAACAACAACAACAACAACAACAACAACATCATCAATGATAATACTTAAAATAATAATATGTTATTTGAATTGTAATGAGACTGTCCAACACATTGTCAGTGGATGCCCAGCTTTGGCACAAACACAGTATCTTAAGCGACACGATGGTGTGGTTGATTATTTTATTACCGTCTTCGCAAAATGCTTGTGATTTGAGGTCCATCCATGGTACGACCCAGGATATGTAGGGGCGCCATTGAAAATGATAAATACAAAATTCTTTGGATTAGGCCCTTAGACGTATCCAGGCCAACAAACCTGATCTTGTCCTTTTTTTTAAATCCAGTGAAATCATTTATATTATTGAATTTTCTGTCCCTTTTGACACTAATATGATTGACAAGATTGAGGAAAAATACGGCAAATATGCAGACCTTGCTTTGGAAACGTCACGCTTGCAACCAAAGTACCAAGTTGTCCGTTGTCTCCATTGTTCTCGGTGCCTTAAGTTTGGTACCTCCAAATCTGTTGACTGACATTGGGAGAGTACCCGGGTTTGCTGCCAGGAATACAGTCCTTCTGACAACGTGGATAATTCAGCAGGCTGCAGTGTTGGGGAGTCTCCACATTCTCCGATACATTGTGGATGGGTTTGACTGGAGGGAGAAGTCCCATTCGCTGTCTGGGCTGCGTGTAGAGGAGACAAGGGCCCTGAGTAGATGATGATTCTAACCAGCCTGACTGTGCCAGGATCACCCAAACCCTCTTTGCTGCTTTTATTTGTTTTAATCTATATAATAATAAATAACAACCAACTATCATAACAACAAGAACACAATAAAGACCACTGTTATTTTAAACAACGATAGGCAATCCGCTACAGATCTCTTTCAATGTTCAAGCATAAAAGGCACCACAATGCAATACCTCAAGACAACATTTCGCCGTTGTAGGCACAGAAAGCAGAGTGTTTGTTGACAACAGCGGCGTTGGTATTGATCTGTATATGATTTCCAATAGATTGAGTATCGATTATTCTGGTTATTTGTGTACCAAGCTCTCCGCGTAGCGCCTGAGGTTAAACGCGGATAGAGCTGTGTACATACGGCCGAGTGTGTGGCGAGGAGAGTGATATGCGTAGATCTCTGTTGCCACTTGTTTCATATTTGCCGCTTGAAAACATTTGTTTTAATTGTCAGTCAGGACATAGAAGGATAGGAATTAACCACACTTTGAAATTAACCACTAAAATATGTATTCTGAGTATTGTGTTATAC
The DNA here is from genome assembly GCF_023055435.1 of Haliotis rufescens. Taxonomy (NCBI): domain Eukaryota; kingdom Metazoa; phylum Mollusca; class Gastropoda; order Lepetellida; family Haliotidae; genus Haliotis; species Haliotis rufescens. The sequence goes on from NW_025964044.1 coordinate 23,249, forward strand.
ATATCTAAAAGTTGTTTTGAGGTATATAACCACAAGTCTCTTCAAGCAACGTGAATTTTGATTCAAGTGAGTGAGTATGGTTTTACGCCGCTTTTAGCAATATTCCAGCAATATCACGGCGGGGGACACCAGAAATGGGCTTCACACATTGTACCCATGTCGGTAATCGAACCCGGGTCTTCGACGTGACAAGGGTGAGTGAGTGAGTGAGTTGGGTTTAACGCCGCTTTTAACAGTATTCCAGTTATATCGCGGCTTGTCAGCTTAATGTGGGAGGAAAGCCCGAAGTGATGCAGGTCTTGGACGTTTACCAGTTCACAATCATAGGTTTCTGGCATGCCCAAGGGACGCAAGTCTGCACAGCGAATCGCGGCGCCTTAGACGACTGGGCCAACCGTGCCCCCACGTGACAAGGGAACGCTTTAACCTCTAGGCTACCCGACCGCCCCCACTAAAATAAGAAAGGCAGGGTCGAAACTACCTTTGTATCCAAAAGGAATTGCTTACACATAAAAAAAGCACAATTCTGTTACACATAAAGAGCAATTTTTTATTAGTAAACTTTAATTTATCATCTGTGCAGTAAATTATTAATACAAACTCTACAGAGTCGACATGGTATTTATTGTCCAACTTGAAAATCGGAATCTTTTCGCACTCGAATGAACATGTAAAACACCCAAAAGTAATATCGAATAGTTTTAATGTTCAAATTTCATTTGTCATAATAGATATTTCTTGAATGAAAGTCGAAAAATGTGTTGGAGGGGGAAACACGTATAATAAAACATAATAAATAAAATAACAATATAACTCTCACATAAAAGGGTCCCAAAATGCAAATAGCGTTTAAGAGCATCTAATTATTAAAAATTCTGGGGGAGCATGCCCCACGCCCCCCTAGCGGACCATCGTAAATTTGGTTTAGCTTACAGTTAAAATTAGCCAAGTTGCGCTCGTGACAGGATAGGCTGTGCTACAATGATGATACTACTTGACATGGACGCCAGTGTGTATCCCGAAGATAACTGGAGGTTTTCTGGCTAGGCACTCCCGATACAAACATGCATCACCGCGTCTGCATGGTGAAGTGCGTCCGCGATCCCCGGTCGCGTCATACCAAAAGACGTTTAAAGATGGTACTTGTTGTTACCCTGTCTGGTGCATATTAAGGGGCTAAAGCAAGGACTGGTTGCCTCGGAGTCAATATACTGTGTCTGAGTTGTGTATTCATGTTAAACTGGGGCATGGTATCTCAGTGGGCTAGCACTATAAATCGGCATCAGTCCGGACTAGTACAAGCAGCCACTAACTCACACACACGTACATGCACGTCGCTATATAAGTGCAATAATCGTGGACGCGACGTTAAACCCCATTTCACCTCACCTCACTATAAGTATATTACCTCAAATTACAAAACAAATCAACAAAGATTCCATTTAATACAAACAAGAATTATTATTTAGACAGCAATATCAGTGTTGTATCCGGGTCGACTGAAAGTTGAGAGCGTCCTGTGATTATTTCAACGACGTGTTGATGGGAAAATCTTAGAATGATTGCGATCTTGACGGGTATATCTAAGAATAATTTGTTAATCTGGAGTTTACACGACATAAGGCTTTTCAATTGGACGAGAGGTCGGTCATCCGACCGCGTAATTGACGTTCATAAGTGTATGAACGACCAAATATGACGGACTACTTCCACATTCCTGGGGAAACCCCTTGGAATTCCCTAGCACGAATACATACAGAAGCGTTCTCTCTGATTATTTAGACCCTATGATCTTGAACTCAGCGTTTTGGTATACATTGGGAAACGTCAGAGGGTATGACTGCACGATCGTTCACGAATGGCCTCGCTACGACCATCCTAGTGAACAAAACGAAGAAATGCACATCCAAACTATGGCAGTATCGACTTGATCCGTCTCTAGGCTGACACTGACAGTCTACAGCAATCTACGAGTTTACATAAGACTTAGTGTCTATTTGACCCATCGTTAATCATCTATCAATGATCGACCAGTTGATCAATGATGACTAGAACATGATACCACCATAAATTCATTTGCAACTCCCGAAATCTCACCCGTCACGTTTATCGTGTCGGCCATTTTGACGTCTTGTACTTGATGTACATGTATTACAACGCGCTGTCATTGTGACTGACTTACTGAGGTAGTTCTTAACAGACCTTTCTCATCTAATGGTGATATCATTTGAATACATGTGTTGCGTAAGATGTTAATGAAGAGCAAGTTGTGCATCAATACGCCCATGTCATCTCTCTTTTTGAGGAACTATTTTATTCCGTCGCAAGCTCCGACGTTCATACAGTTTGGCCCTCACTCTATGAAGGTTCATATGAACTCACACAAAGTGAAAGTCAATTCTTAAATGATTGCGATCTTGACGGGTATATCTGTGAATGGTGGTTAGATTCATAGTACAATGATAGGGCATGTGGTTAGATTCAAAGTTCAATGATTGGCATGTGGATAGATTCATAGTTCAATGATTGCCATGTGGATAGATTCATAGTTTTGTGGTTGACACTTGAATAAATTCATTACACAATGATTGCCATCTGGATAAATTGACAGTACAATGATTGACGTGTTGATAGATTCATAGTACAATGATTGACATGTGGTTAGATTCATAATACAATGATTGACATGTGAATAGATTCATAGTTCAATGATTGGCATGAGGTTAGATTCATAGTTCAATGATTGGCATGTGGTTAGATTCATAGTTCAATGATTGGCATGTAGATGAATAAATAGTTAAGTAATTGCCATGTGGATAGATTCATAGTTTTGTGGTTGGATAAATTCATTATACAATGATTGCCATGTGGATATATTCATACTACAATGATTGCCATGTGGATATAATCATAGTACAATGATTGCTATGTGGATATATTGACAGCACAATGATTGACATGTGGATAGATTCATAGTACAATGATTGCCATATGATTATTTTGACAGTACAATGATTGTCATTTGGATATATTCATAATACAATGATTGGCATGTGGATATATTGTCAGTACAATGATTGCCATTTGGATATATTCATACTACAATGATTGGCATGTGGATATATTGACAGTACAATGATTGCCATTTGGATATATTCGTACTACAATGATTGGCATGTGGATATATTGACAGTACAATGATCGCCATTTGGATATATTCATACTACAATGCTTGGCATGTGGATATATTGACAGTACAATGATTGCCATTTGGATATATTCATACTACAATGCTTGGCATGTGGATATATTGACAGTACAATGATTGCCATTTGGATATATTCATACTACAATGATTGGCATGTGGGTATATTGACAGTACAAGGATTGTCATGTGGATAGATTCATAGTACAATGATTGCCATGTGGATATATTGACAGTTCAATGATTGCCATGTGGATAGATTCATAGTACAATGATTGACATATGATTATTTTGATGGTACAATGATTATTTGTGCAGAGATTCATAGCACAATGATTGTGGATAGATTCATTGTAGAATGATTGTTTGTGGATATATTTATAGTAATGTGTTAAGGGAGTGCTGCAGTTAATATACACAAATACGGAACCCAAAATTGAATTCATTTGAATCTTTCAATGTAGTGACCCTCTTTTCAATGCATTTGGTACATTCGTCTTTATGATTGGCTACCGAACCGGTGATCATACACAAATGCAACCACATTAAGAATAAATGCAGTCAGGTTACGACAAAGGCAATGGATTACGATAACAGACACAATTGCAATCAGGCTATGATATAATACAACAGGTTACGATAATACAAGCTAACCTACCAGGTCAAAATAAATAGAACCAGGGTACGATGAATTCAACCAGGTCACAATAAATATGGGCAGGTTCCGATAAATGCAACCATGTTACAACAAAGACAGGCAGATTATGATAAATACAACCATGTTACAACAAAGACAGGCAGATTACGATAAATACAACCATGTTACAACAAAGACAGGCAGATTACGATACATACAACCACGTTTCAACAAAGACAGCCAGATTGCGATAGATACAACCATGTTACAACAAAGACAGGCAGATTACGATAAATACAACCATGTTACAACAAAGACAGGCAGATTATGATAAATACAACCATGTTTCAACAAAGACAGCCAGATTGCGATAGATACAACCATGTTACAACAAAGACAGGCAGATTACGATACATACGATCATGTTATAACTAGGTTACGAAAATACAAGTAGGTTACGATAAATAGAACCATGTTACGACAAAGACAACCATGCTACGATATATACAACCAGATTAGATAAATACAACCGTGTTACGATAAATACAACCAGATTACGATAAATACAACCAGATTACGATAAATACAAACATGTTTCGATAAATACAACCAGATTACGATAAATACAACCATCTTAAGATAAATAAAACCATCTTAGGATAATGGAACCGATTACGAAGGATAAATCCAAGTTAAGATAAATGCAACCATTTTACAACCAGGTTACTAATAACACAAAAAGGTTACGGAAACAAAAGCAGGTTACGATAAATACAACTAGGTTCCGATGAAGGCAAACAGGTCAGGATGCAAGTAGCGAGGTTGCGATCAATGGAGTCCGCCGCCATGTTCGTTCCTGTTCCAAATAAGACGCCTCTTAAAATATCATGAATTATAAGTAACGAATTCTGCCACGGGACCCTCCAGGGAAGGCGGATTATGTATATGTAGAAACAATATCGGGATGTCAAGCCAGTAAACTGGAGCCTTGACTTTAACTATTCATGTATCGAGTGAATATTAAAAAAGCTCCTGCACAAATACAAAATGAAGCAAAAATGATATTACAAGTTACGCGACTGGGTTCATGAATAAATTATTTCAAATGACATTATGTAAAGAAAATCTCGTGTATGTTTGTTGCCTGTTCTAAAAAGAAACTTAACATACCCGACAACACAACGTCAGCTACGACAGCGATCGATACCCGAAGGATTCAAAGCCAATTTCAAACATACAAGACTAAATTGATTTCTGATAGCTGAGTATACAGGTATTGGCTTTCTCGGGTCGGAGTATCGGAAATATAAAAAGCTAACGCCAGTGAATAACCAGTTGCGATTATCCGCCGAAACACATTCTCTTGGGAGTAAAAGGAAAACCAGCGGTGAAAATTATATGAATGGATCACTGAAAATCAGTGATGACACCAGGTGTTTGCCAAACGAGTGAGTGAGTATGGTTTTACGCCGCTTTTAGCAATATTCCAGCAATATCACGGCGGGGGACACCAGAAATGGGCTTCACACATTGTACCCATGTCGGGAATCGAACCCGGGTCTTCTGCGTGACGAGCGAACGCTTTAACCACTAGGCTACCCGACCGCCCCGTTTGCGAAACGAACACAGTTTTCTTGATGGCATGTGGTTATAGAGACAACATTCCATCACTGATAAGACTGTATTCTGAGTATTGTGTTATACATATCTAAAAGTTGTTTGATGTATACTAGCCACATTAAGAAACTGTGCACGGAGAAAATATAGATATAAGGGCACACCGTCCATATATGAAATATAGGTTTGAACACAGCAATTATTGGAGACATTCAAACGCTCATGCACGTGCCATGCGATATGACGTCATTGATGGGGGCCTATGGACGTGCAATGTGTTACTGCACGTGCATCCTGTGCAGCTGTACACAGCATGTGCAACTCAAAATTCGCTGTCACTTTGGAAAGCATGATCTGTGGTCATTCAAAAATTCAAAACTTCTCAGGCGCAGACACAAGCATATCACAAGCAAATCATGCCAAGATTGACAGCTGCACAGCGTCATGAAGCCATTGGAATGATCCGAGCGGGAATGAGGCAACAACATATGGCAACACATTTCCAATGCCATCGTCAACACCAATGTCCATGACCGGAACCCCCATGTCCATGACCGGAACCCCCATGTCCATGACCGGAACCCCCATGTCCATGACCGGAACCCCCATGTCCATGGCTGGAACCCCCATGTCCATGGCTGGAACCCCCATGTCCATGCCCGAAACCCCATCTCCATGCCCGGAATACCCATGTCCATGACCGGAACCCCCATGTCCATGACCGGAACCCCCATGTCCATGCCCGAAACCCCATCTCCATGCCCGGAATACCCATGTCCATGACCGGAACCCCCATGTCCATGCCCGGAACCCCCATGTCCATACCCGGAGCCCCCATGTCCATGACCGGAACCCCCATGTCCATGCCCGGAATACCCATGTCCATACCCGGAGCCCCCATGTCCATGCCCGGAGCCCCCATGTCCATGCACAGAAGATGTATATTAACGTGTCAGTTGTAACCCTCGCAAACAGCCCACCTCTGTAGGAACATCAACTCTATCGTCTTTACCATATCTCACCATCTGGAATGAGTCATTAATACAGAAATCGATAGTTTGCAATCGATAAAGTCAATATCAGAGCTGCATTTGATACGCCTATATTCTACACACGTTGCTTGCTGCAGTCGTGTTGCACCGCCACAATGCGCAGTACGTAGTGACTGACTGGTCCATAGCAATGGGGTCAGTACTTCAATGGAAGTTTGGATTTCCTGTTTGAGCGGAAACACAAAGTGGGCTTTAATAATTAACGTAAAGCCTGAAACTGGATATATCCAAGCAACATGGCGGCGTTATACGACACAATTCTTAATACCTTTACAGTAATGGTAGAAAAACCGAAGCATTGTTCCAAGGATGACACCTAACAAAAAGGTATGCACTGATTGTATAGTGTACAGGGACATTGTCACACACGTGTTGTGTAGGGTATGTACTGATTGTATATTGTACAGGAACATTGTCACACACGTCTTGTGTAGGGTATGTACTGATTGTATAGTGTACAGGAACATTGTCACACACGTCTTGTGTAGGGTATGCACTGATTGTATATTGTACAGGAACATTGTCACACACGTCTTGTGTAGGGTATGTACTGATTGTATAGTGTACAGGAACATTGTCACACACGTCTTGTGTAGGGTATGTACTGATTGTATAGTGTACAGGGACATTGTCACACACGTCTTGTGTAGGGTATGTACTGATTGTATATTGTACAGGGACATTGTCACACATGTCTTGTGTAGGGTATGCACTGATTGTATAGTGTACAGGGACATTGTCACACACGTCTTGTGTAGGGTATGCACTGATTGTATATTGTACAGGGACATTGTCACACATGTCTTGTGTAGGGTATGCACTGATTGTATAGTGTACAGGGACATTGTCACACACGTCTTGTGTAGGGTATGCACTGATTGTATATTGTACAGGGACATTGTCACACATGTCTTGTGTAGGGTATGCACTGATTGTATAGTGTACAGGGACATTGTCACACACGTGTTGTGTAGGGTATGTACTGTGTGTATATTGTACAGGGACATTGTCACACGTCTTGTGTAGGGTATGTACTGTGTGTATATTGTACAGGGACATTGTCACACGTCTTGTGTAGGGTATGTACTGTGTGTATACTGTACAGGGACATTATCACACATGTCTTGTGTAGGGTATGTACTGATTGTATATTGTACAGGGACATTATCACACATGTCTTATGTAGGGTATGTACTGTGTGTATATTGTACAGGGATATTGTCACACACGTGTTGTGTAGGATATGTACTGTGTATATATTGTACAGGGACATTGCCACACATGTCTTGTGTAGGGTATGTACTGTGTGTATATTGTACAGGGACATTGTCACACACGTGTTGTGTAGGGTATGTACTGTGTGTATATTGTACAGGGACATTGTCACACACGTCTTGTGTAGGGTATGTGCTGTGTGTATATTGTACAGGGACATTGTCACACACGTCTTGTGTAGGGTATGTACTGTTTGTAAAGTGTACAGGGACATTGTACACACGTCTTGTGTAGGGTATGAAGTGTGTGTATATTGTACAGGGACATTGTCACACACGTCTTGTGTAGGGTATGAAGTGTGTGTATATTGTACAGGGACATTGTCACACACGTCTTGTGTAGGGTATGTGCTGTGTGTATATTGTACAGCAACATTGTCACACACGTCTTGTGTAGGGTATGTACTGTTTGTAAAGTGTACAGGGACATTGTCACACACGTCTTGTGTAGGGTATGAAGTGTGTGTATATTGTACAGGGACATTGTCACACACGTCTTGTGTAGGGTATGTACTGTGTGTATATTGTACAGGGACATTGTCAAACACGTCTTGTGTAGGGTATGAAGTGTGTGTATATTGTACAGGGACATTGTCACACACGTCTTGTGTAGGGTATGTACTGATTGTATATTGTACAGGGACATTGTCACACACGTCTTGTGTAGGGTATGTGCTGTGTGTATATTGTACAGCAACATTGTCACACACGTCTTGTGTAGGGTATGTACTGTTTGTAAAGTGTACAGGGACATTGTCACACACGTCTTGTGTAGGGTATGAAGTGTGTGTGTATTGTACAGGGACATTGTCACACACGTCTTTTGTAGGGTATGAAGTGTGTGTATATTGTACAGCAACATTGTCACACACGTCTTGTGTAGGGTATGAACTGTTTGTAAAGTGTACAGGGACATTGTCACACACGTCTTGTGTAGGGTATGAAGTGTGTGTATATTGTACAGGAACATTGTCACACACGTCTTGTGTAGGGTATGAAGTGTGTGTATATTGTACAGGGACATTGTCACACACGTCTTGTGTAGGGTATGAAGTGTGTGTATATTGTACAGGGACATTGTCAAACACGTCTTGTGTAGGGTATGTACTGTTTGTAAAGTGTACAGGGACATTGTCACACACGTCTTGTGCAGGGTATGAAGTGTGTGTATATTGTACAGGGACATTGTCACACACGTCTTGTGTAGGGTATGTACTGTGTGTATATTGTACAGGGACATTGTCACACACGTCTTGTGTAGGGTATGTACTGTGTGTATATTGTACAGAGACATTGTCACACACGTCTTGTGTAGGGTATGTACTGATTGTATATTGTACAGGGACATTGTCACACACGTCTTGTGTAGGGTATGTACTGATTGTATATTGTACAGGGACATTGTCACACACGTCTTGTGTAGGGTATGTACTGTGTGTATATTGTACAGCAACATTGTCACACACGTCTTGTGTAGGGTATGTACTGTGTGTATATTGTACAGGGACATTGTCACACACGTCTTGTGTAGGGTATGCACTGTGTGTATATTGTACAGAGACATTGTCACACACGTCTTGTGTAGGGTATGTACTGATTGTATATTGTACAGGGATATTGTCACACACGTCTTGTGTAGGGTATGAAGTGTGTGTATATTGTACAGGGACATTGTCACACACGTCTTGTGTAGGGTATGAACTGTTTGTATAGTGTGCAGGGACATTGTCACACACGTCTTGTGTAGGGTATGAAGTGTGTGTATATTGTACAGGGACATTGTCACACATGTCTTCTGTAGGGTATGTACTGATTGTATATTGTAGAGGAACATTGTCACACACGTCTTGTGTAGGGTATGAACTGATTGTATATTGTACAGGAACATTGTCACACACGTCTTGTGTAGGGTATGTTCTGTTTGTATATTGTACAGGGACATTGTCACACATGTCTTGTGAAGAGTATGTAATGATTGTATATTGTACAGTGACATTGTCACACACGTCTTGTGTAGGGTATGTAATGATTGTATATTGTACAGGGATATTGTCACACACGTCTTGTGTAGGGTATGAAGTGTGTGTATATTGTACAGGGACATTGTCACACACGTCTTGTGTAGGGTATGAAGTGTGTGTGTATTGTACAGGGATATTGTCACACACGTCTTGTGTAGGGTATGAAGTGTGTGTATATTGTACAGGGACATTGTCACACACGTCTTGTGTAGGGTATGAAGTGTGTGTATATTGTACAGGAACATTGTCACACACGTGTTATGTAGGGTATGTACTGTGTGTATATTGTACAGGGACATTGTCACACACGTCTTGTGTAGGGTATGTACTGATTGTATATTCTACAGGGACATTGTAAAACACGTATTTAACTTTTTAATGGTGAGTGATGCCACGGGCGAACTTGGTGGATTCTGGTGACTGACGGAATGATTGTTGACAAATATATAAAACGGAATCATTATTCGATACGTCATTAACGGACAGACATACAAAACGTTTTATTATTAATCTGTATTTCTGAAATGGGGAAAACGATTACATACTTGTATGTCTTTGGTCATGTGCGCGTAGGGTGAATACATATAGCAAGACAATGAGAGAGAACGCTTAACAGACTTACTGATAGATATACAGACATCTATATCACCTAACTCTCAATTCCCATCCGGATTAAAACTACGTGATCAAAGCTCAACGATGATATATATCTCTTGAAAAGCGCACTTTGTAATGTTTGTCATTTCTGTAGGTAATATTTCTTATCGGTGGAATGGCTTGTTTGTTCTTTATAAGTATCAGCACACATGCAGCTATGTTCGTCAATGAGTCATCACGATATTTCCATTATTCTAGACTTGCAGTCATACCAACACAGAGGCTCAGTGGTAAATGTAGGCTGGGAGAAAACCCTTGACACTCTGACATATATTGCACGATGACGTGTCACACATTGTGACCTCTAGTGTTACATACAAACCAGTGATGTATTGAAATATAATTAGTGGGCTGCGAAAGCCACAATTACTGATATCCTTGAACACGCTGCTTCATCGACTGTGATTAATGACGTGTAATCCTTCTCTCGGGACGACATTACCATACACGGTGGAATGACGGGACCTACACCAACCTGGAACTCGACATTGGAGTTTCGATGTGTGTGGTGTGGTGTGTATGAGTGTGTGTGTGTAGTGTGGTGTGTATGAGTGTGTGTGGTGTGGTGTGGTGTGGTGTGGTGCGTTGTGGTGTGTATGAGTGTGTGTGTGTAGTGTGTGTGGTGTGTATGAGTGTGTGTGGTGTGGTGTGTGTATGTGTGGTGTGTACGGATGGAGTGTATGTGCGTGGTGTGTATGAATGTGTGTGTGTGTGATGTGGTGTGTATGAATGTGCGTGTTGTGCGTGTGGATGTAGTGTGTGTGGTGTGTGTGTGGTGTGTATGAGTCTGTGTGTGGGTGGGGTGTGTGTGTTGGTGGTGTACGTGTTGGTGGTGTGTGTATGCATTGGTTTGGTTCGCGATTTTGTAATGTTTAGAACCTCAGTTATTTTTTCCAACATCAACAGGTGCTCAATCATCCAATTTTATAAATAAATAAAAATAGGAAGCTGTAGAATATGGACAGTTGTTTGCAAGAAACCGCCATATATGTTTTTCTTACAATACCAGGCAGATGTATTTTTTCAATGAAACAGCGCTTGATTATGTTTTTGGAAATAATCACTTCCCTCCTCTCTGAAAATCAAATGGTTTCTCGCTTACAAGACAGCGCCAACTATCTGTACCAGGAATAGGGCTGTAACTGTAGTTCAACGGACAACATTGCAGCGTGATACTGACGAGACAGGTCGCAGGAGAACCTGTCAACCGTGGTGCTGTCGCTGCCGTGACGTGGTAATTGATACCGCTCAGGTGAACAAAACACGGGTCTACTTTCTCCAGGCTTGGTCTCCCGCATTGTATCAATGTCCACGGGAAATACAGGATGTATTCTGCTGCATGCGATGGGCATTCGACATGAGACGTGTGGTCCACTTAACCAGAACTGTTCGTGGTTCATTTTGAATTTCATGGTAGTTTCTGTGATGTCCGTCTGGTTGGGACACCAGTTGTCATCGAGTACTGGGATGGATACACGTGTCTGTGGACTACCTAACTATCGCCATACCTCTGGACACGCCAAGCATAAAGTCGAGTGTTTTTAGTCCTGCGTGGAACAGTCAACGCCTTTCATTGACAACAGTTGTGAGAAAGAAGACATGGAACTTCATAGAAGCCAACTTTGTTTTGATTTGTAATGATGTGTCACGACCTTTTTTGTCCCTTCATCGCGTGGATGGATAACAATGTGGGTCAGCTTTATCCTTTATCCTTGGAAGTCGAAGGTGGTTTTTGTGGTGTGTGGAACAGTCATCCTCTGTCATTGTCCATTGTTAAATCATAATATCTGCTGGCGATGCCCGAAAGTCTTTATATGGTCATAGAAGATGGCAGAGCTACAAGACATGGAACGTTATGGATGGTAATTTCTTTGAGATTTCTAATGGCGTGTCATGACCTTTTGCTACCCCTTCGATATTGGTGATGGTGTTATATCTAAGTGGAGAACGGTGTTTATAATGGCGCTCATGAAGACATGAATGATTCAACGTGATTATCCTTTTATAGCCACTCCGTGAAGCAGCGGGTCCCAAAAATATTTTTGTCCTTCATATGCCTAACCTAATACTAATTCGCCTGTCGGAATTTCCTATGACCTAATTACTCCCCAAAGCCGTAGACAAGTTAATTGGGCTTGCTCTTTGTCTCTGAAATAGTAAGTGTTGTGGGACCATATATATTGTTTGGTTCCATGTTTCTCGGAGATATATATATATATATTCTCCAACAGATACCCAAGCACCCTGATGTCTAAATATGAGTACAGTAAACTACGGTTATAACGAACTCAAAGGGACTACTAATTTTAGTTCGTTATAACCGTAGTTCGTTTTAAGTACATATACAGCATAACTACAGCAAGTAGTCGGGACCAAAAAAGTAATTTCGTTATATCCGTCAGTTCGTTATAAGCGTGTTCGTTATAACCGTAGTTTACTGTATTTAACAGTTTAACTTGAGTAGGTAATCACATATTTAGCTGCTCCTGGCGACCTTATTGATGGAGTTTGAGATAAAATGTGCTTCGGTTGCACGAATTCCTCTCTCTAACGCGCCTTCTTCCGTCCATACCTTCGACGGGTTTGCTCACAGTATATCTGCACGACGCCATTCTTGAATGTATGATTCAGACTCGATTGTTTACAAGCTGCTGCCGGGTGGCAGGAGAGTAGCTGGGTGCAGCGTTAGGCAACATACAGGCACAAACCTTTTATGCTTGTTGTCTGAGTAGCAAGTGCTACCGGTAGAACAATACGTGCTCATAGATCTCGCGAACGGCTGGTGTCACATGTTTTCAGTTATCCATACCTATAATTTTCGTCTCTAGTTTGCCTTATACGTCCTACGGAATCTGTTTTGGCAGATAATGGACACTGGGTATTCTTTGGTGTTGACATCTTATATACACATGTTGTTTGGAATCAGTATATGTCGTAAAATATATGATCAACA
>NW_025964045.1:0-36639 GCF_023055435.1 Haliotis rufescens
CTCAACATTGGCTCCAAAGTGAAAAATGTTCAGTTCAGTATGTCCCAAATGACCTGAGGAGTCGACCAGCCAAGTCTGAGACTCCTACCATGATATGACCTTTTTGGTCAAAAATGCTGTAAAAAGACTATAAGTCTAACACCTAGTACTCCAATGACACCAAAAATTAAAAATTCTCGCAGCGATTTGAAACTTTGCATGCGGGTAGACCTTGACCTGGAGGTCACGTTTTCACCGTCCTTGACCCCCGCTCACCCCTGGGAGTGGAGCTATGGGCGATCAAAGACGATCTCAACATTGGCTCCAAAGTGAAAAATGTTCAGTTCAGTATGTCCCAAATGACCTGAGGAGTCGACCAGCCAAGTCTGAGACTCCTACCATGATATGACCTTTTTGGTCAAAAATGCTGTAAAAAGACTATAAGTCTAACACCTAGTACTCCAATGACACCAAAAATTAAAAATTCTCGCAGCGATTTGAAACTTTGCATGCGGGTAGACCTTGACCTGGAGGTCACGTTTTCACCGTCCTTGACCCCCGCTCACCCCTGGGAGTGGAGCTATGGGCGATCAAAGACGATCTCAACATTGGCTCCAAAGTGAAAAATGTTCAGTTCAGTATGTCCCAAATGACCTGAGGAGTCGACCAGCCAAGTCTGAGACTCCTACCATGATATGACCTTTTTGGTCAAAAATGCTGTAAAAAGACTATAAGTCTAACACCTAGTACTCCAATGACACCAAAAATTAAAAATTCTCGCAGCGATTTGAAACTTTGCATGCGGGTAGACCTTGACCTGGAGGTCACGTTTTCACCGTCCTTGACCCCCGCTCACCCCTGGGAGTGGAGCTATGGGCGATCAAAGACGATCTCAACATTGGCTCCAAAGTGAAAAATGTTCAGTTCAGTATGTCCCAAATGACCTGAGGAGTCGACCAGCCAAGTCTGAGACTCCTACCATGATATGACCTTTTTGGTCAAAAATGCTGTAAAAAGACTATAAGTCTAACACCTAGTACTCCAATGACACCAAAAATTAAAAATTCTCGCAGCGATTTGAAACTTTGCATGCGGGTAGACCTTGACCTGGAGGTCACGTTTTCACCGTCCTTGACCCCCGCTCACCCCTGGGAGTGGAGCTATGGGCGATCAAAGACGATCTCAACATTGGCTCCAAAGTGAAAAATGTTCAGTTCAGTATGTCCCAAATGACCTGAGGAGTCGACCAGCCAAGTCTGAGACTCCTACCATGATATGACCTTTTTGGTCAAAAATGCTGTAAAAAGACTATAAGTCTAACACCTAGTACTCCAATGACACCAAAAATTAAAAATTCTCGCAGCGATTTGAAACTTTGCATGCGGGTAGACCTTGACCTGGAGGTCACGTTTTCACCGTCCTTGACCCCCGCTCACCCCTGGGAGTGGAGCTATGGGCGATCAAAGACGATCTCAACATTGGCTCCAAAGTGAAAAATGTTCAGTTCAGTATGTCCCAAATGACCTGAGGAGTCGACCAGCCAAGTCTGAGACTCCTACCATGATATGACCTTTTTGGTCAAAAATGCTGTAAAAAGACTATAAGTCTAACACCTAGTACTCCAATGACACCAAAAATTAAAAATTCTCGCAGCGATTTGAAACTTTGCATGCGGGTAGACCTTGACCTGGAGGTCACGTTTTCACCGTCCTTGACCCCCGCTCACCCCTGGGAGTGGAGCTATGGGCGATCAAAGACGATCTCAACATTGGCTCCAAAGTGAAAAATGTTCAGTTCAGTATGTCCCAAATGACCTGAGGAGTCGACCAGCCAAGTCTGAGACTCCTACCATGATATGACCTTTTTGGTCAAAAATGCTGTAAAAAGACTATAAGTCTAACACCTAGTACTCCAATGACACCAAAAATTAAAAATTCTCGCAGCGATTTGAAACTTTGCATGCGGGTAGACCTTGACCTGGAGGTCACGTTTTCACCGTCCTTGACCCCCGCTCACCCCTGGGAGTGGAGCTATGGGCGATCAAAGACGATCTCAACATTGGCTCCAAAGTGAAAAATGTTCAGTTCAGTATGTCCCAAATGACCTGAGGAGTCGACCAGCCAAGTCTGAGACTCCTACCATGATATGACCTTTTTGGTCAAAAATGCTGTAAAAAGACTATAAGTCTAACACCTAGTACTCCAATGACACCAAAAATTAAAAATTCTCGCAGCGATTTGAAACTTTGCATGCGGGTAGACCTTGACCTGGAGGTCACGTTTTCACCGTCCTTGACCCCCGCTCACCCCTGGGAGTGGAGCTATGGGCGATCAAAGACGATCTCAACATTGGCTCCAAAGTGAAAAATGTTCAGTTCAGTATGTCCCAAATGACCTGAGGAGTCGACCAGCCAAGTCTGAGACTCCTACCATGATATGACCTTTTTGGTCAAAAATGCTGTAAAAAGACTATAAGTCTAACACCTAGTACTCCAATGACACCAAAAATTAAAAATTCTCGCAGCGATTTGAAACTTTGCATGCGGGTAGACCTTGACCTGGAGGTCACGTTTTCACCGTCCTTGACCCCCGCTCACCCCTGGGAGTGGAGCTATGGGCGATCAAAGACGATCTCAACATTGGCTCCAAAGTGAAAAATGTTCAGTTCAGTATGTCCCAAATGACCTGAGGAGTCGACCAGCCAAGTCTGAGACTCCTACCATGATATGACCTTTTTGGTCAAAAATGCTGTAAAAAGACTATAAGTCTAACACCTAGTACTCCAATGACACCAAAAATTAAAAATTCTCGCAGCGATTTGAAACTTTGCATGCGGGTAGACCTTGACCTGGAGGTCACGTTTTCACCGTCCTTGACCCCCGCTCACCCCTGGGAGTGGAGCTATGGGCGATCAAAGACGATCTCAACATTGGCTCCAAAGTGAAAAATGTTCAGTTCAGTATGTCCCAAATGACCTGAGGAGTCGACCAGCCAAGTCTGAGACTCCTACCATGATATGACCTTTTTGGTCAAAAATGCTGTAAAAAGACTATAAGTCTAACACCTAGTACTCCAATGACACCAAAAATTAAAAATTCTCGCAGCGATTTGAAACTTTGCATGCGGGTAGACCTTGACCTGGAGGTCACGTTTTCACCGTCCTTGACCCCCGCTCACCCCTGGGAGTGGAGCTATGGGCGATCAAAGACGATCTCAACATTGGCTCCAAAGTGAAAAATGTTCAGTTCAGTATGTCCCAAATGACCTGAGGAGTCGACCAGCCAAGTCTGAGACTCCTACCATGATATGACCTTTTTGGTCAAAAATGCTGTAAAAAGACTATAAGTCTAACACCTAGTACTCCAATGACACCAAAAATTAAAAATTCTCGCAGCGATTTGAAACTTTGCATGCGGGTAGACCTTGACCTGGAGGTCACGTTTTCACCGTCCTTGACCCCCGCTCACCCCTGGGAGTGGAGCTATGGGCGATCAAAGACGATCTCAACATTGGCTCCAAAGTGAAAAATGTTCAGTTCAGTATGTCCCAAATGACCTGAGGAGTCGACCAGCCAAGTCTGAGACTCCTACCATGATATGACCTTTTTGGTCAAAAATGCTGTAAAAAGACTATAAGTCTAACACCTAGTACTCCAATGACACCAAAAATTAAAAATTCTCGCAGCGATTTGAAACTTTGCATGCGGGTAGACCTTGACCTGGAGGTCACGTTTTCACCGTCCTTGACCCCCGCTCACCCCTGGGAGTGGAGCTATGGGCGATCAAAGACGATCTCAACATTGGCTCCAAAGTGAAAAATGTTCAGTTCAGTATGTCCCAAATGACCTGAGGAGTCGACCAGCCAAGTCTGAGACTCCTACCATGATATGACCTTTTTGGTCAAAAATGCTGTAAAAAGACTATAAGTCTAACACCTAGTACTCCAATGACACCAAAAATTAAAAATTCTCGCAGCGATTTGAAACTTTGCATGCGGGTAGACCTTGACCTGGAGGTCACGTTTTCACCGTCCTTGACCCCCGCTCACCCCTGGGAGTGGAGCTATGGGCGATCAAAGACGATCTCAACATTGGCTCCAAAGTGAAAAATGTTCAGTTCAGTATGTCCCAAATGACCTGAGGAGTCGACCAGCCAAGTCTGAGACTCCTACCATGATATGACCTTTTTGGTCAAAAATGCTGTAAAAAGACTATAAGTCTAACACCTAGTACTCCAATGACACCAAAAATTAAAAATTCTCGCAGCGATTTGAAACTTTGCATGCGGGTAGACCTTGACCTGGAGGTCACGTTTTCACCGTCCTTGACCCCCGCTCACCCCTGGGAGTGGAGCTATGGGCGATCAAAGACGATCTCAACATTGGCTCCAAAGTGAAAAATGTTCAGTTCAGTATGTCCCAAATGACCTGAGGAGTCGACCAGCCAAGTCTGAGACTCCTACCATGATATGACCTTTTTGGTCAAAAATGCTGTAAAAAGACTATAAGTCTAACACCTAGTACTCCAATGACACCAAAAATTAAAAATTCTCGCAGCGATTTGAAACTTTGCATGCGGGTAGACCTTGACCTGGAGGTCACGTTTTCACCGTCCTTGACCCCCGCTCACCCCTGGGAGTGGAGCTATGGGCGATCAAAGACGATCTCAACATTGGCTCCAAAGTGAAAAATGTTCAGTTCAGTATGTCCCAAATGACCTGAGGAGTCGACCAGCCAAGTCTGAGACTCCTACCATGATATGACCTTTTTGGTCAAAAATGCTGTAAAAAGACTATAAGTCTAACACCTAGTACTCCAATGACACCAAAAATTAAAAATTCTCGCAGCGATTTGAAACTTTGCATGCGGGTAGACCTTGACCTGGAGGTCACGTTTTCACCGTCCTTGACCCCCGCTCACCCCTGGGAGTGGAGCTATGGGCGATCAAAGACGATCTCAACATTGGCTCCAAAGTGAAAAATGTTCAGTTCAGTATGTCCCAAATGACCTGAGGAGTCGACCAGCCAAGTCTGAGACTCCTACCATGATATGACCTTTTTGGTCAAAAATGCTGTAAAAAGACTATAAGTCTAACACCTAGTACTCCAATGACACCAAAAATTAAAAATTCTCGCAGCGATTTGAAACTTTGCATGCGGGTAGACCTTGACCTGGAGGTCACGTTTTCACCGTCCTTGACCCCCGCTCACCCCTGGGAGTGGAGCTATGGGCGATCAAAGACGATCTCAACATTGGCTCCAAAGTGAAAAATGTTCAGTTCAGTATGTCCCAAATGACCTGAGGAGTCGACCAGCCAAGTCTGAGACTCCTACCATGATATGACCTTTTTGGTCAAAAATGCTGTAAAAAGACTATAAGTCTAACACCTAGTACTCCAATGACACCAAAAATTAAAAATTCTCGCAGCGATTTGAAACTTTGCATGCGGGTAGACCTTGACCTGGAGGTCACGTTTTCACCGTCCTTGACCCCCGCTCACCCCTGGGAGTGGAGCTATGGGCGATCAAAGACGATCTCAACATTGGCTCCAAAGTGAAAAATGTTCAGTTCAGTATGTCCCAAATGACCTGAGGAGTCGACCAGCCAAGTCTGAGACTCCTACCATGATATGACCTTTTTGGTCAAAAATGCTGTAAAAAGACTATAAGTCTAACACCTAGTACTCCAATGACACCAAAAATTAAAAATTCTCGCAGCGATTTGAAACTTTGCATGCGGGTAGACCTTGACCTGGAGGTCACGTTTTCACCGTCCTTGACCCCCGCTCACCCCTGGGAGTGGAGCTATGGGCGATCAAAGACGATCTCAACATTGGCTCCAAAGTGAAAAATGTTCAGTTCAGTATGTCCCAAATGACCTGAGGAGTCGACCAGCCAAGTCTGAGACTCCTACCATGATATGACCTTTTTGGTCAAAAATGCTGTAAAAAGACTATAAGTCTAACACCTAGTACTCCAATGACACCAAAAATTAAAAATTCTCGCAGCGATTTGAAACTTTGCATGCGGGTAGACCTTGACCTGGAGGTCACGTTTTCACCGTCCTTGACCCCCGCTCACCCCTGGGAGTGGAGCTATGGGCGATCAAAGACGATCTCAACATTGGCTCCAAAGTGAAAAATGTTCAGTTCAGTATGTCCCAAATGACCTGAGGAGTCGACCAGCCAAGTCTGAGACTCCTACCATGATATGACCTTTTTGGTCAAAAATGCTGTAAAAAGACTATAAGTCTAACACCTAGTACTCCAATGACACCAAAAATTAAAAATTCTCGCAGCGATTTGAAACTTTGCATGCGGGTAGACCTTGACCTGGAGGTCACGTTTTCACCGTCCTTGACCCCCGCTCACCCCTGGGAGTGGAGCTATGGGCGATCAAAGACGATCTCAACATTGGCTCCAAAGTGAAAAATGTTCAGTTCAGTATGTCCCAAATGACCTGAGGAGTCGACCAGCCAAGTCTGAGACTCCTACCATGATATGACCTTTTTGGTCAAAAATGCTGTAAAAAGACTATAAGTCTAACACCTAGTACTCCAATGACACCAAAAATTAAAAATTCTCGCAGCGATTTGAAACTTTGCATGCGGGTAGACCTTGACCTGGAGGTCACGTTTTCACCGTCCTTGACCCCCGCTCACCCCTGGGAGTGGAGCTATGGGCGATCAAAGACGATCTCAACATTGGC
The DNA here is from genome assembly GCF_023055435.1 of Haliotis rufescens. NCBI lineage: Eukaryota > Metazoa > Mollusca > Gastropoda > Lepetellida > Haliotidae > Haliotis > Haliotis rufescens. Next base: position 6,683 of record NW_025964045.1, read on the forward strand.
TCCAAAGTGAAAAATGTTCAGTTCAGTATGTCCCAAATGACCTGAGGAGTCGACCAGCCAAGTCTGAGACTCCTACCATGATATGACCTTTTTGGTCAAAAATGCTGTAAAAAGACTATAAGTCTAACACCTAGTACTCCAATGACACCAAAAATTAAAAATTCTCGCAGCGATTTGAAACTTTGCATGCGGGTAGACCTTGACCTGGAGGTCACGTTTTCACCGTCCTTGACCCCCGCTCACCCCTGGGAGTGGAGCTATGGGCGATCAAAGACGATCTCAACATTGGCTCCAAAGTGAAAAATGTTCAGTTCAGTATGTCCCAAATGACCTGAGGAGTCGACCAGCCAAGTCTGAGACTCCTACCATGATATGACCTTTTTGGTCAAAAATGCTGTAAAAAGACTATAAGTCTAACACCTAGTACTCCAATGACACCAAAAATTAAAAATTCTCGCAGCGATTTGAAACTTTGCATGCGGGTAGACCTTGACCTGGAGGTCACGTTTTCACCGTCCTTGACCCCCGCTCACCCCTGGGAGTGGAGCTATGGGCGATCAAAGACGATCTCAACATTGGCTCCAAAGTGAAAAATGTTCAGTTCAGTATGTCCCAAATGACCTGAGGAGTCGACCAGCCAAGTCTGAGACTCCTACCATGATATGACCTTTTTGGTCAAAAATGCTGTAAAAAGACTATAAGTCTAACACCTAGTACTCCAATGACACCAAAAATTAAAAATTCTCGCAGCGATTTGAAACTTTGCATGCGGGTAGACCTTGACCTGGAGGTCACGTTTTCACCGTCCTTGACCCCCGCTCACCCCTGGGAGTGGAGCTATGGGCGATCAAAGACGATCTCAACATTGGCTCCAAAGTGAAAAATGTTCAGTTCAGTATGTCCCAAATGACCTGAGGAGTCGACCAGCCAAGTCTGAGACTCCTACCATGATATGACCTTTTTGGTCAAAAATGCTGTAAAAAGACTATAAGTCTAACACCTAGTACTCCAATGACACCAAAAATTAAAAATTCTCGCAGCGATTTGAAACTTTGCATGCGGGTAGACCTTGACCTGGAGGTCACGTTTTCACCGTCCTTGACCCCCGCTCACCCCTGGGAGTGGAGCTATGGGCGATCAAAGACGATCTCAACATTGGCTCCAAAGTGAAAAATGTTCAGTTCAGTATGTCCCAAATGACCTGAGGAGTCGACCAGCCAAGTCTGAGACTCCTACCATGATATGACCTTTTTGGTCAAAAATGCTGTAAAAAGACTATAAGTCTAACACCTAGTACTCCAATGACACCAAAAATTAAAAATTCTCGCAGCGATTTGAAACTTTGCATGCGGGTAGACCTTGACCTGGAGGTCACGTTTTCACCGTCCTTGACCCCCGCTCACCCCTGGGAGTGGAGCTATGGGCGATCAAAGACGATCTCAACATTGGCTCCAAAGTGAAAAATGTTCAGTTCAGTATGTCCCAAATGACCTGAGGAGTCGACCAGCCAAGTCTGAGACTCCTACCATGATATGACCTTTTTGGTCAAAAATGCTGTAAAAAGACTATAAGTCTAACACCTAGTACTCCAATGACACCAAAAATTAAAAATTCTCGCAGCGATTTGAAACTTTGCATGCGGGTAGACCTTGACCTGGAGGTCACGTTTTCACCGTCCTTGACCCCCGCTCACCCCTGGGAGTGGAGCTATGGGCGATCAAAGACGATCTCAACATTGGCTCCAAAGTGAAAAATGTTCAGTTCAGTATGTCCCAAATGACCTGAGGAGTCGACCAGCCAAGTCTGAGACTCCTACCATGATATGACCTTTTTGGTCAAAAATGCTGTAAAAAGACTATAAGTCTAACACCTAGTACTCCAATGACACCAAAAATTAAAAATTCTCGCAGCGATTTGAAACTTTGCATGCGGGTAGACCTTGACCTGGAGGTCACGTTTTCACCGTCCTTGACCCCCGCTCACCCCTGGGAGTGGAGCTATGGGCGATCAAAGACGATCTCAACATTGGCTCCAAAGTGAAAAATGTTCAGTTCAGTATGTCCCAAATGACCTGAGGAGTCGACCAGCCAAGTCTGAGACTCCTACCATGATATGACCTTTTTGGTCAAAAATGCTGTAAAAAGACTATAAGTCTAACACCTAGTACTCCAATGACACCAAAAATTAAAAATTCTCGCAGCGATTTGAAACTTTGCATGCGGGTAGACCTTGACCTGGAGGTCACGTTTTCACCGTCCTTGACCCCCGCTCACCCCTGGGAGTGGAGCTATGGGCGATCAAAGACGATCTCAACATTGGCTCCAAAGTGAAAAATGTTCAGTTCAGTATGTCCCAAATGACCTGAGGAGTCGACCAGCCAAGTCTGAGACTCCTACCATGATATGACCTTTTTGGTCAAAAATGCTGTAAAAAGACTATAAGTCTAACACCTAGTACTCCAATGACACCAAAAATTAAAAATTCTCGCAGCGATTTGAAACTTTGCATGCGGGTAGACCTTGACCTGGAGGTCACGTTTTCACCGTCCTTGACCCCCGCTCACCCCTGGGAGTGGAGCTATGGGCGATCAAAGACGATCTCAACATTGGCTCCAAAGTGAAAAATGTTCAGTTCAGTATGTCCCAAATGACCTGAGGAGTCGACCAGCCAAGTCTGAGACTCCTACCATGATATGACCTTTTTGGTCAAAAATGCTGTAAAAAGACTATAAGTCTAACACCTAGTACTCCAATGACACCAAAAATTAAAAATTCTCGCAGCGATTTGAAACTTTGCATGCGGGTAGACCTTGACCTGGAGGTCACGTTTTCACCGTCCTTGACCCCCGCTCACCCCTGGGAGTGGAGCTATGGGCGATCAAAGACGATCTCAACATTGGCTCCAAAGTGAAAAATGTTCAGTTCAGTATGTCCCAAATGACCTGAGGAGTCGACCAGCCAAGTCTGAGACTCCTACCATGATATGACCTTTTTGGTCAAAAATGCTGTAAAAAGACTATAAGTCTAACACCTAGTACTCCAATGACACCAAAAATTAAAAATTCTCGCAGCGATTTGAAACTTTGCATGCGGGTAGACCTTGACCTGGAGGTCACGTTTTCACCGTCCTTGACCCCCGCTCACCCCTGGGAGTGGAGCTATGGGCGATCAAAGACGATCTCAACATTGGCTCCAAAGTGAAAAATGTTCAGTTCAGTATGTCCCAAATGACCTGAGGAGTCGACCAGCCAAGTCTGAGACTCCTACCATGATATGACCTTTTTGGTCAAAAATGCTGTAAAAAGACTATAAGTCTAACACCTAGTACTCCAATGACACCAAAAATTAAAAATTCTCGCAGCGATTTGAAACTTTGCATGCGGGTAGACCTTGACCTGGAGGTCACGTTTTCACCGTCCTTGACCCCCGCTCACCCCTGGGAGTGGAGCTATGGGCGATCAAAGACGATCTCAACATTGGCTCCAAAGTGAAAAATGTTCAGTTCAGTATGTCCCAAATGACCTGAGGAGTCGACCAGCCAAGTCTGAGACTCCTACCATGATATGACCTTTTTGGTCAAAAATGCTGTAAAAAGACTATAAGTCTAACACCTAGTACTCCAATGACACCAAAAATTAAAAATTCTCGCAGCGATTTGAAACTTTGCATGCGGGTAGACCTTGACCTGGAGGTCACGTTTTCACCGTCCTTGACCCCCGCTCACCCCTGGGAGTGGAGCTATGGGCGATCAAAGACGATCTCAACATTGGCTCCAAAGTGAAAAATGTTCAGTTCAGTATGTCCCAAATGACCTGAGGAGTCGACCAGCCAAGTCTGAGACTCCTACCATGATATGACCTTTTTGGTCAAAAATGCTGTAAAAAGACTATAAGTCTAACACCTAGTACTCCAATGACACCAAAAATTAAAAATTCTCGCAGCGATTTGAAACTTTGCATGCGGGTAGACCTTGACCTGGAGGTCACGTTTTCACCGTCCTTGACCCCCGCTCACCCCTGGGAGTGGAGCTATGGGCGATCAAAGACGATCTCAACATTGGCTCCAAAGTGAAAAATGTTCAGTTCAGTATGTCCCAAATGACCTGAGGAGTCGACCAGCCAAGTCTGAGACTCCTACCATGATATGACCTTTTTGGTCAAAAATGCTGTAAAAAGACTATAAGTCTAACACCTAGTACTCCAATGACACCAAAAATTAAAAATTCTCGCAGCGATTTGAAACTTTGCATGCGGGTAGACCTTGACCTGGAGGTCACGTTTTCACCGTCCTTGACCCCCGCTCACCCCTGGGAGTGGAGCTATGGGCGATCAAAGACGATCTCAACATTGGCTCCAAAGTGAAAAATGTTCAGTTCAGTATGTCCCAAATGACCTGAGGAGTCGACCAGCCAAGTCTGAGACTCCTACCATGATATGACCTTTTTGGTCAAAAATGCTGTAAAAAGACTATAAGTCTAACACCTAGTACTCCAATGACACCAAAAATTAAAAATTCTCGCAGCGATTTGAAACTTTGCATGCGGGTAGACCTTGACCTGGAGGTCACGTTTTCACCGTCCTTGACCCCCGCTCACCCCTGGGAGTGGAGCTATGGGCGATCAAAGACGATCTCAACATTGGCTCCAAAGTGAAAAATGTTCAGTTCAGTATGTCCCAAATGACCTGAGGAGTCGACCAGCCAAGTCTGAGACTCCTACCATGATATGACCTTTTTGGTCAAAAATGCTGTAAAAAGACTATAAGTCTAACACCTAGTACTCCAATGACACCAAAAATTAAAAATTCTCGCAGCGATTTGAAACTTTGCATGCGGGTAGACCTTGACCTGGAGGTCACGTTTTCACCGTCCTTGACCCCCGCTCACCCCTGGGAGTGGAGCTATGGGCGATCAAAGACGATCTCAACATTGGCTCCAAAGTGAAAAATGTTCAGTTCAGTATGTCCCAAATGACCTGAGGAGTCGACCAGCCAAGTCTGAGACTCCTACCATGATATGACCTTTTTGGTCAAAAATGCTGTAAAAAGACTATAAGTCTAACACCTAGTACTCCAATGACACCAAAAATTAAAAATTCTCGCAGCGATTTGAAACTTTGCATGCGGGTAGACCTTGACCTGGAGGTCACGTTTTCACCGTCCTTGACCCCCGCTCACCCCTGGGAGTGGAGCTATGGGCGATCAAAGACGATCTCAACATTGGCTCCAAAGTGAAAAATGTTCAGTTCAGTATGTCCCAAATGACCTGAGGAGTCGACCAGCCAAGTCTGAGACTCCTACCATGATATGACCTTTTTGGTCAAAAATGCTGTAAAAAGACTATAAGTCTAACACCTAGTACTCCAATGACACCAAAAATTAAAAATTCTCGCAGCGATTTGAAACTTTGCATGCGGGTAGACCTTGACCTGGAGGTCACGTTTTCACCGTCCTTGACCCCCGCTCACCCCTGGGAGTGGAGCTATGGGCGATCAAAGACGATCTCAACATTGGCTCCAAAGTGAAAAATGTTCAGTTCAGTATGTCCCAAATGACCTGAGGAGTCGACCAGCCAAGTCTGAGACTCCTACCATGATATGACCTTTTTGGTCAAAAATGCTGTAAAAAGACTATAAGTCTAACACCTAGTACTCCAATGACACCAAAAATTAAAAATTCTCGCAGCGATTTGAAACTTTGCATGCGGGTAGACCTTGACCTGGAGGTCACGTTTTCACCGTCCTTGACCCCCGCTCACCCCTGGGAGTGGAGCTATGGGCGATCAAAGACGATCTCAACATTGGCTCCAAAGTGAAAAATGTTCAGTTCAGTATGTCCCAAATGACCTGAGGAGTCGACCAGCCAAGTCTGAGACTCCTACCATGATATGACCTTTTTGGTCAAAAATGCTGTAAAAAGACTATAAGTCTAACACCTAGTACTCCAATGACACCAAAAATTAAAAATTCTCGCAGCGATTTGAAACTTTGCATGCGGGTAGACCTTGACCTGGAGGTCACGTTTTCACCGTCCTTGACCCCCGCTCACCCCTGGGAGTGGAGCTATGGGCGATCAAAGACGATCTCAACATTGGCTCCAAAGTGAAAAATGTTCAGTTCAGTATGTCCCAAATGACCTGAGGAGTCGACCAGCCAAGTCTGAGACTCCTACCATGATATGACCTTTTTGGTCAAAAATGCTGTAAAAAGACTATAAGTCTAACACCTAGTACTCCAATGACACCAAAAATTAAAAATTCTCGCAGCGATTTGAAACTTTGCATGCGGGTAGACCTTGACCTGGAGGTCACGTTTTCACCGTCCTTGACCCCCGCTCACCCCTGGGAGTGGAGCTATGGGCGATCAAAGACGATCTCAACATTGGCTCCAAAGTGAAAAATGTTCAGTTCAGTATGTCCCAAATGACCTGAGGAGTCGACCAGCCAAGTCTGAGACTCCTACCATGATATGACCTTTTTGGTCAAAAATGCTGTAAAAAGACTATAAGTCTAACACCTAGTACTCCAATGACACCAAAAATTAAAAATTCTCGCAGCGATTTGAAACTTTGCATGCGGGTAGACCTTGACCTGGAGGTCACGTTTTCACCGTCCTTGACCCCCGCTCACCCCTGGGAGTGGAGCTATGGGCGATCAAAGACGATCTCAACATTGGCTCCAAAGTGAAAAATGTTCAGTTCAGTATGTCCCAAATGACCTGAGGAGTCGACCAGCCAAGTCTGAGACTCCTACCATGATATGACCTTTTTGGTCAAAAATGCTGTAAAAAGACTATAAGTCTAACACCTAGTACTCCAATGACACCAAAAATTAAAAATTCTCGCAGCGATTTGAAACTTTGCATGCGGGTAGACCTTGACCTGGAGGTCACGTTTTCACCGTCCTTGACCCCCGCTCACCCCTGGGAGTGGAGCTATGGGCGATCAAAGACGATCTCAACATTGGCTCCAAAGTGAAAAATGTTCAGTTCAGTATGTCCCAAATGACCTGAGGAGTCGACCAGCCAAGTCTGAGACTCCTACCATGATATGACCTTTTTGGTCAAAAATGCTGTAAAAAGACTATAAGTCTAACACCTAGTACTCCAATGACACCAAAAATTAAAAATTCTCGCAGCGATTTGAAACTTTGCATGCGGGTAGACCTTGACCTGGAGGTCACGTTTTCACCGTCCTTGACCCCCGCTCACCCCTGGGAGTGGAGCTATGGGCGATCAAAGACGATCTCAACATTGGCTCCAAAGTGAAAAATGTTCAGTTCAGTATGTCCCAAATGACCTGAGGAGTCGACCAGCCAAGTCTGAGACTCCTACCATGATATGACCTTTTTGGTCAAAAATGCTGTAAAAAGACTATAAGTCTAACACCTAGTACTCCAATGACACCAAAAATTAAAAATTCTCGCAGCGATTTGAAACTTTGCATGCGGGTAGACCTTGACCTGGAGGTCACGTTTTCACCGTCCTTGACCCCCGCTCACCCCTGGGAGTGGAGCTATGGGCGATCAAAGACGATCTCAACATTGGCTCCAAAGTGAAAAATGTTCAGTTCAGTATGTCCCAAATGACCTGAGGAGTCGACCAGCCAAGTCTGAGACTCCTACCATGATATGACCTTTTTGGTCAAAAATGCTGTAAAAAGACTATAAGTCTAACACCTAGTACTCCAATGACACCAAAAATTAAAAATTCTCGCAGCGATTTGAAACTTTGCATGCGGGTAGACCTTGACCTGGAGGTCACGTTTTCACCGTCCTTGACCCCCGCTCACCCCTGGGAGTGGAGCTATGGGCGATCAAAGACGATCTCAACATTGGCTCCAAAGTGAAAAATGTTCAGTTCAGTATGTCCCAAATGACCTGAGGAGTCGACCAGCCAAGTCTGAGACTCCTACCATGATATGACCTTTTTGGTCAAAAATGCTGTAAAAAGACTATAAGTCTAACACCTAGTACTCCAATGACACCAAAAATTAAAAATTCTCGCAGCGATTTGAAACTTTGCATGCGGGTAGACCTTGACCTGGAGGTCACGTTTTCACCGTCCTTGACCCCCGCTCACCCCTGGGAGTGGAGCTATGGGCGATCAAAGACGATCTCAACATTGGCTCCAAAGTGAAAAATGTTCAGTTCAGTATGTCCCAAATGACCTGAGGAGTCGACCAGCCAAGTCTGAGACTCCTACCATGATATGACCTTTTTGGTCAAAAATGCTGTAAAAAGACTATAAGTCTAACACCTAGTACTCCAATGACACCAAAAATTAAAAATTCTCGCAGCGATTTGAAACTTTGCATGCGGGTAGACCTTGACCTGGAGGTCACGTTTTCACCGTCCTTGACCCCCGCTCACCCCTGGGAGTGGAGCTATGGGCGATCAAAGACGATCTCAACATTGGCTCCAAAGTGAAAAATGTTCAGTTCAGTATGTCCCAAATGACCTGAGGAGTCGACCAGCCAAGTCTGAGACTCCTACCATGATATGACCTTTTTGGTCAAAAATGCTGTAAAAAGACTATAAGTCTAACACCTAGTACTCCAATGACACCAAAAATTAAAAATTCTCGCAGCGATTTGAAACTTTGCATGCGGGTAGACCTTGACCTGGAGGTCACGTTTTCACCGTCCTTGACCCCCGCTCACCCCTGGGAGTGGAGCTATGGGCGATCAAAGACGATCTCAACATTGGCTCCAAAGTGAAAAATGTTCAGTTCAGTATGTCCCAAATGACCTGAGGAGTCGACCAGCCAAGTCTGAGACTCCTACCATGATATGACCTTTTTGGTCAAAAATGCTGTAAAAAGACTATAAGTCTAACACCTAGTACTCCAATGACACCAAAAATTAAAAATTCTCGCAGCGATTTGAAACTTTGCATGCGGGTAGACCTTGACCTGGAGGTCACGTTTTCACCGTCCTTGACCCCCGCTCACCCCTGGGAGTGGAGCTATGGGCGATCAAAGACGATCTCAACATTGGCTCCAAAGTGAAAAATGTTCAGTTCAGTATGTCCCAAATGACCTGAGGAGTCGACCAGCCAAGTCTGAGACTCCTACCATGATATGACCTTTTTGGTCAAAAATGCTGTAAAAAGACTATAAGTCTAACACCTAGTACTCCAATGACACCAAAAATTAAAAATTCTCGCAGCGATTTGAAACTTTGCATGCGGGTAGACCTTGACCTGGAGGTCACGTTTTCACCGTCCTTGACCCCCGCTCACCCCTGGGAGTGGAGCTATGGGCGATCAAAGACGATCTCAACATTGGCTCCAAAGTGAAAAATGTTCAGTTCAGTATGTCCCAAATGACCTGAGGAGTCGACCAGCCAAGTCTGAGACTCCTACCATGATATGACCTTTTTGGTCAAAAATGCTGTAAAAAGACTATAAGTCTAACACCTAGTACTCCAATGACACCAAAAATTAAAAATTCTCGCAGCGATTTGAAACTTTGCATGCGGGTAGACCTTGACCTGGAGGTCACGTTTTCACCGTCCTTGACCCCCGCTCACCCCTGGGAGTGGAGCTATGGGCGATCAAAGACGATCTCAACATTGGCTCCAAAGTGAAAAATGTTCAGTTCAGTATGTCCCAAATGACCTGAGGAGTCGACCAGCCAAGTCTGAGACTCCTACCATGATATGACCTTTTTGGTCAAAAATGCTGTAAAAAGACTATAAGTCTAACACCTAGTACTCCAATGACACCAAAAATTAAAAATTCTCGCAGCGATTTGAAACTTTGCATGCGGGTAGACCTTGACCTGGAGGTCACGTTTTCACCGTCCTTGACCCCCGCTCACCCCTGGGAGTGGAGCTATGGGCGATCAAAGACGATCTCAACATTGGCTCCAAAGTGAAAAATGTTCAGTTCAGTATGTCCCAAATGACCTGAGGAGTCGACCAGCCAAGTCTGAGACTCCTACCATGATATGACCTTTTTGGTCAAAAATGCTGTAAAAAGACTATAAGTCTAACACCTAGTACTCCAATGACACCAAAAATTAAAAATTCTCGCAGCGATTTGAAACTTTGCATGCGGGTAGACCTTGACCTGGAGGTCACGTTTTCACCGTCCTTGACCCCCGCTCACCCCTGGGAGTGGAGCTATGGGCGATCAAAGACGATCTCAACATTGGCTCCAAAGTGAAAAATGTTCAGTTCAGTATGTCCCAAATGACCTGAGGAGTCGACCAGCCAAGTCTGAGACTCCTACCATGATATGACCTTTTTGGTCAAAAATGCTGTAAAAAGACTATAAGTCTAACACCTAGTACTCCAATGACACCAAAAATTAAAAATTCTCGCAGCGATTTGAAACTTTGCATGCGGGTAGACCTTGACCTGGAGGTCACGTTTTCACCGTCCTTGACCCCCGCTCACCCCTGGGAGTGGAGCTATGGGCGATCAAAGACGATCTCAACATTGGCTCCAAAGTGAAAAATGTTCAGTTCAGTATGTCCCAAATGACCTGAGGAGTCGACCAGCCAAGTCTGAGACTCCTACCATGATATGACCTTTTTGGTCAAAAATGCTGTAAAAAGACTATAAGTCTAACACCTAGTACTCCAATGACACCAAAAATTAAAAATTCTCGCAGCGATTTGAAACTTTGCATGCGGGTAGACCTTGACCTGGAGGTCACGTTTTCACCGTCCTTGACCCCCGCTCACCCCTGGGAGTGGAGCTATGGGCGATCAAAGACGATCTCAACATTGGCTCCAAAGTGAAAAATGTTCAGTTCAGTATGTCCCAAATGACCTGAGGAGTCGACCAGCCAAGTCTGAGACTCCTACCATGATATGACCTTTTTGGTCAAAAATGCTGTAAAAAGACTATAAGTCTAACACCTAGTACTCCAATGACACCAAAAATTAAAAATTCTCGCAGCGATTTGAAACTTTGCATGCGGGTAGACCTTGACCTGGAGGTCACGTTTTCACCGTCCTTGACCCCCGCTCACCCCTGGGAGTGGAGCTATGGGCGATCAAAGACGATCTCAACATTGGCTCCAAAGTGAAAAATGTTCAGTTCAGTATGTCCCAAATGACCTGAGGAGTCGACCAGCCAAGTCTGAGACTCCTACCATGATATGACCTTTTTGGTCAAAAATGCTGTAAAAAGACTATAAGTCTAACACCTAGTACTCCAATGACACCAAAAATTAAAAATTCTCGCAGCGATTTGAAACTTTGCATGCGGGTAGACCTTGACCTGGAGGTCACGTTTTCACCGTCCTTGACCCCCGCTCACCCCTGGGAGTGGAGCTATGGGCGATCAAAGACGATCTCAACATTGGCTCCAAAGTGAAAAATGTTCAGTTCAGTATGTCCCAAATGACCTGAGGAGTCGACCAGCCAAGTCTGAGACTCCTACCATGATATGACCTTTTTGGTCAAAAATGCTGTAAAAAGACTATAAGTCTAACACCTAGTACTCCAATGACACCAAAAATTAAAAATTCTCGCAGCGATTTGAAACTTTGCATGCGGGTAGACCTTGACCTGGAGGTCACGTTTTCACCGTCCTTGACCCCCGCTCACCCCTGGGAGTGGAGCTATGGGCGATCAAAGACGATCTCAACATTGGCTCCAAAGTGAAAAATGTTCAGTTCAGTATGTCCCAAATGACCTGAGGAGTCGACCAGCCAAGTCTGAGACTCCTACCATGATATGACCTTTTTGGTCAAAAATGCTGTAAAAAGACTATAAGTCTAACACCTAGTACTCCAATGACACCAAAAATTAAAAATTCTCGCAGCGATTTGAAACTTTGCATGCGGGTAGACCTTGACCTGGAGGTCACGTTTTCACCGTCCTTGACCCCCGCTCACCCCTGGGAGTGGAGCTATGGGCGATCAAAGACGATCTCAACATTGGCTCCAAAGTGAAAAATGTTCAGTTCAGTATGTCCCAAATGACCTGAGGAGTCGACCAGCCAAGTCTGAGACTCCTACCATGATATGACCTTTTTGGTCAAAAATGCTGTAAAAAGACTATAAGTCTAACACCTAGTACTCCAATGACACCAAAAATTAAAAATTCTCGCAGCGATTTGAAACTTTGCATGCGGGTAGACCTTGACCTGGAGGTCACGTTTTCACCGTCCTTGACCCCCGCTCACCCCTGGGAGTGGAGCTATGGGCGATCAAAGACGATCTCAACATTGGCTCCAAAGTGAAAAATGTTCAGTTCAGTATGTCCCAAATGACCTGAGGAGTCGACCAGCCAAGTCTGAGACTCCTACCATGATATGACCTTTTTGGTCAAAAATGCTGTAAAAAGACTATAAGTCTAACACCTCAGTACTCCAATGACACCAAAAATTAAAAATTCTCGCAGCGATTTGAAACTTTGCATGCGGGTAGACCTTGACCTGGAGGTCACGTTTTCACCGTCCTTGACCCCCGCTCACCCCTGGGAGTGGAGCTATGGGCGATCAAAGACGATCTCAACATTGGCTCCAAAGTGAAAAATGTTCAGTTCAGTATGTCCCAAATGACCTGAGGAGTCGACCAGCCAAGTCTGAGACTCCTACCATGATATGACCTTTTTGGTCAAAAATGCTGTAAAAAGACTATAAGTCTAACACCTAGTACTCCAATGACACCAAAAATTAAAAATTCTCGCAGCGATTTGAAACTTTGCATGCGGGTAGACCTTGACCTGGAGGTCACGTTTTCACCGTCCTTGACCCCCGCTCACCCCTGGGAGTGGAGCTATGGGCGATCAAAGACGATCTCAACATTGGCTCCAAAGTGAAAAATGTTCAGTTCAGTATGTCCCAAATGACCTGAGGAGTCGACCAGCCAAGTCTGAGACTCCTACCATGATATGACCTTTTTGGTCAAAAATGCTGTAAAAAGACTATAAGTCTAACACCTAGTACTCCAATGACACCAAAAATTAAAAATTCTCGCAGCGATTTGAAACTTTGCATGCGGGTAGACCTTGACCTGGAGGTCACGTTTTCACCGTCCTTGACCCCCGCTCACCCCTGGGAGTGGAGCTATGGGCGATCAAAGACGATCTCAACATTGGCTCCAAAGTGAAAAATGTTCAGTTCAGTATGTCCCAAATGACCTGAGGAGTCGACCAGCCAAGTCTGAGACTCCTACCATGATATGACCTTTTTGGTCAAAAATGCTGTAAAAAGACTATAAGTCTAACACCTAGTACTCCAATGACACCAAAAATTAAAAATTCTCGCAGCGATTTGAAACTTTGCATGCGGGTAGACCTTGACCTGGAGGTCACGTTTTCACCGTCCTTGACCCCCGCTCACCCCTGGGAGTGGAGCTATGGGCGATCAAAGACGATCTCAACATTGGCTCCAAAGTGAAAAATGTTCAGTTCAGTATGTCCCAAATGACCTGAGGAGTCGACCAGCCAAGTCTGAGACTCCTACCATGATATGACCTTTTTGGTCAAAAATGCTGTAAAAAGACTATAAGTCTAACACCTAGTACTCCAATGACACCAAAAATTAAAAATTCTCGCAGCGATTTGAAACTTTGCATGCGGGTAGACCTTGACCTGGAGGTCACGTTTTCACCGTCCTTGACCCCCGCTCACCCCTGGGAGTGGAGCTATGGGCGATCAAAGACGATCTCAACATTGGCTCCAAAGTGAAAAATGTTCAGTTCAGTATGTCCCAAATGACCTGAGGAGTCGACCAGCCAAGTCTGAGACTCCTACCATGATATGACCTTTTTGGTCAAAAATGCTGTAAAAAGACTATAAGTCTAACACCTAGTACTCCAATGACACCAAAAATTAAAAATTCTCGCAGCGATTTGAAACTTTGCATGCGGGTAGACCTTGACCTGGAGGTCACGTTTTCACCGTCCTTGACCCCCGCTCACCCCTGGGAGTGGAGCTATGGGCGATCAAAGACGATCTCAACATTGGCTCCAAAGTGAAAAATGTTCAGTTCAGTATGTCCCAAATGACCTGAGGAGTCGACCAGCCAAGTCTGAGACTCCTACCATGATATGACCTTTTTGGTCAAAAATGCTGTAAAAAGACTATAAGTCTAACACCTAGTACTCCAATGACACCAAAAATTAAAAATTCTCGCAGCGATTTGAAACTTTGCATGCGGGTAGACCTTGACCTGGAGGTCACGTTTTCACCGTCCTTGACCCCCGCTCACCCCTGGGAGTGGAGCTATGGGCGATCAAAGACGATCTCAACATTGGCTCCAAAGTGAAAAATGTTCAGTTCAGTATGTCCCAAATGACCTGAGGAGTCGACCAGCCAAGTCTGAGACTCCTACCATGATATGACCTTTTTGGTCAAAAATGCTGTAAAAAGACTATAAGTCTAACACCTAGTACTCCAATGACACCAAAAATTAAAAATTCTCGCAGCGATTTGAAACTTTGCATGCGGGTAGACCTTGACCTGGAGGTCACGTTTTCACCGTCCTTGACCCCCGCTCACCCCTGGGAGTGGAGCTATGGGCGATCAAAGACGATCTCAACATTGGCTCCAAAGTGAAAAATGTTCAGTTCAGTATGTCCCAAATGACCTGAGGAGTCGACCAGCCAAGTCTGAGACTCCTACCATGATATGACCTTTTTGGTCAAAAATGCTGTAAAAAGACTATAAGTCTAACACCTAGTACTCCAATGACACCAAAAATTAAAAATTCTCGCAGCGATTTGAAACTTTGCATGCGGGTAGACCTTGACCTGGAGGTCACGTTTTCACCGTCCTTGACCCCCGCTCACCCCTGGGAGTGGAGCTATGGGCGATCAAAGACGATCTCAACATTGGCTCCAAAGTGAAAAATGTTCAGTTCAGTATGTCCCAAATGACCTGAGGAGTCGACCAGCCAAGTCTGAGACTCCTACCATGATATGACCTTTTTGGTCAAAAATGCTGTAAAAAGACTATAAGTCTAACACCTAGTACTCCAATGACACCAAAAATTAAAAATTCTCGCAGCGATTTGAAACTTTGCATGCGGGTAGACCTTGACCTGGAGGTCACGTTTTCACCGTCCTTGACCCCCGCTCACCCCTGGGAGTGGAGCTATGGGCGATCAAAGACGATCTCAACATTGGCTCCAAAGTGAAAAATGTTCAGTTCAGTATGTCCCAAATGACCTGAGGAGTCGACCAGCCAAGTCTGAGACTCCTACCATGATATGACCTTTTTGGTCAAAAATGCTGTAAAAAGACTATAAGTCTAACACCTAGTACTCCAATGACACCAAAAATTAAAAATTCTCGCAGCGATTTGAAACTTTGCATGCGGGTAGACCTTGACCTGGAGGTCACGTTTTCACCGTCCTTGACCCCCGCTCACCCCTGGGAGTGGAGCTATGGGCGATCAAAGACGATCTCAACATTGGCTCCAAAGTGAAAAATGTTCAGTTCAGTATGTCCCAAATGACCTGAGGAGTCGACCAGCCAAGTCTGAGACTCCTACCATGATATGACCTTTTTGGTCAAAAATGCTGTAAAAAGACTATAAGTCTAACACCTAGTACTCCAATGACACCAAAAATTAAAAATTCTCGCAGCGATTTGAAACTTTGCATGCGGGTAGACCTTGACCTGGAGGTCACGTTTTCACCGTCCTTGACCCCCGCTCACCCCTGGGAGTGGAGCTATGGGCGATCAAAGACGATCTCAACATTGGCTCCAAAGTGAAAAATGTTCAGTTCAGTATGTCCCAAATGACCTGAGGAGTCGACCAGCCAAGTCTGAGACTCCTACCATGATATGACCTTTTTGGTCAAAAATGCTGTAAAAAGACTATAAGTCTAACACCTAGTACTCCAATGACACCAAAAATTAAAAATTCTCGCAGCGATTTGAAACTTTGCATGCGGGTAGACCTTGACCTGGAGGTCACGTTTTCACCGTCCTTGACCCCCGCTCACCCCTGGGAGTGGAGCTATGGGCGATCAAAGACGATCTCAACATTGGCTCCAAAGTGAAAAATGTTCAGTTCAGTATGTCCCAAATGACCTGAGGAGTCGACCAGCCAAGTCTGAGACTCCTACCATGATATGACCTTTTTGGTCAAAAATGCTGTAAAAAGACTATAAGTCTAACACCTAGTACTCCAATGACACCAAAAATTAAAAATTCTCGCAGCGATTTGAAACTTTGCATGCGGGTAGACCTTGACCTGGAGGTCACGTTTTCACCGTCCTTGACCCCCGCTCACCCCTGGGAGTGGAGCTATGGGCGATCAAAGACGATCTCAACATTGGCTCCAAAGTGAAAAATGTTCAGTTCAGTATGTCCCAAATGACCTGAGGAGTCGACCAGCCAAGTCTGAGACTCCTACCATGATATGACCTTTTTGGTCAAAAATGCTGTAAAAAGACTATAAGTCTAACACCTAGTACTCCAATGACACCAAAAATTAAAAATTCTCGCAGCGATTTGAAACTTTGCATGCGGGTAGACCTTGACCTGGAGGTCACGTTTTCACCGTCCTTGACCCCCGCTCACCCCTGGGAGTGGAGCTATGGGCGATCAAAGACGATCTCAACATTGGCTCCAAAGTGAAAAATGTTCAGTTCAGTATGTCCCAAATGACCTGAGGAGTCGACCAGCCAAGTCTGAGACTCCTACCATGATATGACCTTTTTGGTCAAAAATGCTGTAAAAAGACTATAAGTCTAACACCTAGTACTCCAATGACACCAAAAATTAAAAATTCTCGCAGCGATTTGAAACTTTGCATGCGGGTAGACCTTGACCTGGAGGTCACGTTTTCACCGTCCTTGACCCCCGCTCACCCCTGGGAGTGGAGCTATGGGCGATCAAAGACGATCTCAACATTGGCTCCAAAGTGAAAAATGTTCAGTTCAGTATGTCCCAAATGACCTGAGGAGTCGACCAGCCAAGTCTGAGACTCCTACCATGATATGACCTTTTTGGTCAAAAATGCTGTAAAAAGACTATAAGTCTAACACCTAGTACTCCAATGACACCAAAAATTAAAAATTCTCGCAGCGATTTGAAACTTTGCATGCGGGTAGACCTTGACCTGGAGGTCACGTTTTCACCGTCCTTGACCCCCGCTCACCCCTGGGAGTGGAGCTATGGGCGATCAAAGACGATCTCAACATTGGCTCCAAAGTGAAAAATGTTCAGTTCAGTATGTCCCAAATGACCTGAGGAGTCGACCAGCCAAGTCTGAGACTCCTACCATGATATGACCTTTTTGGTCAAAAATGCTGTAAAAAGACTATAAGTCTAACACCTAGTACTCCAATGACACCAAAAATTAAAAATTCTCGCAGCGATTTGAAACTTTGCATGCGGGTAGACCTTGACCTGGAGGTCACGTTTTCACCGTCCTTGACCCCCGCTCACCCCTGGGAGTGGAGCTATGGGCGATCAAAGACGATCTCAACATTGGCTCCAAAGTGAAAAATGTTCAGTTCAGTATGTCCCAAATGACCTGAGGAGTCGACCAGCCAAGTCTGAGACTCCTACCATGATATGACCTTTTTGGTCAAAAATGCTGTAAAAAGACTATAAGTCTAACACCTAGTACTCCAATGACACCAAAAATTAAAAATTCTCGCAGCGATTTGAAACTTTGCATGCGGGTAGACCTTGACCTGGAGGTCACGTTTTCACCGTCCTTGACCCCCGCTCACCCCTGGGAGTGGAGCTATGGGCGATCAAAGACGATCTCAACATTGGCTCCAAAGTGAAAAATGTTCAGTTCAGTATGTCCCAAATGACCTGAGGAGTCGACCAGCCAAGTCTGAGACTCCTACCATGATATGACCTTTTTGGTCAAAAATGCTGTAAAAAGACTATAAGTCTAACACCTAGTACTCCAATGACACCAAAAATTAAAAATTCTCGCAGCGATTTGAAACTTTGCATGCGGGTAGACCTTGACCTGGAGGTCACGTTTTCACCGTCCTTGACCCCCGCTCACCCCTGGGAGTGGAGCTATGGGCGATCAAAGACGATCTCAACATTGGCTCCAAAGTGAAAAATGTTCAGTTCAGTATGTCCCAAATGACCTGAGGAGTCGACCAGCCAAGTCTGAGACTCCTACCATGATATGACCTTTTTGGTCAAAAATGCTGTAAAAAGACTATAAGTCTAACACCTAGTACTCCAATGACACCAAAAATTAAAAATTCTCGCAGCGATTTGAAACTTTGCATGCGGGTAGACCTTGACCTGGAGGTCACGTTTTCACCGTCCTTGACCCCCGCTCACCCCTGGGAGTGGAGCTATGGGCGATCAAAGACGATCTCAACATTGGCTCCAAAGTGAAAAATGTTCAGTTCAGTATGTCCCAAATGACCTGAGGAGTCGACCAGCCAAGTCTGAGACTCCTACCATGATATGACCTTTTTGGTCAAAAATGCTGTAAAAAGACTATAAGTCTAACACCTAGTACTCCAATGACACCAAAAATTAAAAATTCTCGCAGCGATTTGAAACTTTGCATGCGGGTAGACCTTGACCTGGAGGTCACGTTTTCACCGTCCTTGACCCCCGCTCACCCCTGGGAGTGGAGCTATGGGCGATCAAAGACGATCTCAACATTGGCTCCAAAGTGAAAAATGTTCAGTTCAGTATGTCCCAAATGACCTGAGGAGTCGACCAGCCAAGTCTGAGACTCCTACCATGATATGACCTTTTTGGTCAAAAATGCTGTAAAAAGACTATAAGTCTAACACCTAGTACTCCAATGACACCAAAAATTAAAAATTCTCGCAGCGATTTGAAACTTTGCATGCGGGTAGACCTTGACCTGGAGGTCACGTTTTCACCGTCCTTGACCCCCGCTCACCCCTGGGAGTGGAGCTATGGGCGATCAAAGACGATCTCAACATTGGCTCCAAAGTGAAAAATGTTCAGTTCAGTATGTCCCAAATGACCTGAGGAGTCGACCAGCCAAGTCTGAGACTCCTACCATGATATGACCTTTTTGGTCAAAAATGCTGTAAAAAGACTATAAGTCTAACACCTAGTACTCCAATGACACCAAAAATTAAAAATTCTCGCAGCGATTTGAAACTTTGCATGCGGGTAGACCTTGACCTGGAGGTCACGTTTTCACCGTCCTTGACCCCCGCTCACCCCTGGGAGTGGAGCTATGGGCGATCAAAGACGATCTCAACATTGGCTCCAAAGTGAAAAATGTTCAGTTCAGTATGTCCCAAATGACCTGAGGAGTCGACCAGCCAAGTCTGAGACTCCTACCATGATATGACCTTTTTGGTCAAAAATGCTGTAAAAAGACTATAAGTCTAACACCTAGTACTCCAATGACACCAAAAATTAAAAATTCTCGCAGCGATTTGAAACTTTGCATGCGGGTAGACCTTGACCTGGAGGTCACGTTTTCACCGTCCTTGACCCCCGCTCACCCCTGGGAGTGGAGCTATGGGCGATCAAAGACGATCTCAACATTGGCTCCAAAGTGAAAAATGTTCAGTTCAGTATGTCCCAAATGACCTGAGGAGTCGACCAGCCAAGTCTGAGACTCCTACCATGATATGACCTTTTTGGTCAAAAATGCTGTAAAAAGACTATAAGTCTAACACCTAGTACTCCAATGACACCAAAAATTAAAAATTCTCGCAGCGATTTGAAACTTTGCATGCGGGTAGACCTTGACCTGGAGGTCACGTTTTCACCGTCCTTGACCCCCGCTCACCCCTGGGAGTGGAGCTATGGGCGATCAAAGACGATCTCAACATTGGCTCCAAAGTGAAAAATGTTCAGTTCAGTATGTCCCAAATGACCTGAGGAGTCGACCAGCCAAGTCTGAGACTCCTACCATGATATGACCTTTTTGGTCAAAAATGCTGTAAAAAGACTATAAGTCTAACACCTAGTACTCCAATGACACCAAAAATTAAAAATTCTCGCAGCGATTTGAAACTTTGCATGCGGGTAGACCTTGACCTGGAGGTCACGTTTTCACCGTCCTTGACCCCCGCTCACCCCTGGGAGTGGAGCTATGGGCGATCAAAGACGATCTCAACATTGGCTCCAAAGTGAAAAATGTTCAGTTCAGTATGTCCCAAATGACCTGAGGAGTCGACCAGCCAAGTCTGAGACTCCTACCATGATATGACCTTTTTGGTCAAAAATGCTGTAAAAAGACTATAAGTCTAACACCTAGTACTCCAATGACACCAAAAATTAAAAATTCTCGCAGCGATTTGAAACTTTGCATGCGGGTAGACCTTGACCTGGAGGTCACGTTTTCACCGTCCTTGACCCCCGCTCACCCCTGGGAGTGGAGCTATGGGCGATCAAAGACGATCTCAACATTGGCTCCAAAGTGAAAAATGTTCAGTTCAGTATGTCCCAAATGACCTGAGGAGTCGACCAGCCAAGTCTGAGACTCCTACCATGATATGACCTTTTTGGTCAAAAATGCTGTAAAAAGACTATAAGTCTAACACCTAGTACTCCAATGACACCAAAAATTAAAAATTCTCGCAGCGATTTGAAACTTTGCATGCGGGTAGACCTTGACCTGGAGGTCACGTTTTCACCGTCCTTGACCCCCGCTCACCCCTGGGAGTGGAGCTATGGGCGATCAAAGACGATCTCAACATTGGCTCCAAAGTGAAAAATGTTCAGTTCAGTATGTCCCAAATGACCTGAGGAGTCGACCAGCCAAGTCTGAGACTCCTACCATGATATGACCTTTTTGGTCAAAAATGCTGTAAAAAGACTATAAGTCTAACACCTAGTACTCCAATGACACCAAAAATTAAAAATTCTCGCAGCGATTTGAAACTTTGCATGCGGGTAGACCTTGACCTGGAGGTCACGTTTTCACCGTCCTTGACCCCCGCTCACCCCTGGGAGTGGAGCTATGGGCGATCAAAGACGATCTCAACATTGGCTCCAAAGTGAAAAATGTTCAGTTCAGTATGTCCCAAATGACCTGAGGAGTCGACCAGCCAAGTCTGAGACTCCTACCATGATATGACCTTTTTGGTCAAAAATGCTGTAAAAAGACTATAAGTCTAACACCTAGTACTCCAATGACACCAAAAATTAAAAATTCTCGCAGCGATTTGAAACTTTGCATGCGGGTAGACCTTGACCTGGAGGTCACGTTTTCACCGTCCTTGACCCCCGCTCACCCCTGGGAGTGGAGCTATGGGCGATCAAAGACGATCTCAACATTGGCTCCAAAGTGAAAAATGTTCAGTTCAGTATGTCCCAAATGACCTGAGGAGTCGACCAGCCAAGTCTGAGACTCCTACCATGATATGACCTTTTTGGTCAAAAATGCTGTAAAAAGACTATAAGTCTAACACCTAGTACTCCAATGACACCAAAAATTAAAAATTCTCGCAGCGATTTGAAACTTTGCATGCGGGTAGACCTTGACCTGGAGGTCACGTTTTCACCGTCCTTGACCCCCGCTCACCCCTGGGAGTGGAGCTATGGGCGATCAAAGACGATCTCAACATTGGCTCCAAAGTGAAAAATGTTCAGTTCAGTATGTCCCAAATGACCTGAGGAGTCGACCAGCCAAGTCTGAGACTCCTACCATGATATGACCTTTTTGGTCAAAAATGCTGTAAAAAGACTATAAGTCTAACACCTAGTACTCCAATGACACCAAAAATTAAAAATTCTCGCAGCGATTTGAAACTTTGCATGCGGGTAGACCTTGACCTGGAGGTCACGTTTTCACCGTCCTTGACCCCCGCTCACCCCTGGGAGTGGAGCTATGGGCGATCAAAGACGATCTCAACATTGGCTCCAAAGTGAAAAATGTTCAGTTCAGTATGTCCCAAATGACCTGAGGAGTCGACCAGCCAAGTCTGAGACTCCTACCATGATATGACCTTTTTGGTCAAAAATGCTGTAAAAAGACTATAAGTCTAACACCTAGTACTCCAATGACACCAAAAATTAAAAATTCTCGCAGCGATTTGAAACTTTGCATGCGGGTAGACCTTGACCTGGAGGTCACGTTTTCACCGTCCTTGACCCCCGCTCACCCCTGGGAGTGGAGCTATGGGCGATCAAAGACGATCTCAACATTGGCTCCAAAGTGAAAAATGTTCAGTTCAGTATGTCCCAAATGACCTGAGGAGTCGACCAGCCAAGTCTGAGACTCCTACCATGATATGACCTTTTTGGTCAAAAATGCTGTAAAAAGACTATAAGTCTAACACCTAGTACTCCAATGACACCAAAAATTAAAAATTCTCGCAGCGATTTGAAACTTTGCATGCGGGTAGACCTTGACCTGGAGGTCACGTTTTCACCGTCCTTGACCCCCGCTCACCCCTGGGAGTGGAGCTATGGGCGATCAAAGACGATCTCAACATTGGCTCCAAAGTGAAAAATGTTCAGTTCAGTATGTCCCAAATGACCTGAGGAGTCGACCAGCCAAGTCTGAGACTCCTACCATGATATGACCTTTTTGGTCAAAAATGCTGTAAAAAGACTATAAGTCTAACACCTAGTACTCCAATGACACCAAAAATTAAAAATTCTCGCAGCGATTTGAAACTTTGCATGCGGGTAGACCTTGACCTGGAGGTCACGTTTTCACCGTCCTTGACCCCCGCTCACCCCTGGGAGTGGAGCTATGGGCGATCAAAGACGATCTCAACATTGGCTCCAAAGTGAAAAATGTTCAGTTCAGTATGTCCCAAATGACCTGAGGAGTCGACCAGCCAAGTCTGAGACTCCTACCATGATATGACCTTTTTGGTCAAAAATGCTGTAAAAAGACTATAAGTCTAACACCTAGTACTCCAATGACACCAAAAATTAAAAATTCTCGCAGCGATTTGAAACTTTGCATGCGGGTAGACCTTGACCTGGAGGTCACGTTTTCACCGTCCTTGACCCCCGCTCACCCCTGGGAGTGGAGCTATGGGCGATCAAAGACGATCTCAACATTGGCTCCAAAGTGAAAAATGTTCAGTTCAGTATGTCCCAAATGACCTGAGGAGTCGACCAGCCAAGTCTGAGACTCCTACCATGATATGACCTTTTTGGTCAAAAATGCTGTAAAAAGACTATAAGTCTAACACCTAGTACTCCAATGACACCAAAAATTAAAAATTCTCGCAGCGATTTGAAACTTTGCATGCGGGTAGACCTTGACCTGGAGGTCACGTTTTCACCGTCCTTGACCCCCGCTCACCCCTGGGAGTGGAGCTATGGGCGATCAAAGACGATCTCAACATTGGCTCCAAAGTGAAAAATGTTCAGTTCAGTATGTCCCAAATGACCTGAGGAGTCGACCAGCCAAGTCTGAGACTCCTACCATGATATGACCTTTTTGGTCAAAAATGCTGTAAAAAGACTATAAGTCTAACACCTAGTACTCCAATGACACCAAAAATTAAAAATTCTCGCAGCGATTTGAAACTTTGCATGCGGGTAGACCTTGACCTGGAGGTCACGTTTTCACCGTCCTTGACCCCCGCTCACCCCTGGGAGTGGAGCTATGGGCGATCAAAGACGATCTCAACATTGGCTCCAAAGTGAAAAATGTTCAGTTCAGTATGTCCCAAATGACCTGAGGAGTCGACCAGCCAAGTCTGAGACTCCTACCATGATATGACCTTTTTGGTCAAAAATGCTGTAAAAAGACTATAAGTCTAACACCTAGTACTCCAATGACACCAAAAATTAAAAATTCTCGCAGCGATTTGAAACTTTGCATGCGGGTAGACCTTGACCTGGAGGTCACGTTTTCACCGTCCTTGACCCCCGCTCACCCCTGGGAGTGGAGCTATGGGCGATCAAAGACGATCTCAACATTGGCTCCAAAGTGAAAAATGTTCAGTTCAGTATGTCCCAAATGACCTGAGGAGTCGACCAGCCAAGTCTGAGACTCCTACCATGATATGACCTTTTTGGTCAAAAATGCTGTAAAAAGACTATAAGTCTAACACCTAGTACTCCAATGACACCAAAAATTAAAAATTCTCGCAGCGATTTGAAACTTTGCATGCGGGTAGACCTTGACCTGGAGGTCACGTTTTCACCGTCCTTGACCCCCGCTCACCCCTGGGAGTGGAGCTATGGGCGATCAAAGACGATCTCAACATTGGCTCCAAAGTGAAAAATGTTCAGTTCAGTATGTCCCAAATGACCTGAGGAGTCGACCAGCCAAGTCTGAGACTCCTACCATGATATGACCTTTTTGGTCAAAAATGCTGTAAAAAGACTATAAGTCTAACACCTAGTACTCCAATGACACCAAAAATTAAAAATTCTCGCAGCGATTTGAAACTTTGCATGCGGGTAGACCTTGACCTGGAGGTCACGTTTTCACCGTCCTTGACCCCCGCTCACCCCTGGGAGTGGAGCTATGGGCGATCAAAGACGATCTCAACATTGGCTCCAAAGTGAAAAATGTTCAGTTCAGTATGTCCCAAATGACCTGAGGAGTCGACCAGCCAAGTCTGAGACTCCTACCATGATATGACCTTTTTGGTCAAAAATGCTGTAAAAAGACTATAAGTCTAACACCTAGTACTCCAATGACACCAAAAATTAAAAATTCTCGCAGCGATTTGAAACTTTGCATGCGGGTAGACCTTGACCTGGAGGTCACGTTTTCACCGTCCTTGACCCCCGCTCACCCCTGGGAGTGGAGCTATGGGCGATCAAAGACGATCTCAACATTGGCTCCAAAGTGAAAAATGTTCAGTTCAGTATGTCC
Organism: Haliotis rufescens; assembly: GCF_023055435.1. Taxonomy (NCBI): domain Eukaryota; kingdom Metazoa; phylum Mollusca; class Gastropoda; order Lepetellida; family Haliotidae; genus Haliotis; species Haliotis rufescens. The sequence continues at coordinate 31,367 of NW_025964045.1, forward strand.
CAAATGACCTGAGGAGTCGACCAGCCAAGTCTGAGACTCCTACCATGATATGACCTTTTTGGTCAAAAATGCTGTAAAAAGACTATAAGTCTAACACCTAGTACTCCAATGACACCAAAAATTAAAAATTCTCGCAGCGATTTGAAACTTTGCATGCGGGTAGACCTTGACCTGGAGGTCACGTTTTCACCGTCCTTGACCCCCGCTCACCCCTGGGAGTGGAGCTATGGGCGATCAAAGACGATCTCAACATTGGCTCCAAAGTGAAAAATGTTCAGTTCAGTATGTCCCAAATGACCTGAGGAGTCGACCAGCCAAGTCTGAGACTCCTACCATGATATGACCTTTTTGGTCAAAAATGCTGTAAAAAGACTATAAGTCTAACACCTAGTACTCCAATGACACCAAAAATTAAAAATTCTCGCAGCGATTTGAAACTTTGCATGCGGGTAGACCTTGACCTGGAGGTCACGTTTTCACCGTCCTTGACCCCCGCTCACCCCTGGGAGTGGAGCTATGGGCGATCAAAGACGATCTCAACATTGGCTCCAAAGTGAAAAATGTTCAGTTCAGTATGTCCCAAATGACCTGAGGAGTCGACCAGCCAAGTCTGAGACTCCTACCATGATATGACCTTTTTGGTCAAAAATGCTGTAAAAAGACTATAAGTCTAACACCTAGTACTCCAATGACACCAAAAATTAAAAATTCTCGCAGCGATTTGAAACTTTGCATGCGGGTAGACCTTGACCTGGAGGTCACGTTTTCACCGTCCTTGACCCCCGCTCACCCCTGGGAGTGGAGCTATGGGCGATCAAAGACGATCTCAACATTGGCTCCAAAGTGAAAAATGTTCAGTTCAGTATGTCCCAAATGACCTGAGGAGTCGACCAGCCAAGTCTGAGACTCCTACCATGATATGACCTTTTTGGTCAAAAATGCTGTAAAAAGACTATAAGTCTAACACCTAGTACTCCAATGACACCAAAAATTAAAAATTCTCGCAGCGATTTGAAACTTTGCATGCGGGTAGACCTTGACCTGGAGGTCACGTTTTCACCGTCCTTGACCCCCGCTCACCCCTGGGAGTGGAGCTATGGGCGATCAAAGACGATCTCAACATTGGCTCCAAAGTGAAAAATGTTCAGTTCAGTATGTCCCAAATGACCTGAGGAGTCGACCAGCCAAGTCTGAGACTCCTACCATGATATGACCTTTTTGGTCAAAAATGCTGTAAAAAGACTATAAGTCTAACACCTAGTACTCCAATGACACCAAAAATTAAAAATTCTCGCAGCGATTTGAAACTTTGCATGCGGGTAGACCTTGACCTGGAGGTCACGTTTTCACCGTCCTTGACCCCCGCTCACCCCTGGGAGTGGAGCTATGGGCGATCAAAGACGATCTCAACATTGGCTCCAAAGTGAAAAATGTTCAGTTCAGTATGTCCCAAATGACCTGAGGAGTCGACCAGCCAAGTCTGAGACTCCTACCATGATATGACCTTTTTGGTCAAAAATGCTGTAAAAAGACTATAAGTCTAACACCTAGTACTCCAATGACACCAAAAATTAAAAATTCTCGCAGCGATTTGAAACTTTGCATGCGGGTAGACCTTGACCTGGAGGTCACGTTTTCACCGTCCTTGACCCCCGCTCACCCCTGGGAGTGGAGCTATGGGCGATCAAAGACGATCTCAACATTGGCTCCAAAGTGAAAAATGTTCAGTTCAGTATGTCCCAAATGACCTGAGGAGTCGACCAGCCAAGTCTGAGACTCCTACCATGATATGACCTTTTTGGTCAAAAATGCTGTAAAAAGACTATAAGTCTAACACCTAGTACTCCAATGACACCAAAAATTAAAAATTCTCGCAGCGATTTGAAACTTTGCATGCGGGTAGACCTTGACCTGGAGGTCACGTTTTCACCGTCCTTGACCCCCGCTCACCCCTGGGAGTGGAGCTATGGGCGATCAAAGACGATCTCAACATTGGCTCCAAAGTGAAAAATGTTCAGTTCAGTATGTCCCAAATGACCTGAGGAGTCGACCAGCCAAGTCTGAGACTCCTACCATGATATGACCTTTTTGGTCAAAAATGCTGTAAAAAGACTATAAGTCTAACACCTAGTACTCCAATGACACCAAAAATTAAAAATTCTCGCAGCGATTTGAAACTTTGCATGCGGGTAGACCTTGACCTGGAGGTCACGTTTTCACCGTCCTTGACCCCCGCTCACCCCTGGGAGTGGAGCTATGGGCGATCAAAGACGATCTCAACATTGGCTCCAAAGTGAAAAATGTTCAGTTCAGTATGTCCCAAATGACCTGAGGAGTCGACCAGCCAAGTCTGAGACTCCTACCATGATATGACCTTTTTGGTCAAAAATGCTGTAAAAAGACTATAAGTCTAACACCTAGTACTCCAATGACACCAAAAATTAAAAATTCTCGCAGCGATTTGAAACTTTGCATGCGGGTAGACCTTGACCTGGAGGTCACGTTTTCACCGTCCTTGACCCCCGCTCACCCCTGGGAGTGGAGCTATGGGCGATCAAAGACGATCTCAACATTGGCTCCAAAGTGAAAAATGTTCAGTTCAGTATGTCCCAAATGACCTGAGGAGTCGACCAGCCAAGTCTGAGACTCCTACCATGATATGACCTTTTTGGTCAAAAATGCTGTAAAAAGACTATAAGTCTAACACCTAGTACTCCAATGACACCAAAAATTAAAAATTCTCGCAGCGATTTGAAACTTTGCATGCGGGTAGACCTTGACCTGGAGGTCACGTTTTCACCGTCCTTGACCCCCGCTCACCCCTGGGAGTGGAGCTATGGGCGATCAAAGACGATCTCAACATTGGCTCCAAAGTGAAAAATGTTCAGTTCAGTATGTCCCAAATGACCTGAGGAGTCGACCAGCCAAGTCTGAGACTCCTACCATGATATGACCTTTTTGGTCAAAAATGCTGTAAAAAGACTATAAGTCTAACACCTAGTACTCCAATGACACCAAAAATTAAAAATTCTCGCAGCGATTTGAAACTTTGCATGCGGGTAGACCTTGACCTGGAGGTCACGTTTTCACCGTCCTTGACCCCCGCTCACCCCTGGGAGTGGAGCTATGGGCGATCAAAGACGATCTCAACATTGGCTCCAAAGTGAAAAATGTTCAGTTCAGTATGTCCCAAATGACCTGAGGAGTCGACCAGCCAAGTCTGAGACTCCTACCATGATATGACCTTTTTGGTCAAAAATGCTGTAAAAAGACTATAAGTCTAACACCTAGTACTCCAATGACACCAAAAATTAAAAATTCTCGCAGCGATTTGAAACTTTGCATGCGGGTAGACCTTGACCTGGAGGTCACGTTTTCACCGTCCTTGACCCCCGCTCACCCCTGGGAGTGGAGCTATGGGCGATCAAAGACGATCTCAACATTGGCTCCAAAGTGAAAAATGTTCAGTTCAGTATGTCCCAAATGACCTGAGGAGTCGACCAGCCAAGTCTGAGACTCCTACCATGATATGACCTTTTTGGTCAAAAATGCTGTAAAAAGACTATAAGTCTAACACCTAGTACTCCAATGACACCAAAAATTAAAAATTCTCGCAGCGATTTGAAACTTTGCATGCGGGTAGACCTTGACCTGGAGGTCACGTTTTCACCGTCCTTGACCCCCGCTCACCCCTGGGAGTGGAGCTATGGGCGATCAAAGACGATCTCAACATTGGCTCCAAAGTGAAAAATGTTCAGTTCAGTATGTCCCAAATGACCTGAGGAGTCGACCAGCCAAGTCTGAGACTCCTACCATGATATGACCTTTTTGGTCAAAAATGCTGTAAAAAGACTATAAGTCTAACACCTAGTACTCCAATGACACCAAAAATTAAAAATTCTCGCAGCGATTTGAAACTTTGCATGCGGGTAGACCTTGACCTGGAGGTCACGTTTTCACCGTCCTTGACCCCCGCTCACCCCTGGGAGTGGAGCTATGGGCGATCAAAGACGATCTCAACATTGGCTCCAAAGTGAAAAATGTTCAGTTCAGTATGTCCCAAATGACCTGAGGAGTCGACCAGCCAAGTCTGAGACTCCTACCATGATATGACCTTTTTGGTCAAAAATGCTGTAAAAAGACTATAAGTCTAACACCTAGTACTCCAATGACACCAAAAATTAAAAATTCTCGCAGCGATTTGAAACTTTGCATGCGGGTAGACCTTGACCTGGAGGTCACGTTTTCACCGTCCTTGACCCCCGCTCACCCCTGGGAGTGGAGCTATGGGCGATCAAAGACGATCTCAACATTGGCTCCAAAGTGAAAAATGTTCAGTTCAGTATGTCCCAAATGACCTGAGGAGTCGACCAGCCAAGTCTGAGACTCCTACCATGATATGACCTTTTTGGTCAAAAATGCTGTAAAAAGACTATAAGTCTAACACCTAGTACTCCAATGACACCAAAAATTAAAAATTCTCGCAGCGATTTGAAACTTTGCATGCGGGTAGACCTTGACCTGGAGGTCACGTTTTCACCGTCCTTGACCCCCGCTCACCCCTGGGAGTGGAGCTATGGGCGATCAAAGACGATCTCAACATTGGCTCCAAAGTGAAAAATGTTCAGTTCAGTATGTCCCAAATGACCTGAGGAGTCGACCAGCCAAGTCTGAGACTCCTACCATGATATGACCTTTTTGGTCAAAAATGCTGTAAAAAGACTATAAGTCTAACACCTAGTACTCCAATGACACCAAAAATTAAAAATTCTCGCAGCGATTTGAAACTTTGCATGCGGGTAGACCTTGACCTGGAGGTCACGTTTTCACCGTCCTTGACCCCCGCTCACCCCTGGGAGTGGAGCTATGGGCGATCAAAGACGATCTCAACATTGGCTCCAAAGTGAAAAATGTTCAGTTCAGTATGTCCCAAATGACCTGAGGAGTCGACCAGCCAAGTCTGAGACTCCTACCATGATATGACCTTTTTGGTCAAAAATGCTGTAAAAAGACTATAAGTCTAACACCTAGTACTCCAATGACACCAAAAATTAAAAATTCTCGCAGCGATTTGAAACTTTGCATGCGGGTAGACCTTGACCTGGAGGTCACGTTTTCACCGTCCTTGACCCCCGCTCACCCCTGGGAGTGGAGCTATGGGCGATCAAAGACGATCTCAACATTGGCTCCAAAGTGAAAAATGTTCAGTTCAGTATGTCCCAAATGACCTGAGGAGTCGACCAGCCAAGTCTGAGACTCCTACCATGATATGA
>NW_025964046.1:0-310000 GCF_023055435.1 Haliotis rufescens
ATGGTTAGTTTCCTTGTATAAGGCTTTTTGGGGTGAGCTACATCATTATGGCATTAGCATTCAGACTGTATTACTCCCAACAAAATGTTCTGCACAATTTGTTTCAAATGCAGTGCAATCTTCTGTTGTTATTTCATAAAATACAAAGAAAATATAAACTTGTTAAAAAATTCATGCGGGCCCTTGTCGAAAGGAAATGTCATTGCAAAAACATTTTTTCCCCATTTATTTTTGTACCTTTGAAACTCAATTTAAATGCCATTTTTCTTTCCTGTGTGATGGTATATGCCCACTATGTACGGTCTGTTGCTATGTGTAAATCACCATTGACTTTCCTTTTAAATACCATTTTTTCTCTCAAAACCACTCAAACTCCATTGATTCTCCATTTATTTAAGCCGAAATATTTAAATTGCCTTTTCCTTATATGGTAATATGCTAAGTACCTTAAAAATGGTGTTTAAATGGAAAATAACTGTAAAATAAATGGAACCATTTAAAAAACAACCTGAAAATAAATGGTACCATTTAAAAAAAAACCTGAAAATAAATGGAAATAAAATGGTGTTATTTTTTAAGAAAAATAGCATTTAAGCAGAAATTAATGATTCTACTGGCTTAAAATCTTGTTTAATGAATGTCTCTCCTTTGGCCCGGCAAAAATAAAATGCCCTATAGAACCAATGCACAGCAGCGGTGACAATTATATTTGCATACAGATATATATAATGCAACAAATTGGATAGGCAGTTTGAACACATGAATTTCCCATCGGACTTCCCAGTCATCGCAGATGCACCATCTGATCCAAGACTCATGATCTTTTGTGGGGGGACACCACGTTTTTCCAATTCATCCAAAATTGCCACTGCAATTCCTTTCCCTGTCGTATCTGTGCACTCAATGTTTGTGACAAAATGAGTGCTAGGCACCATATCTTCTATTATTTGGCAATAAATAACAAGGCGTTTGTGGTTGGTGATGTCTGTACTTTCGTCTGCCAAAGCAGTAACAAACAAAACAAACAAAAAGATTTTTCTAACTTAATCCGCAATTCGTCCTCTATCACATCAGACATAGATTTTAGGAGATCATTGGCAGTGGTTAGCGGATCATAGTTGACTTTACCCTCCTTGAGAACTTCAATATCTTCTGTTTCAAATTCATGTAAAAAGTCAATAAAACGTTTAAATTTTGCCAGGGGGATGTTTTCACAAGCTAACCAGTGTACAGATTTCAACAAGGCGACAGCTGCTTTATCTTGTTTTGCTGTCATACGTGCATCTGCTACTTGCAAATCTTCATGAAGTTTTGGAGTCTGAATTGACAATTTATGATCATTATTATTTATATGCCTGGTTTAGGTACTATTTTGGAAATTTCTGCACTTAGCGTTACGTGTCATGCCATTTGTTTTACCATTTTCGGTGCAAAGCTTGCAATACATGAAGTCGCTTTCCTTATCGTATATCAACCACGAGCGGTGTGCAGTTAGTCAATTTGACTGGAATGTTCTTACTTTCTGTTTTCTGACGGGTTCATTGGCTGACTGAGACTTGCCGTGCTCAGTTTCACTTGTCTCAATTGTATCATTCTGACCAAACATCGATGACAATGTTTTTTGAGAATGTGACAGCTTGGCTACCTTTCTTGGTGGCATGTCGACTGCTAGAGAAATTATCAACAACAGAAACCGAAGTCATATGCAAGCTTGCTTACGATTGGTTACTTGCTTATTGACAACAAATCAGGTATCGCGTTTTAAAGAAAAATGTTGCACATGCATATTAAGTTATTTTTAGACCAGGACTTTCCATGGAAAATCGATTGACCAAAATCTTGTTTATGCACGCATTTAGACAAAAGAAAACTTCGTTAAAAACGTTGATGTTGATTTTCCACAAAAAAGGACATTAGTGTTTCATGAAAACCTTGCGTCCTGGAGGATGTACGTATAAGAAAAAATATGGGTCCTGTCAGAATTTAATGCTTCAGAGACGCGGGGGTAGATTTATCCCTGATTAAATAATGCAATATTTGATGCCATCCGCAATAATTTTCAGAAAGTTATATATAATTAACATGAGTATACATTATTATCTCACTTGTTTTCTAGTATTGGTATCTTTATATTACATATTGTACATGTACATCTTTATGTAGCCATGTCCATGTATACCACTATAATATATATATGATGTATACATGATGTATGTTGCAGTATATAAATATACTAACTGTGCATGCTTCAACCTCTCTGTAAAATGCTTCAGTAATAAATGGTGTGAGAAATAAGGGGGGATGTTGTGCTCTCAGAGCACTCTTGTTTAATTTGTGATCTATATCTATATGTGTCTGGCGTGGAACAAGATTACACAGATATACCGGATCATAAATGTTTAGCATTTTGTAATATGAACATAGTTTCTTGATTCTTCTTATTTTCTTGAGAGGCTGTAGACCCTTTTCTTTATATAATTTACTTTGGCTCACATCACGTGTTGCACCACATATGGTTCTCAAGGCATCGAGGTGAAGCTTTTCTAAGAGTCATTTAATCATATGTCTTGCTTTATGCTATAAGGTTGCAATTTCATACACTTTGATCACTCTTGTCAAATGATCATAAACATGTCATTTTCGCTTGTAACATTTACCAAACACTTATAATATGAATAGAAGCAGCAAAACCCTTTCCATCTTCATGAGAAATTTCTGCAAAAAGCACAGTTGATTGTACAATTCCGAAATTTTAATGAGCATGTGTTGAGGAATCAATATCATATTTTTTTGCATCTAACATACTTCACAGAAAAGTGTAGTTTACATGCTTTATCATCCAAAACTGGTTTCCACAGGAGATATGGCTTGGATTAGATCAAGCGATATCTACACTGTAGATATCGCTGCAGTGAAATTACATCACAATGCTTTGCAGACCATTGTGACGTCATCGTTACCATGACGTCACAATCAAATGACATCACTAATGACATTGCTACTGAAGCTGTTAGCAGTACTTTTTACACTGAAAACACTGCTAATTACTGTCTACAAATTGAAAAAGTTGGAAGGATGATAAATAAAATCTCACCCAATTGTCATTTGATATCAAATATATCAACACGAGTTGATAAAATTGGAAAAATTCCGAGGCTTGCTGTATGTGGTGTTCGTTTTGAACCCTGTTATTACTGCCATGTCTTATTCTTACATAATTTAATATACATTTAAATTTTTTAAAATTCAAATTGAAATCCACTATGAAAAAAGATGTTAAGGAAAGAGAGTCATACATTGGATAAAAAAACCCTATTTCTTGCAAGATTCTTATTCAAAATGTGAAAGTTCAAAGTATTTGTGTTTATGAAATGAGAAAAAATCATTCAACACTTTTGGAAATAGTTTAAACATATGCTATTCAACTTTACTAAGGATTAGTAAACAGGCCTAACTGGCTCATTTGAATACCTCTCCCAGTTACATAATTATTTTTGTGTAGACATCAAAACTTTAAGGTCAAGAAACAACACAAATTATATAGTAAGGAGATCACTCATGTTCCCAAGACCATATAAGCTTAATATATATTACATATATATTCGATACATATATACCAATTAGATTGTCACTTTAAGAACTAAGGATCCAGTGGATAAATAATGAGATAAGCTCTCTCATAAGGAAAGGTAATCGTATTAACAAAATTGCTACAAATTGAAATCAAACCTCAGATTGGGGACTATGCAGGAATACAGTACGTAATATTATCCATCATGGCCATGAATTAAAATAGATGATATCATAAATAGTTTACATGATACAATGATCTGGTGGCGAATAATTGTGCAATATGTCAAAACGCACACCGAAAATGGGTCATTACCGTCAATTGTATCAAATATTATTTTGTATGATGATATAGAAAATATCACTAATGTCCAAAATGAATTCTTTGTTGATCTGTCAAGAGTACGAAATCCCGATTCTGAACTTCCATTTATTTGACCGTGCACAATCGATGAATTTAAATCTAGAAGTGATATTTTTCTTTTCTGTAGATACGACTAAGGCAACAAGGCCAGATAGTATAGGTAATAAGTTAATTAAGTTAACAATGACCTGTCCAGCTCCGATTCTGACAAAAATATTCAACCCATCGCTGAAAAATAAAACGGTTCCTTTAGTTTTGAAACAATCATCAGTGACAGCAATTCATAAAAATGCGATGTTTTACATGAATGCTCAAACTATAGACTAACAGGTTGCTTAGCCAAATGTTTTGAAAAGTGTACATTCAAATATGTGCTTAACTTTTTCCGGGAAAGCAAACTGACTCATTTACAATTGGGTTTTATCGTCAGGTGACACAACATCATATCAACTGACGTACTTATATAATTTTATTGCTAGGGCATTAGACGAAGGTAACAAATTTAGATATTTGTTGCGCTGTAAGCAAAGTCTTTGATAGACTATGGCTTAAAGTTATCATGCAGAAACTCAATGTTTACAGCATCCAAGCTGATCTTCTGAAGTGGTTCGTGAATTATTTAGAAAATAGAATCCAAAAAGTAGTCATTTATGATAATAGCTCAGAATTAAACTTTGTGCAAGGTGGGGTCTCCCTGTCTGTCATATGATCACTGCTGTTTATTGTTTATATAAACGACAAAATGATCCAAATTATCTTTAAATGACATAGGCATTTCATTCCTTGAGATATGTTATTATCCCCCGCCCCAACGAAGTTGGCGGGGGATATAGAAATGGGTTCCATCTGTGTGTGTGTGCGTCCCGAAATCGTTTCCGGAGCATAACTCAGAAACCTTTAAATATTTCTCTATGAAACATTGCATGTCTATCAGACTCATGCTGAACTGGTGCCTTTTGCTATTTAGGAATTTTATAAATTTTTATTTTTTACGTTTCCATGGCAACAAATTGGACTTAGGTTCTATAGGGTAGAGTTTGTTTCCGGAGCGTAACTCAAAAACCGTTAAATAATTTCTTACAAAACTTTGCATGTTTACCAGACACATACTGAACTGGTGCCTTTTGCTATTTAGGAGTTTTATAAATTTTTATTTTTTACGTTTCCATGGCAACAAGTTGGACTTAGGTTCTATAAGGGTGGTGTTCGTTTTCCGGAGCGTAACTCAAAAACCATTAAATACTTTCTTACAAAACTTTGCATGTCTACTAGGCACATACTGAACTGGTGCCTTTTGTTATTTAGGAATTTTATAAATCTTTATTTTTTACGTTTCCATTGCAACAAGTTGGACTTAGTTTCTATAGGGTAGAGTTTGTTTCCGGAGCATAACTCAAAACCCATTCAATACTTTCCAACAAAAACTTTGCATGTTTACCAGACACATACTGGACTGGTGCCTGTTGCTATTGAGGAATTTTAGAAATTTTTATTTTTCACGTTTCCATGGCAATAAGTTGGACTTAGGTTCTTCAGGGGTGGTGTTCGTTTCCAGAGCGTAACTCAAAAACCGTTAAATACTTTCTTACAAAACTTGCATGTATACCAGGCACATACTGAACTGGTGCCTTTTGATATATAGCACTTTTAGAAATTTTCATTGTTTATGTTTCCATGACAACAAGTTGGATTTAAGTTTTAATATAGGATTGGTTTACTTAAGGAGTATAACAAATAAACTGTTAAATATTTCCTTGCCAAACATTGCATGTCTATATATAAAGCGCATACTGAACTAGTGCCATTTGATATTAAGGAGTTTTAGGAATTTCCATTGCAGCTATTTTGACATCGGCTAAGAGAAATGTTGGGTCAGTTACCTTCATCTACTATACGCTTGTTCTCCATGCTTTAAGCCAGCTCCTCGCATAATTATAAGTACCGGTAATGGTGGATTTCAGCAACACTATTTTTTTCCAAATAGCACCAAATTATAATACTACTCAGGGTTTCAGATCAGTTCCTTTTCTAGGACAATGACTTATTGTCATGCAAAATGTTATGAGTGTTTTATTTAAATTTATTAATGATATAGAAGAATGCCCTATCAAAAGTTGAAATTATGAAAATGTCCTGATTGCATTTCCTACCAGCAAAATCGCTGCTACTTTTATACATCCTTGCCTTAGTTTGTAAGCATTCCCTTTGCCATCGTAGCTATAGTGTAGTATGCAAGACAGTAATTCATCTCAACATGGGATGATTCTTGAGTATATAATGACCAATAGAACATTGTTTGAGTGAAGAGTAGATAACACTAAAATAAGGTCTTGTAAAGGTTTGTCACATAACAGCCTTAGTCAGCGGCAGACAAAAACACAAGAACCAGATATATCGCAACTGGATAATTATCATTAAGCACAATCATCAGAGCAGTAGGGGCAATCTCTAGAAGCAAAAACACATGTTGGACTCCAATTCACTGAATATATTGTCATTTTTGCCCTGTGAGATATTTACAAATCACATTAGTGAACTAGTTATTCTGCAGCAATCAGTGATTGTACTTCAGCGCCTAGTCGACACATCACTGTAATCACCAATATGTGACAGGCCAATCCAGCAATGATGCCGATCACTTCATACCCGTGCTTCATCGAAAATCTGTCGCCTTGATCGTGTGAACCATTTTGACACACTGCACTTGAAGTGAATGTGTTATGACACACTGTCACACTTACTGATGTATTTCTTAACAGCCATTGCTAAGCTAATGATAATAGTATTAAAATTGATTTTATCCAAAGTATAAAAGAGGCAGTTTGAGCATACAGACATATCCTTTCTTGATTTGAGGAACCATATTTTTATAAATTTCATTGAAATCACATCTTAGTTCTCGCTTCCGCTAAACAAAGATCTGAAGCCATCCCATTACGGGTCATGTCAGAACGACCGTTTGCAAACTTTGACCGACCAATGAAAGTTCTAACAAGAAATAAACATTAGCCAATCAGAAAGCAGTTATATGAAGCATCAATACTTGAATTTAAAAATGGCTACCAGGTGGCTATCATGGATTTAAACTTAAAGGGCCAGAGGCCAGATATTTGGTGGGTAAGATAGTTACCATAATATAATGTAGTTCCAAGTTTGTTCCAGGCATTGTGGTCGGTAAACAGATATCCATACTGGAGCACACAGAAAAATAAGTGCATAATTGTAAACATCATTTTAAACATATCCACTGAAATTACTGGATCAATGAAGCTGAAACTTTACATGCTTGTTCCTGTCTATGATGAAATTCTATTACTGCATGTTTTCTTTCATAAGGTGTTCAAGATCCCTACATCGTGACTTCAAACACATCTGTAGACAACAGGACTGCCAAGCTCACCTGTTGCACATTCTTAGTAGCCCACTAGTACCTGCACACCCTCGGCCATTTAACCCAATCTCATCTTGTGTTTTTATTATAGGCACGGGCATCCACGGCTCGGTGGCCCGTGCCTCTCCTTGGCATATCGCGGAATAATGCACAAATTTAAGTGTCAGTAGCCTGAAATTTACTGGGTTGGATGGTCACCATAAGTTGTTCCACATTTGTTCAAGGCATCATGATCAGAAATCAAATGTGGCTGGTTGAAGCCATATGGGAAGCTACAAATAATCATTCATCATTCATTTCCCACTTCTCTGAAATTACTTGATGAGTGAAGTTGAAACTTTGCATGCTTGTTCCCACCAATGATGACTGTATTGTTTTCTTTCATAAGGAGTTCAAGATCCCTACATCTACATCGTGACTTCTGTGGACAGCACGATTGCCACGCTGACATGTTTCACGTTCTTCCGGCACTGGCCCGAGCACCATGCCCTGACCATGTCAGTCACCTGGAGGCAGAATCACACAGAGTTGCTGAGTGGAGGGCAATATCAGATGTCAGCAGCAGTTGAGAAACATCTAAACTGGTACTGGACACACAACTTGACTGTCAGGGTCTTGGAGAGGAAGGGTGATCTAGACATGTACTCGTGCCGAATGATGGTCAAACACCGCTTTAAAACTGCGTGGAGCCAGGAGTATGCAGTCGGCGTGAATAGTAAGTATTGCTGAAACGTCTGCTAGGTTTATTGATGGCTCTATCCATGGTGCAATATTAGCCATTTTTGTTAACTTTAGCATTCAGAGGATGTGATTATGTTTATATTAGTATAATTTATATTTATTGGTTAGTGCCAAATAAATTTTGAGGATCCTTTACATGTTAGTACAATTATGAGCATAATAATGGGGTCATAAGTTGATTGATGATACATGCAGATTCAACAAATAGCCCAAGTGTGTAACCAATCACACAGTATTGATAGGGTCATTGTTGTTTTCTTAAATATTAACATTTGTTATGATCATCTCACCAGATATGTGCATGTATTGTTTCTGCTAGTTGTGGACTTCTGTTGACTTTGGACTACATGGTTTACTGGGTTACGAACTGTTAGGGTCAGAAAACAGATACCGTATATGACCACGGATAAGCCGACCCCGTAGATAAGCCGAGGTGTTAATTTGACCATTGAAATACGAAAGAAAATTATATGACCCGCAGATAAGCCGAATCAGGAATTGAAAGACAAAAAACACTGCGAAGTCGGACTGCAAGACATGTGCCGGTACTCGCAGATATTCAAAAAAATAAGATGAAAAACGTTGTAAATATATTGAAAAAGGCATTATTATTTGTAATAAAGATTTAACAAACCAGTCATCCACTTTCATAATGTGGGAAGCTGTTTTCTTGGTTTTTTTTAATCTCATAATGATCGTTATATGTTGCCATCAACAACCAAGCCCCATTTTGTGAATCGGTGTATATAGAATTATGAACCCGTGAGAAAATAAATCAGCTGGAGCGATGACTCGCAGTTTGAATTCAGCATCGTAAGCATGGCGTTTTTGTTTAAAACTCATGATGAAAATGTCAGTCAGTAAAAATATACCAACTTTTATAACCCCCTTTACACCACTATTGTATGTTAATCCAACTGAATTAAATAAACTATCATACTATGCACACATTGAATGACCATCACTTACTCACAGGCTTCTCCAGTTTATTAAACTAATCTCTCTCAATTACATATAACAACAGCAGTATACAATATTAAGTAATTGTTATGGTTAGGATGTTTATTTAATTTCCTGGGTTAAGACGATTTTATGTTTCAAGTTTTTGATGATGTGCCAATTTTACATCAACCTTAAAGCTCTCGACGCTACTGTCGAACCAGTTCGACAGAGTTTGTCACTACCCATGTTGCTACTGTCGAACCAGTTCAACAGGCGAATAGCGTAAGGACACCCACAAACAAACCTCGCCATATCTATTTACCAAGAAGGCTTTGCATTACATTTAAATTACATATGGCATGCATAAATGCTCAGCTTGCTCAATATCAAAACTTTCAGTAGTGTATTTACCTCAAAAAGAAAATATCGCGAGTTTAAAAAGTTTCAGACAAACTTCGCGGCACACAACTACCAGAAACGGCCATTATTGACTATTGGCACTTCACGCTGATCGGCATGCAGTCCGATTTTTTTTTTATGATGTTATCATTTTTCACATTCGATCATTATTTATTGTTTGCCGACAAAAGGAACACACTCAAGTTTCTTAATTTCTAAAAATTAGCAATTTTTGAAGTAATTAATTATAAACAAAAACAATCTGAATCATAACATCATCGATTGGATGAAACTTGTACGATCATGGCAACGGCGGTAAACAAACAACTCCACATGCATAGTGATCCCGTAAGACTATTACAATAATTTTGTTACATCTAACTTAATTTTCTAGAATTATTGACATGCATGTATAAATCTGTATAAAAAAATATCATTTTTATAGAGTTTTCAAATGATTTCGTTTGATAAACTTTCGGACACATCAACAAGCCGACAAACGTTGGTGATACGTTTGGGCGTGGCCTAACTCGCGATTTGTTGAGTTGAACAAAGACAACAAACACTGCAAATAATGGCAAATATTGGATTATGCGCAAAATTTGAACTGATATACATTCTAGGTAAATCATTCAATAGCAATATAATGCAGTTTACGGAAAATAATCGAAATATTTGCAATTTTACCTATCATTTCTGAAACCGGAAGCACGTACCGCATGACACATCGAAGCAAAATATGCAAAAGTTGGTAAGCGATCATAAAACACTTTCCGAAATAGATTCAAATTCAAAAGAAAATACATAGTTAACTTTTTTTTCGACAACTGTTTACTATCTATTGATCTGGATAGCAGTCTGTTAATTCGCCATATCACTGAGAACAACACCAACACATGCTCATCTCGTCGCCATTTATTTGTACTCTCAAAACCCATACTTCCGGTTCGCCGGAAGTTATACAAAAGTCGGAATGACGGAATGTGGAGCCTTAACACTCCTATAAAATTCTCTTATTTATTTATTTTGATTAAAGATCTGGGTTTTTTTAAAATAAAAATATCTAAAAGCAAAAACATATTTTTTGTTATTTTTGGTGAAAGTCAATCAAAGATAACTGTCAGAATAAATGATTGTCATTCATCATCACAGAGTCACTGAAAAATCCGAAAGTTTTCCTGTCAGAACTATCATGCATCATCACCATGATTACAGAGTCACTGAAAACCCGAAAGTTTTCCTGATGACAAAACAGTCATTAGTTTGTGTGCAGATGCTCCTCTTTGTCAAACAGTTTGCCAACTGATATTCACCTGAACACCAACACACTTTCAGCACTTTCAAGCAACTGTCTTATGGCAGCTAGATCAATCCGCAGTCTTTTATCATCCACCATTTTTGTTGAATGTATGGCATCGACAACGCTGCGGTTGTCCACATATGCCTCCATGTGCACTTTAACGCCGATCACATCAGCCAAGACCCCCGAGATACACTCCTTCTTCCAACCCCTCCTGAAGACTTAGAGCCTCTGCAGCCAATGTGGAACGAACCACTCTCTTAATCTTGCCAGAATGCCATGACAAAACACAACAATTGCTATCATCAGCAAGAAATATCACATGTGCACCTACGCTGCCAATGCCATCACTCAGATTTGCATGAGCAGCATCTGAAAACACAATAATCCTCCATTTCAATTGATCATCAAGCCTAGGAAAATACACTTTTGTTGAAACAGACTTCAATTTTTTCAAGGCTTTTGTAGCTCTTATAAGATCACACACAGTGCCTGCTTTGAATTTCGTACAAAGATCCACCATCTCAAAGGCTAAATCAGGCCTCGAACCTTGAACTGCCCAGTTCAATTTTCCAACTATCCCCCTAAATTTTGTGCTTTCGTTTGGCGTGAGTGACTCTCTTTTCTGCGCACTTCTATCTGATGATATCACCTCAACGTGTATTTCTTCAATAAATGCAGACTGGTCCATGAACACACCACTCTCATCTTGCATAATGTCAAACCCGATATACTGGAAACTCTTTTCCTCCAGCTTTCCCGCAAGAAATCTGTGATGCAATTGCTTCATCACAGTTGACTCAAAGTCTGGTTCACCATAATGCAAAAAATCGTCCACATGACTAACCAGCATACCACGCAACACAGAATCATTCTTGTAATAGAAGAAAGCTGGATCTAGCGGTGATTCTTCACACTTTAATTTGACAAGTTCTTCAGCTACACTGCGATAAAACTGACGAGCAGCATCATTTAGTCCATACAAACAATGCTTCAATTTCCAGATATATCCTTGCTGGACATTTGCTTCTTCTGGTGGATCCAAGAACACATCTCTCTCCAATTCTTTTCCCTGCAGAAAAGCTGATCTGATATCTGTGGTTTTGACATTCCATTGCTTACAAGCTGCAATAGCAAGAAATAGTCTGGGGACACTCTTGCTGACCGTTGGAGAATCCTTCCGCATAAAAAAATCCTCCTCAAATCCTCTTGCAACTAATCTAGCCTTCACTTCTTGTCCCTTCTCTGTAATCACCCATCTTGTTGAAATTCTATGCTGTCCTTGATCTAGAACTATTTCGTAAGTGTCAAAAGATTCTAACTTCTTCAATTCTTCAAGCTTTGCACTTACACATGATTGTTCGTTGTGTTTTGACTTTGGAACCATCACGACATTGACATCTGCTACAGTTTCATCTACAGTGTCAATTTTCCACTCTGCCAAGTCCAGGTTTACACTAACCGCTTCACCTGAATCTTGTCTCACATTGAACCAATTTGTGTACTTGCCACCTTTCTTTCCTGCTCTTGATATTACCTCAGCTAATACCCAATTTCCTTCTGGTGTCTTGAGTGATATTCTGTCATTTTGTTTCAATGATATGTCTTTTGAAACTTGTCTTCCGTCAGTGATTTCTTGCATGCTGCTCTCTTCTGTGTCTCTATTGTTGAGATCAAAAATCTCATTCCCCATCTCCTCCTCACTTGCATCACCTTGTATGGTTTCAAAACGAT
The DNA here is from genome assembly GCF_023055435.1 of Haliotis rufescens. Taxonomy (NCBI): domain Eukaryota; kingdom Metazoa; phylum Mollusca; class Gastropoda; order Lepetellida; family Haliotidae; genus Haliotis; species Haliotis rufescens. The sequence goes on from NW_025964046.1 coordinate 12,442, forward strand.
CATCTTCTTTGTGACTTCTTTCAACATGTTCAAATTCATGACCTACTTTCTTCAGTCTATTTGGAGACACTCTGACGAAAACTCCACCATGACGAACAAAGATAACCTTTCCATCCTGGAACACAACTTTACCAGGTCCCAGCCATCGCTGCTGTCCTTCTCTCTTGTAGTAGACATGATCACCATTTTCATATCTTTCTTCTGATGCCCTTACTTTGTTTCTCAAAGCACGACGAATTCTTTCACAAGATTCTGACTCTATGAAAGCCTTTCTTGACTCATTCAAAGCATTTAAGTGTTGAGCAAATGTCTCTGAAGAAGTAACTCCTTCCAAAGCTGGGAGACGATCTGTCATGATATTTGGAAGCTTAGGATTTTGTCCAAACACAAGCTGGTATGAACTGAAGCCATGCAACATTTGGAGTGCATTACGCGCCATATTTGCCCAACAAAGTAGAACTGAAAGTGGTGTATCAGGACACTGTTCTTCAAGCTTAACCAGCATATGATCAGTCACTGAATGTATGCGCTCACACAAACCATTTTGAAAAGGACTTTCTGCAGCTGTTGTTATCACTTGTACATCCAAGATGCTTGCTACCTCTCGCATTTCTTCAGCTGAGAATTCACCACCGTTATCAGTCAGAATTGATTGCATGACACCAAATCCCACTCCTATCCAGCATGTCATAATCTTTCCTATCACTGCCGAAGGAGTCTTTCTTTTTATGAACACTGAAATGGTGAAACGCGACCACATGTCCACCATATGCAAAATCCAACAGTCCCTAAACTTCTTAAGATCCATTGCTACCTTCTCATTGAAATGTGTAGCCATGGGTAAGGCAACTACCGGTCTGGAAGGGGTTTTAGAATGAACTTTGCAAATGTCACAATTTTCACAGATTTGATGTAAAATATCTCCATACTCTTCTTTCCATACATTTGCATCTCTCAACAGGGCAATCAGACGCTTCTCTGATGGATGAGCAAATTGACGATGAAGTTTCTGTAAGATCTTCTTTCTATCTGACGTTGAAGCATCATACAGTGAAACCATATTGACACTTTCACAATCTGCTGACAAACTCTCAATGATTGGCAAACAGTAATGTCCTGAAGATGTCATGTTTAGACAAACACAACTACCAAAAACATACGCACAGTCATTTTCCAAGTCAAGATGAACTTTAGCACTCTTCATTGCCGACAGTGATAATAGAAGAGGTATATCTGAATCGACAACATCTGAGATGATAGTAATTCTTTCATGACCACGGAGTACGCTGACCACTGTGTCGGATTAACGAGACTTATTAATGAGTGATTTCACTCCTATTTGTTCATATTTATTCGGTATTGCCGCCGGTGCGTAACATCAAATTTGTAAGTCTACATCTGAAACCGTAAAGGATTCCGCGCTCGATGATTTGAAAATTATTTTCTGAAAACGACGGCAGCGTAGAGCGATTTAACATATTGATATGCCATAATAATAACAACAGAATATTGTTATTGGTCTGTCATTGAAAGAAGGACAATTTAGAATATTAAGGATTGTTTTTAAAACGTTTACACCCCCCCTCCCCAATCTTCAGAACGGATGGAAGTAGGTACTCACGTTGACTGGATGAATGTAGGGCCTATATGATTTTGTACCCAAAACAAAATTGTACCCAAAGCACTTGATGACTTTTGTACCCCCAAAAACTAAACTAAATCTGTTTGATCATATTTATTTTTTCATGTTTATTGCTAACAATGAGCTGAACATTATGGTAAAACATTTCATCAAGTTCATAATATGACTGACCTAAATGTACATGGTCCTTGAGTGTAGTCAGTCCACATTGGCACAACTCAAATTGACTGATTGTGATAGGAAAGTAATAAATTCTTGTCACTGGAGAAGAGGCCAGTAAATTGGTAAACCGTAAGGTAATTGTAGATCTAGTGTTTTGACAGAAAAGTGATAATAAATTAACTTTTTTCATACAAAAGCAATGTGTAAGTTTGAAACGACAAAACTGTAATACAAAAATATTCTGGGCACAAAACCACATACCTGTTTGGGTACAAACTCTCAAGATATTTACGTACAAAAAAGCACATTTCAAATGGATTTCATAGAACAATGGGATAAAAAAAAGATATCTAATCAGTGGAATTCCATTTCACATTTTAAACAAGTATTTGTTTACGTAACCAAGCTCAGGTAGATGGCTAATGTTTTGTCCTAAAAGTAGAAAAAAATATATGGACACCTCAGAAATGAGGGCTTTTAAAGTATAATTCTATCTAACTTGTCAGATGGTTTGAGGTTGGTCCATCAAAGAAAAATCCTTATGAAATTTTAAAAATAATTTATGACACTAAAAATTTCAAGCACTAATCCTAAGATTATTCAAGGAAGGACAAATGTGGGTTTTTTGTTATTGCAAATGCTCTTGTTTTTGGCATTTCTTGTTTCAAGATGGCAAGGTACTTTTATACACACCAACTGAGGAACTTGTGACACACCAGCTGATGAAGTTTGATACTGTGATTGCATATACAAGGGAAAAACAGGTTTGTAGCAGTACATGTATGCAAAAACTAACCACATAAGGTGACATAAAGTCAGGGTGTGTGGCTGACAGGACAAAATACATCTGACAAAGGTAATCATGTATACAGGGACATTTCTTTTCACTCCACCCAGAAGGCTGAGACACAAAGAACATAAGGACCTATACTGACTGTATATTCAGAAACCCATCAAAATGATCAAGGATGTCAGATCCAAAGCTGGTGATGATCTGCATTTATTTTGAATTTTTGTACATTATATTGACTGAAGACGAAAACCTGTTGATCACATTTCACAATGGTTCATGTTCCTTCAGGGGACATGCATGAGTGTCACTGTCAAGCACACGAGAGCATACTGCAACAAACCTATAAAGTCCTGCCACACTAATTACACATTACTTCATTGGTGAGAACCCTGAAAAAATACATATTTTAAGGTAGGATATTTCCATGTACATTTCTCCAACAGAACAGAACTGCAAGAATTGTCAATGTATGTATATGTGCCCTATTCCTTTTTCAAAAGATAACATTCTCTTATAAATATATGGCTAACTCACCAGCTTAGGTGCCACCCTGATTCTTGTGATTAAACAATAAAAAATATCATGTTCTGTTACAAGAAATTAATGTATCATATTCATATTACAATTATATTTAAGAATTAGTTTTTTGGAAACAAACAACTTCATACACAAGATTAATGTCTTGACATCAAATAGTTACTTATTCACATAATTTATGTTCAGGTGAAAGATAACAATTGTTGAATAAAATATGTTTAAACTAAAGATGATAATTAAAGTCTGATCAGTTACACTGTGCTGATGCATTGACCTGTTGACCAATATTTAGTATCCATACACAAAATTATTGTGGAAAAAATAGATACTAAATATAACTTAATATTTTAGAAGCTGTGAACAGATGTAAATAATTAAACATTAACAAATCTATCATCAATACGCAATCATGGCGGTCTCTATATTGATGGAATAAATTTTAAGATGATCCGTGAATTGTTGTAAAATCATGCTAGAATCGATAAATGTAATATAAAAGGAAAAATTATTTAAATATCCCACATTTAATTAGAAACTAACACTTAAAATATGTATATCGTATTATTATATATATATACATCACCCACCTGCGTATATCCTATCATATTCGGCATCGCATGAATGCTATTTTGAAACACGTTTTGTTACGCCTATTTTCGCGCATCTGTTGTGGGGTGTGATTGTTGCCGATCGACGGTTTCTATGGACTTATTGCTTCACACACATAATTATTATAGTGAAAACAAAGTCATCAGCATGTACATCGCAGATACATGAATCATATCACTTTATATTCAACGTAACATGGAATGGTGATCCTTATATATCAACAAAAGTTCAAATAAAAGATACCGAGAAACTTGCATGTGGTGTGTTGATTCATCGTCTCCCGTTTCCGGGTCACGGGAGCATGCAAGTTCCAACGGATTAAAAAAATACGCCAATTATATCGTGAAAATCACTTTGTAATTTCATGTTAGTGGTGATTACTGATAATATGTAGTGATTTGTGTTTATTCTGTATAATACAGGCGAAATATTTCAAAATTGACTGTAATTGTTTTGTTTCGAAAAATTATCAGCAGACTACCCCTGTCTGTGACATCACATCCGGTGACCTTTGCTCAAACTGAAATATTGCTGTCAGAATTTACGATCTTTATTTTCATTTTTCTCTCATCATATTAAACGGAAAATGACAAATGAAAAAATCTTCGATTAAGAAGATCGTCAACTTTCGCCAAGGCATATACATGAAGACAGTGTAAACTTTGTTGACATTAAAATAGCAATAAGTAATGCCGAGGTCGTGCGAAGCGCGCCATGTTTGATGTTCGAACGTCTGCTAGCATCATGACACGGTACTTGTATTTTCGTATATCGTAAATATTCAACCATAACACTTGGAATAAGGATTGGTGAATATTTATGAGTCATATATTGTTTCCTGCAAATTTGATAACGTTACATGTTAGATTAACTCGAATGTTCGTATTTCCGCAACTGACATGGCGACCTCGAACATTTAGGTTTTTTTTCTGTTTAACGTTTTGATAATAAATTTACATAAATGGTTCATAATTTACCACCGCGCTGTTATTTACCAGTTAAAAACATCGATTTTATACTCAGTTAAAATTAAGATATCGGAGATCTGATTATTGAAATCAATTTGCACAAATTTAACGATTTAGAAAGGTTCCTAACACGAAACGTAAACCACCTTCAATAACGTAATTCAGGCAAGATCACGAAAATTTACAAATTTTGTGTTCGTTTTGGTCTTAACCTTGGTATGATTGAAAACATCAGGATTTTTTTACATAGCAATGTGTATTTTTCTATCAGGAATACATGTGCAAAATATTTCTTCAATTGGCCCTTGTATAATGAAGCACCAACTGTTTGAAATCACCCACCCTCCTCACGGCGCCTTATGCTAAAATTAATCCAGCAGGCAGGGCTAAGAAGTGTGAAAACAATTCAGCAGGCTAAAGGTAGTCATGCTAGGAGCCAGTGAGGTCTAAACTAATGGTAAGGCACATTTAGTCACTCATTTGAAAATTCATAAAAAGGAATTTGTTTATAAATGCATCTTCTTAATTTCTACCATACACTTAATTAACATATTTCTTCATAATTGAGGGTTTGTGGCTGATTTAGACTTGGCTCATGGAAATACACCCTAGACTTCAACTTTGCTCATAAATATTCTCATGGCCTAAAGTTATGAAAGGTATATGAAATAGTAAGCTTCCTGTTTATTTAGTGCAGTTAAGGCATTGTTTCTGTACATTACTATTATGTACTGAGTGCAATTTCCAGGTTTGTGTTGTAATTTACCTTATTGTTAAATGTTCGTGCCTTTGTAAAGTAAACAAGCCCTACAGGGTTAGAAACTAACAGTTTTCATCCACTAGTCCTTATATTGATAGCATATAACAAAACCCTTGAAAAGGGCAAATTTCAAATAGTCCTTATGATACCTTTACCATTGGGCAGTTTGGCAAGGTCTATAGGACTAGTGCCAATTTCTAACGCTGCCCTACCTAGTATTACTGCTGTATTATGAAGTTAATGTGTAAATTTAGGAAATTCAAAAGCCATATACTCAATGAAATCCTTTCTGATTGTTACAGTCAATCTAATGTTTGTACATGAAACACAAGAATAAAAAAAGAATAAAGACTCAAGATTATTGTGTTGGAACTTCATGTTGTAATCAACAGTTGCCTCAAATCTATAGGTTAATCACATATATAGAATGAAAAGCAATATTACATGAGACATTGTTGTTATTATTATTATTACATTACATTACATAAGGGTACCGACAGTCCCCTGATTGTTATCTATGTTAGAAATGCTTTGGTCCAACAATTGGTGACAGAAAAAAAGAAAGAGCATTGATTCCTTCACATTTCAATCCACATTTTATAATGTGGTCTGGCACATTTAATATCATACATATTAAGAAAATGTTCTTTAAGTATGTTTTTAATTAACTACACTCCAGGAACTGTACATGTAATATCTCATTGATGCATTAATCACAATGTACATTTCACAGGTTAACATTTAAGAATGTGTTCATTTCACAGGTCATTTCATAAGCTTTGAGAATATAAATGCACTTAGTCTATGCATCAGGCAGTGTGTAAACGTCTTCTACATGTCAAATTATACCCACGAAATCATGTTATTGCTAGGTGCATGTGTTTGTCATCTATTATCCATTAGAATCTATATAAAAGAATTGTAATGTTTTGGGCATGAATGTTATGCTTACAAGAGGCTAGATATGTAAAGTTGTCTTATGATCTGCTTCTAAAATAGGTACATTCTGGAAAAGTGAATTGGGTATCAAAGGTTAAACATATAATTTTCTCTATTGGATTTGGCTATGTGTAGGAACACCAGTTTATTGATAACGTATTTCTGAGGTTGTATCCAGATTAAGATATTGTTATGAACGAGAATGGAATGCTTTTATATTTGAAAGTTCTAAAACAGGCTCATAATTCACTGTTTAAACCTTCATTTGGACTTGAATTATTATTAAGTTGTATAACAACTAAAAGTTTAGAATTTCTTTATCTCGATGTATTTGTGAGTCACACAAACTAAGAATGGAAATGGGGCAATATTGTAAAGACCCAACAGAACAATTGACATGTATATTTTGTGACAAACATTGAGTTGAAATGACAATCTTTGTAACTTGTTTGTAAATACTATATTGTGAAAACAGAAACACATATATCATTGACAAATACAATGAATCACCATCAATACATAATTTTAATATGGTAATGTCATCTTCAAATGTTGATGTTCTTCAGAACTTGTCAATGTACATTTATTATTCAAGTCAAAAACGTCTTACTTCCCATGTGCAACCATTATTGTAATCATGGGCCGATGGCTTAAATATGTATTGTGCATTATTGATATATAATTGATATATAATATAATTAATTCCAAAGATGCTTTCATGGAGCAAGGTATCCTTATGTCACAATTTACTTTGGGATAGAGTTTATACAGTTGACTAGATTCAAATTTACTCTGGAACTTTTGCAGAAGTTCATAAAATATTTGTGTATATTGTATTCATAATAAGCGCCCAGGGCGCTCTAAAAATAACAAATAGTGGGCTCTTATTAGAATATTATTTTGGTGGAAAAAACAGAGTTGAAAGATAAATTTCATGGTTTATGCTGACAGCCTGAAATGTTTATGTACGACAGATAGATTTTTCCAGAATTTAATTGCCCATAATCAAGGGTGCATATAACACACGATTGCGTATTATACGCGAATATAAAAGTCAATTATCGCCACGGGCGCTTATTAGAGCGGGGTGCTTATTACGTGGAATACGGTATATATATATATATAATAAAATAATAAAGGCCACGTTAGTCCATCATCTTCTTTATATCAGTTTCATACATAGTACTTTCGCTGTCTCATGACAGCTCTTCAGTGTAACACTGAAGAGCTGTCATGAGACAGCGAATGTAACTGAAGAGCTGTCATGAGACAGCGAAAGTACTATGTATGAAACTGAGTAGTATAGGTAATAGGGGTTCTGGACCACTTCCACTGGAGCAGGATTCATATACCTATACTGCTACTACAGGAGGAATTTTTTATGCCAAAATGATGATGCGATTTAATGATAGTCATGAGATTAAGTTAAATTGGCTCTAGCTCACCAATACCTGGGGACCATTCATTGCTTCTATTAGTATAAAAATGATGATGCGATTCAACGAAAGTCGTTTTAAAAGAAATATCATTATTAATTAATAATGGATAAAATTTACTATAGCCCACGAGGATATTGGAAAGGTGTAGGAGCAATAAAAAAATTAGCCACCGCGGCTAAGGTATCTAAAGATGTGGCCAAGGATTGGTTAAAGAAACAAGCGATGTGGCAGATATATTTACCGGCACCGCGTTATATACCGAGGAAGAAGTTTGATATTTTTACGACGAATGAAGTTCATCAGGCTGACCTCTTGTTTCTTCCCCACGATAAGGTAAAACGCAAAACGTATAAATACGCTTTAACGGTAGTGGATGTGGCTAGTCGATACAAAGAGGCTGAGCCATTAACCTCGAAAGAATCAACAGAAGTAGCTAATGCACTGAGTCGCATATATAAACGCGGACCACTAAAATGGCCTAAGCTATTTCAAGTAGATCCCGGTCGCGAGTTTATGGGATCGGTAACTAAACTGTTAACAAAGCACGATGTCGAAATCGTCCGTGGTGAAAGAGAGGCCCACCGCAGTCAAGCTATCGTCGAAAGATTTAACCGGACATTAGCGGAACGTTTGTTTGGCTATCAGTATGGGATCGAAATGAAATCGGAGCGATTGAGATCAACCGAATGGGTGACACGATTATCAGCCGTTGTATCAGCGCTGAATAATGAAGTAACGAGATTAATAGGGAAGAAACCATCCCATGCTATTAAAATGAAATCCGTGACTTCCGAATCTTCAGCACCGAGGAGAGGCAAAGAACGAAAACTTCCGGATAGAGTAAGGGACAGATATTTATACCAGGCCGGTGAACTCGAACGAGGCCTACGTCGCGCAACCGATCCCATATGGTCCCTTAAGACGTATAACATTAGTAGATTGGTTACGAAAGAAGGAGAGCCCATTCTTTATTATCTTCAAGATGGACCGGGTAGGGCATTTGTACGAGAAGAGTTGTTCATAGTTCCCGATGGTACGGTATTACCACCATAACCATAAGCATAGGTATTTACACCATCATTATCAATCCATCTCTTTGTATCTAAGGGGGATAATGATGTCTTGTTCATTCTTAATCCATATATCCTATGATCGTAACTTCTTAAAGAGTTCATCTCGTGTTTGAACGTTCTACCGTTGAATAATGATTCTTTATACTGTTCATGTTTGATATGCTTTTTTACAACATACTTCTTAACGCCCTTAGCTTTTCTTATCTCTCCATTATCGGACTTCTTTATAGAATACATCTTAGGTCTTAATCCCACATACTCCGCTATAGGGGTCCCAGCACATTCATCCTTCATCTTACCTAACACCTTTTTATTTACTACGCTGTGCAGTGGATTATCTTTAGGGTAATCGCTCGTGTCGTACATATCTATTTTTTCTGCCATATCTTTATACACATCCTCGGTTTGTATTTCCATCAACAAAGAATCTGTGTCGGTATATAAAACCTCGCATCTATCGCCGTATTGCTTCTTAAGTTCGTTGTAATAAAAGTCATACATTAAGTGTTTTGACAAGTCGAGAATACTCATACCGACGTACACCGGTCTGTTGAATTTTATATTACTCTTCTGCATATGCAACGCGGCTAAGTCGTTATCAAATATCTTGCTTCTGTTAAAAGCCGGACTGGCTATAAGTTTCCTGAGTCTTTCTTCCTCATTAGATCTGACTAATTTAACATCAACACGCTTCCTTAGATTCTCCATAGTTTTACCAAATACGGAGTTATTCATGAGCTTATACAGATTCTTTTCGAAATCGCTGGTAGCTATCTTTCTTAAATCTGTGTTCAACCTTATATAGGGCTCCATCCAAGGGCTTTGATCGAACTTTAGAACTCTATGTATTTTCTTAAGTTTCATACCTAACGATAGATACAACTGGAGATTTCTGTAGTGAACTATATATTTTGTCTTATCCATCAAATTTGGTACGAGTTTTTCTACGTTAGCTAACCTACTATTTCCCATCAATGAGCGTTGATATTCCGACATCCAATCTTTATTAACCATTAATCTTTCGGGAGCTAGCGGATAACTGTTATGATCTTTATGTAATGAACTTGGATATTCCAAGTCAACTTCTAGTATGTACCCTTTATTCACTTCGATATTATGGATATTAATAACATTGATATCATCGACCCATTCAAAACCACCCGTGGGTAAAGGTTGACTCATAGCCCATCCGTACAAATTGTTAGCGTCGAGATATAATATGTGGGTGTCAGGTTTACTGGGATCGTATCCTTCCACTAATTTATTATTAGCCTTAGAATACCTTTTAGCTGCCATCGATATACCACCTCTTAATCCTTTCTCAATAAACAAGTGCATATCGTAATCTGTGAGTAGTTTTAGTTCTACGCTGGTCTTCTTCAACAATGCATCCCACGATAGTCCGGGACTGGAATAGTACCATGCCGGATCCAAGCCATATTGTTTGAAACACGTCTTTCTAAATATCTCGAATATATCGGCGAGTAACAGTACATCGTTTTTTAAGTACAGATCGTGATAATCGCCTAAATTCTTACAACCTAATTTATCCCAGACCGTCAGAGCGTGTTCATAATCGGCACCTGTTATTCTAGATTCTGTTAAGTTACTATAGAATGATTCGAGGGGTGGTAATTCAGTTTCTTCGAATCTAGACCAATCATCCATGTATTCGTAAGGATATACACCTTTTCTCAGCAACAAATGACGAGTTATCTTATCGGTATATTGATTTGTTATCGCAAAGTCATCGGGATTGTTCGCATTAGCTAAATTGTCCAGGGAAGATAACAGAAACTGTACGGAGTCTATGAATCTAAGCCCATTACTTTGCTTTGTTCTAGATTTCCCATCCTTGTCCCTATAATGTATAGGTTTAGTCAACGAGAACGATATGTATTTTTCCATATTATTAGGAATGCACGTTAAACCGCCGTCGGTCTTTGAGATAGCTTGCATAATGAGATGTGAATCGTATCCCCTAAGGTTGTGAAACACAACGGGGATGGGTATTGTTTGAGAGTTCATTTTTAGTTTCAAGTTACACTCGTTATGAGCGGCTCCCCGATAATTACCCGTGACGTGGCAATGATCTCTTACGGAATCCCCATCCAGGGGTTTATTACAAACGTGACAACTCGTTGACTTCTTATGAGCACTCCAATCATCCCTCGTCATACGCATGGGTATCTTACACGATAATTTTTCCCTGATTATTCTCTCTTCATTTTGTAGATATTCTAGGAACTTTCCCGCTGCATCGGGACCTCTGTAAATCACGGGCGGGTTTGTTTTCCCATCATACCTTACAACTATATATCCAAACCCACAAGGAATATGTTCTTGAGTTTTGTACGTAAAACTATTATCAGTATTGCTATGGTTGGTATTTTCTATGGGTTTGATAAGCGCTTCGAAGTCGGCGTAAATTACGTACGGTACTGGCATTTGATTACAATAATGTTCAAATTTTAATATATTTTTTCCTTCTTTAGGCATATCGATCCTGATAGCATTCTGTCCAACACCTCTACAGTCTTCTTTATGCGCTTCTAATAGATCTTGTCTGCTGTACCCATGCAGGCATCTTTCACAGAAATATTTCTTTCCCTTATATTTAGTTTGATCGTATAATAGCTTGTTTAAACTCTTTATCCACGTATAATGATATTTACCATCTTTTTCGATCAGAAATGAATTGATTCTGGGGATATTTTCCGGAGCGGAGCTTATCCTGTGTACAACAATTCCTTTAGAATGTCCAAAAACATTTATAGCTAAATTATTTTGCTTTTCCACCTTATCAATTTGTGATATTGGTGTAGGTTCGTCTATACAATCGAAGTTGAGTCCATCGTTTTGGGGATAGCTAGAAGGTCTATCCGGATGCTTGTCTATGGGGAACAATGCAGATCTTATCATCATTCTTAAACAGTCATCGGATTTATTTTTTACGTTAATTATGGCTTTTTTCTTCTTATAATACGGAGGTAAATCTATATAAGATCCACCTTTGAAGGGCATATAATTTGCTATATCTAAATATAAACTATCGATTTGATCAACACCCCAACCCGAACCTCTATTAGTCCAGCGTTCTAAAGTTTCCTGTATCCTCTGAATTGATGTATCTAATGATGAGTTTATAGTATCGGATTCGGTTATAACTTCTTGATTGCTACGGAAATATGGTTCGGTATATTCGGTGCTATCGTCTGTGTTACTTTTACTCAATGTCATTTTAATCGTCAGCTGGTATTTTATACTATGTAAATCATCTAATTCCTCGTTAATTTTACTCGATATGATGGGCTTAATATCTTTAACATCCATGTTGGAATTAATATCCATCTTCCAACCTCTTAGATATTTACCAACGCCGGCGGATGTGGGTACAAATATTAATTCTTGTTGTTGATTATCATTATCATTAGGTTGAATATCATTATCAATAGGTTGATTATTATCTAGTAAAGCGATCAATTCAGCTCTTCTCATTCGAGAATAACCTCTCAGCCCACTGTTTCTCGCTCGAACTTTGAGTTCTCTAACAGTCTGGGGTCTGTTGTATTCCAAACCGAGTAAATCCATCAATTCAGCTTTTCTCATACGAGAATATCCACGCAGTCCACTTTGCTTTGCCATAGCTTTTAATTCTCTGACAAAAACCATTGTGGTTGAATGGTATATGCAAAATGAGACAAATGTCTAATTGGTTGTTTTCATATATCTAAATACATATTCTCCCCAACCTATTCCTCTCATTGAAATAATCTCTCTTCCTAGCATAAATAATCTGGTTCCTGACCCTATCAGCACCGTGTTCCTTACATAAACAATAACGACCTTTGACCCCTATCCCGCATACAGAACACGTATAGTTGATGTTTCCGCGCCTGATGTAATAGTTGTGTATCCCGCAGTAAAAAAAATCAACACATCGTCGGTTACATAGGGTAGTCTTTCCCATGAGTGTAAACTTGCAGTTATTCATGGTATATACATCTATCATATCATTTGTCTAAATGCAAATCACAGCTACACTGTGAGATATTGATTATGCATAGCCACAGCTGTCACTCTGACTTATGCATGGTATAGCTGAAAATCAATAGAGAAGTCAATCCAATAATAATAAATGTGACCTCTCGGTTCTTTTGTTCCTCTGACGGTGTATAAAACTGACTCATTGTTGGTCTCGGTATTGGGTCAAGTTTTTTCCCAAAAACGAGGAAGTATTCGTGCATGGCAGATTCGACATCCTTAAACGTTTGAATTGAATGTCCTTCCTTAATCAGTTTTTCATGAATAGAGTCTAATCTTAATGTCCTATTTCTGACCCATTGTGACTGGGCTGCTTGGAGTTGTTCTAAAGCTTTATTATGTCTTTTCTGCTCCGAACCTCTCATACTAGAAAATAAAAAATTACTCCCCGAAAAAGCTAGAGCATTAACAATAGCTCCACCGACCATCATCGCAATTGTTGCCATATGTATAATAATATAAAATATTCAAATGTTTAATTACTTCATTATGTCTTCCGGGATAAGTCCTTGTTTGATGAGCATATCCTTCGTTGCCATAGCTAATCCAATATCCAGAACCATCATTGGTATGTCATATCCATTAAAATCTAGCTTGGGAGGTGTGGCTTTAGTAATCATTTTAGCCATACGGGCATAGCCAATGGCCAAGCCGGTGACCACCGCTGAATGATACGTCGCGTTTACCAACATTTTACCGTCTGTAGCTGGAGTAGTCATGCTTCTTATAGCATTATATGAGGACTAACCTCTAATTGAACTTGTTGTTGCGGCGGGGGTGACGTTTTCTCTTCTCCGGTCTTATAAAAGAACCATACAACCGCTATACCAGCAACTCCTACTAGTGCCCATGTTTTAATCGGATTAATATTTGAATTATTTATTAATTTCGCTTTGCGCGCCAGCCCTCCCTTTCTTCCTGCGGCTATTTTTAAAGGATTCTTTGTCACTCTGGGTTGTTTTTTTGTTTTCTCATTCACATGTGGTGCATTCACATTCACTGGTGGTGGTACCTCATTCACTTGTTGTTGTGTGTTCACAATCTGTGGTTCCTCGTTCACAATCTGTTGTGTCACCTGTTGTGATTGTGTTTCCGCAATCTGTTGTGTCTCCATTTATATTATTAAGTGGGCACGTATGTTTAAATTGACAATACCTAGCCGTTATTAAAGCTGTGGTGAACGGAGCTAAAAACATTCCGAATCTATGATAAAACTCACAGCTCACTGCGCTTATAGCGTGTTCAATGAATGGGTCTTTCTCGAGAGATTCGCATAAATACAGGCGATGTTCTGCCGGGATGGGGAGAAACGTACTAGCTACGGCTGTGTATAGTTGTAATATAGAAGACCCTATCGTTTTAGTCATGGTAGCTCCCAGTCTAGACTCGTAACGAGCGTACAGTTTTTTAATCTCTTCGTCGGTCATGTTATCAATTTTTTCGATGGTATAATTTTCTCCCAAATATTGGGAACATTTTCCACCGGCTACCAAAGCGGCGAGTCTTTCTCTATGTTTATCTAAAGATTTATCAGCATGTTGATGTGTTTTTTGATCTGCATCAGATTCTTTGAGCATTTGTTCGATGAGTTCGTCGCATTCCATAATGTAATACCTAAGGAGATATTTAAGTCTAACATAATATAATATGACATATCCAATACATCCCGTAATAATGAACTGTTGTGAAAGAATGAGGATTTCGAACCACATTTTATGTAATATTAACCGCTTATGTTCAATTTGCTACATTTTGCTATAATTTGCTACATTTTTGCTATAATTTTGCTACAATTTGCTACATTTTGCTAAGCAATTGCATAAGCAGCTGGTTGATCGGTTTTTAAAACGAGTTTACAGTGCTTCGTTGCCGCTAACACTTTTCTGACTTTGTCTCGTTCGCCCTTGGTATAAATGACATCATTTACGCGTAAACATTCCTCGAATGAATCTCGATCTTTGCAATGAAAAAGCGCTACCCATTTGGTCTGCTCTCTGAGATCTTTCAGGACAGAGTTGTATTTTTGAGTAAGTACCCAAACGCTATGTTGAGTATGCCGACCGGAGAATGCTAAATACGAAAGCATATCTTTCTTTTTTGTGAGTTCTTTACTCGCGCTGCAATCGTCTATTACGAAAAGGGTTGATTCTCCTTTGTATTTTTCGTGACATACTCGGAGGCAGTCTTGTAAACGATCGCCCGGATCGACTCTGTGTACCCCGTCGTCATTCATTACCCAATCTCTCGATAAGTAGGTTTTATTAACGCTTATAGTCGGGCACAGAATAATGATATGATCGAAAACGTCCCGATAATGACTTTCTAAATTATCTAGAATAAAGGCTGTTTTTCCGCAGCCCGTTTGACCGCATATGATAGCGCAGTGCAGATCTTTAGGTAAAAGATTATCAATAGATTGCTTGCACGAATCTCCCATTCTGTATATTAAGTTGCGCATCCATAATCACGTACAAATATATGTTTAATTTACCAGCCGCTTCCTGAAGCTTCGTTATCTGTATGGTGGCACCCTCGCTAGCATTTTCTATTCTCCTCCCACTGCCGTGTAATTGGTCATCGTCCGTTGTTCGCATGTCGAGCCATAGCGCGTACTTCGTTGTGAGGTATTCACCCATCGATACACTCCCTAGAGACAGATCTTTCACGACCGCGTTAACTTCCGGAGAACGTTTTATAGAAGGAAGTTTTTTAATCTCATCCCACTGGTGATACGCTAGCATTCCTTGGCTATATAGTTGATTAGG
Source organism: Haliotis rufescens (assembly GCF_023055435.1). Taxonomy (NCBI): domain Eukaryota; kingdom Metazoa; phylum Mollusca; class Gastropoda; order Lepetellida; family Haliotidae; genus Haliotis; species Haliotis rufescens. The sequence continues at coordinate 28,173 of NW_025964046.1, forward strand.
AACGCCCTCGATAGTCAATTCTACTTTTGTAATCTTGGGATTGTAGAACTTCTCGGTATTTCTTTTAAACGCATCGGAGGGGTCCTCGAACAACATTAAAATACCCTTCAACGATCTTGTGGGCACGTTTAGATTGATATTCCACATCGTATCTTTTTTGTCCCTCGTGATCTTTCGATGTCGCAGCACGCGATCGTACAAAATGGCTAAACTTCCGGTATACTGGTTACGAATTTGTCTGGCTAATTCGGGATCCGTTATCATATCGTACTCCAGCGATATATTGTCAATGGAATAGCTAGCATCTTCATTAGCAGATCTGATTACTCTACCGTAGTCATTAAAAGTGAGTTCGTATTCTAACCTATCACCTAGGGATGCTTGATAAAAGGGCATGTGGGAATCTAGTAATTCAAAGTCTAAGGGAACATAGAATCTGTTACCCAATGCGTCGGCAACGGCCTTATCTTTTTCGTTGGTATCAACACCATTTTCAGCACCCACGCGCAGTCTCAATGTGTTCTTATTACAAATACCTTGGTACTGTAAGTTTTCCCGCTCTTTATCCGTTCTCCAGAGATCCATGTAGCAATAGTATACATCGCTATCGTCGATACTCAAAACCTCATTACCGCTAATTTTAATGGCGATTTTCTTAACGATAGCACGACCTATGTTCTGAACGGGCTCCCTGTTAACGTCTGTAGAAGTCAAACTAATCGTAAATGCTAGTCGGACAGTTCCCGGAACTAACACATCGTGTGCGCCGAGATTAGGAAAGCGAACCAGAAGCGTTTGATTCTGATCTATGGTACTAGGGTTATTAGTTATAGTTACAGACTGACGAATTGCTTTGACCCCTAATGGATCTCGAAGTCTACGTTGCGGGTTTAACTTGCGTCCGTATTGTGAAGACATTGTTTATATTGAAATTATGTACCCTATGTTTAATATAAAAATGGCTAATTTTGAACATAATGACTTTGATCTAAGTACCTTTGATGACTTTGATAACCCAATCGAAGAGGGTACTGATGAAACCAACTTTGGTAGTCTTAACGATGAACTTTTACAATCAACCGTCAATGATTATTACGATGCCTTAAAAGATGATAAAAATTATGTTATCCCAATAGGTCATGAGTATTCAAAGTTTATGCTAGATAGTAAAGGAATATTGCGACTGCGTGACTCTCCGCATATTGATCTTATGCATTATAGTACTCGTAAGCCCCTAGCCTTGTCTACTATAGCTGGTAAACATAGCCGCGAGTTTGTTCGTGATAAATTAGGTTTTGTAGAATACGGACGAACAAAACTTCCCGCGAAGACTACTAAGGTTCTTCAAACCGTGCGTACTGAACTTGTTAATACAGATAATTTGGAAGAAGCCTCTAACGTGGCCTCGAACGGACTCGGAGAAATCTTAGATACCTATTACGATAATTCCACATTACAGGTACCATATTGGGAGTTCAGTATTAGGGAATTACGAGGTCTTGACAAGGCAATGCGAACAATGCGGGGAGAACTCATCAATAATATAGCCAAGATATCCGAAATCGACAAGCATATAGCTAAAGAGAAAACAAAACTCGAACAGGCGGGCGATGAGTTCAGTAGACGCCGCGTAGCGGAAAGATTGCGTAACTTAGAAGACGAAAGATCGGCCCGCCTCGAAGCAGCTTCCAGTAATAGAAAGGCACTTCGTTCGCAAATCAGTCGTATTCGAGAAACTATCGATCAAGTCCTCAACGATCACACTACACTGGCCGATAAAATTAAAACATTGTTCCGAGAACAGGGAATAACCATTGCCAGTATTTTAACCGCGTTGGGATTTATTATATCGACTTTGACTCTCTCGTTAACAGGTGGCAGTACAGGTGGAGGCGGATCACCTCCTAGCGATAAAAATGGTATAAAAGAGTGGATAAAAAAGCATTTAAAAGCATTAGGTTCAGCACTGGGAAAGCTCGCTGAGAAAGCCGCGGCTGCACTTCCCGGTATAATAGGGAGTGTTGTTTCCTGGCTATTGAATTTATTAGCTAAGACCACCACTTGGCTTAGTCAAAACTTGTGGGGGTTGATCGTAGCAATTGCAGGGCTGTTGTACGTATTCGCTAAGAACTATTTAACCACCAGTGCGTTAGTAGATGGTTGATCGATAAAAGATGGTTGAGCGATAGTTGGTGTTTGTGGCTTGACTATTCCCTTTTCGCCTGTGATCGTTTGCGTTATTAATTCGACGTTAATATCTGAATTTATACCTGGTTTTTGTTGATCGGTAGCTATAACAATTTTATTATAATAGCCTATCACTTGACCGATCTTAAGTTCCATATTACTCGGAGACATGTATAGCCCCGGCGCATAAACGAAGTCCACTTTGGATTGAGCGTACTGTAATGCATCTTGAAAACGCTTTATAGACGATGGTATGTCAACTGGTGAATTAATGGCGTCCTCCACGTTTGCAACAAACTGTTTTTGTGCATCGAGCGCCGTCCCAGTACCGATAATGGATGTTCGTGTTTGCGATTGTGCACCGAGAATTGCCCATACATAAGTTCTTATCGATTCATTAAATCTTACAAATCCTGGGTTAGTAAAATTATTTTCCGTTTTATCATTAAGAAATTCATTCCAAGCGTTTGCGGTATCGTTCATTTGTATAAATTTTGTAACAATATAAGCCAAACCACCCTTAAAACTCATAAGTGAACCTCTCCAATCGTTACCGTATATCGCTGTGTATAAGGCGAGTTTTTCGTACCTAAAATAAGGGGGCTAAGAAGGGGGGTCGTCTTATACACGGAGTCGAAGATCTCACATTTTTTTCCACTGGCGATGTCAACCGGCGTCAGATAGCCAGCCGAGCATTTGACAATAAAACTTCACATTTCGTCCTGAATAACTGTTCCAATAACTATTTCCATACATAAACATGATTTGTATCTCTTTTCCTTGAATAAAGTTTAATAATTTCTGCAAATAAAGTTGAAATGACCCTCGCCTCGATGCAGATTGTCAAACCACCTGACACGGTAAAACAATCAACATCCGCGAGTAGAGAGCCGGAAGTACTGGTAAGCATTTGCATATTGCACATGTGACCTAACATGTGATAACCGGTGAAGCTGAAATCAATTCCCGCTGTTTTTACAGTTGTATTAACAAGTGTTGGAGACAGTGTGTACAAGTGATTGTGGAATAAACACGCTGAATGTGAAGCAAACATAAGCCTAGTTAGTTACAACATAGTTAATTGGCGATTAAATTACTCACCATTGTCTCTTATATGTTATTACTTCATAAATGAATTTTATTTTATGGGCACCAATTTGGTGTCGTACCGTGTAAACACAAAATGGCGACGTGTGCTGGAGTTACACACGCGACCTATCATTGTAGAAAAAAAACAACGCAAGATAAACATATTTTTATTGCATATATAAGGTTTGTGTGCGCACTTGTGATGTGTGCGAAATACGCATCAGTCGGAAAGCGCACGTTAAATCTCCAAAGTAACAAACTAACTTGTGATGTCCGTGTGCGAAATACGCTACAGTCAGAAGGCACACGTTAAATCTTCTATATCAGTCAGACTTGTGATGTGATTCATTCCCGGTCGCCTTATACACGGAGTATAGGATTTTGGGTTGATTTTTAAGGCGTGTACAGGGGGGTCGTCTTATACGTGGGGTCGCCTTATACACAGCGATATACGGTACTCGAAAGTTCCCAGCCATGATTAAGATTATGCAATCTTACAAAAAGATTGTCTTTCTGTAAGAATTTAAATGGATCGAATGGTCGATGAGTTTTTTTAACTAAATCATCGCTGACTTCTTTAACAGTTCTTTGTCCGCTGTACGGAACACCTAGACCATGGTTTGCTCCTTTAATACGCCAATCTTTACTCGTAGAAACATTAAATTCATTACAAATACGCTCGTACGCGGACCTATCATAATTATTATTTGTGGAATTCCACGCTCGATCCTGCGGTAATGGAGCACTAATTTCTTTAAGTATACGTCTAATCTGATAATACACGTGAAATAATAAAACAGACTTATTTAGCATAAATCCTGGGGCATTAACTCTTTCAACACCGTAGGCCGGTTATCCGGCCAAGAAGCATCGAGTCCCCAGACACCGCAGGCCGGTTATCCGGCCAAGCCGTAGTCACGTCAAAATAGTACTATATTTTTATGGACCTACCTGTAATATCATTCATTTATTAAATCTATCACATTTCACAATGTCTGAAATACATATTCCACTTCAATTTAACATTTTTTATCGTTAAATTAAAAAATTATTCACTATTTCCCGCGATGTTATTGAAAATAAAATTCTCGGACACACATTTCGACAACGGGTCCACATCGAACACGTCAAAGAGGAAAATAAAGACGTTTTAAACAAATCTTTAAATATATTATACAAAGTAATATATAAAATCAACAAAAATATATCTAAAAGTAATCAAACTTACATCTAAGTTATTATTTTCATCTTTTCGTGCGATCGCGTGTAATGTAAGTCAAATGACATCTCGGCTTTCGTCGCCTTGAATTCTCGGCTCGGACACGATGTTTAATGCAAAAATATATGCATGAAAAATCTTTGTCACAGCTCGTAACCTAGCACGATACATTCACGAAGGTTCATATTTTTAATATATATCGTGATTTCCTGCTCAAAACGTTCAGAATAACACGATTTAACAAAATTCTTTCGCAAACTTCTGTAATTTATCGAACACGAGCTTGGTATCACAGCTGTAATTTGATTGGCTGCCCCAGGTCACGTGCTCAAAATTGACCAATCACGAAACTTGTAGCAGATTTCAGGAAGAAAGCGTCATTAGAAACCAATTTTAATCCAATGAAATCGCTTGTTATAACTACGGAAAAAAAACCAGTCGATGTTACGAGCGTGTAGATGAAGCAATAAGCTTTCCAGCGATGTGTCATATGCCATTCTTCGACGAACGTGTTATTCATACGAAACCTCGAAAACGGGGGTATTTCTTCATTTTACTGAGCGGACAGTCGCTGTTATCGGGAAATGGGTGATGACAGAGACTATTTATAATTCTTTTTAAAATGATTTTCCAATAACGTAAACAATGAAAATAAAATAGAAATAGGTACGTGGATATTATGAAATCATATATTTGCCGAAAATCGTCAAGTTTTCGCTTCCTTGGTCCTTAATCTGGATGTTAACAACGTGTTAGCGTACATTTTTTATTTACAACGAATTTAATTAAGTTGTAAATGCATTATTTTAAATAATGTGAAAAACATAACTTTCATATTTATAAACCATAGGATCAGACCTTTCAAATGGTGTATAACATGTAGTAGCAAATATATTTTACAAGCAGGTATTTTCTTTGATAAATGTTGACTTCATCTATCACACAAGAGCCTCTGGGAACTCGGTGTCCCAGCAGTAAACACTTCTGGTTGACTGGTGTTGAAAGAGTTAACAGATACGCCACATCCCGTTGTGGCACACCATATGGCAAAGTTTAACTGATTCTGCCAAAATTGCATAGGATTGTGAAACCAATCGTGCACCATTTTATCGCTAGTTGCCGTGACCCTGTAATTTTCAAAGATATCTGGGAATTTAACAAAAAATTCAGCACCAGAGGCAGTTACTATAATCGATTGATTAGTAATGTATCTCGATTTCATATTTAAGTTATGATATAGTATCATTGTATATTTAATATGTATGTTACACTCCCGGGAATAACAAATGGTCAGTCTATTGAACTGCTTCATACTATCGATAACTCGGATGGACAACTCGAAGTAGCTCTATGTGATGTAACGTATTACCCACTGTGGACCAATATAAGTGCTGCGAGAGATAATAATGAGATACATATAATAGGTGAAAACAATGGTATTGATAAATTCATTACTATACCTGATGGGTATTACAGCGTATGCTCACTCAATGATGAAATTTTTAAGCCTAATGGAGCTAGTCTAACACAAAATGAGTCGAATGGGACAGTGAAAATCGACTCTGGAGAAAACGCTGTAGTTCTTATCCCATACTTAGAAGTTACACTTGGATTTCATCATAGAATAGGAATTATAAATTCTAACAAACCACGACAGGGAATTAAATTACCCGATTTAGTTACCTATAAAGAGTTGTTCATCCATCTTGATCAAATAAGCACGACGGATAATATTCAACTAGAAAGTCCTTCAACTCTACTCAGAAGTGTTCCAGTGAAAAATGAAAAATATAATAGCGGTAGAACGGAATCATTCTCGACATTACAATATAAAAAATTGAAGCGTGGTATTATTTCAGACCTCAAAATTTCTGTATTAGATGTAAAACACCAACCTGTACATATAGGATACTTAAGTGTAACACTCCATATTATATAATGGTTAATTCCATATTTAAGTTATGATATAGTATCATTGTATGTTTGATATGTATGTTACACTCCTGGGAATAACAAATGGTCAGTCTATTCAACTGCTTCGTACTATCGATAACTCGGATGGACAACTCGAAGTCGCTCTATGCGATGTAACGTATTACCCACTGTGGACCAATATAAGTGCTGTGAGAGGTAATAATAAGATATGGATATTAGATGAACAAAATATTATTGAAAAATTCATTATTATACCTGATGGGTATTACAGCGTATGCTCACTCAATGATGAAATTATTAAGTCTAATGGAATTAGTCTAACACAAAATGAGTCCAATGGAATGTTGAAATTCGACACTGGAGAAAAAGGTGTACGGATTGTAGGGAACTTATCAGCTACACTTGGATTTACACGCGGAATTTTATCAATATTCAAGGCAACATTTGATGGAGAGACATTGTCCGATTTAGTTCCCTATAAAGAGTTGTGTATCCATCTTGATCAAATCAGTACGACAAATAATATTCAACTAGAAAGTCCTTCAACTTTGCTCAGATCTATTCCAGTGAAAAATGAAAAATATAATAGCGGTAGAACGGAATCTTTCTCGTCACTACAATACAAAAAATTAAAGCGGGGAATTATTTCAGACCTCAAAATTTCTGTATTAGATGTAAAACATCAACCTGTACATATAGGATACTTAAGTGTAACACTCCATATTAAAAATAATGGTTGATGCATCAGGCCCTGGAACAGTAAGACAATGTAATACAATTGCGCTTTCCGATCTCGGAGACACGGAAGGATTCGGTAAACCCGGCACCGATGATAAGTTATACGCTTTACACTTACACGATAATGTATACAATCGGAAAGAAGTCACATTCACGGGTAATCTAGGAGATTTAAGCGATGTTGATGTTAGTAGACTCCTTAAAAACACTTCGTACAATATTACTCGCAACGACGATAATAAATGGACTATGATCGAAGCAAACATCGAGTGGCTACTGAATATCGTCATTACCCCACCTTATGTGATGATGGGTAAGGGACATAATTTAACTAAGATAATAAATAGTGGCATCGTACTCGCGGCTTATATCCCGTCAAAACGAAAAAGTGTGTTAGTCACTCCCCTGTCAGAAAACCCAGGTCATATGTTATATAGTCGTCCGGCCTTAAAAAATGTTACTTTAAATTTGGTTACTGAATTCGAAGATATTAAAGATAACTTGAGTGCAATACCTAATCTTTCTACGCTTATTATTGAAGTCTTGTTCGGAGATGCACCGGAAGATGCCTTTGAAATATTACCAGGTCTATCGATTAAATGGTTCAAGAATCACGAGCGTCAACGTTGCAGTATTATTCATATCGGAGCATCGCCCGTTGCAACCCTCGAGGGGGTCCAAATTATTAAAAGTGACAGTATTTCTCTTACTAAGATATTCTTGCCGTATAATATACATTTGATAAGGTTGATGTATAGTCTCAAAACATTTAAGCAAGACCAATTAAAGACTATTATATGATCGTTATATACACTATGAGTTTATATCCGACGCTCGGTGAAGCATTTGAAAAGATGGATACCGTTGATGGATTTCGATTACATCAAATAAGCGACATAAAACATCGAATAGGGAAGGATAGGGAGTTGAGACTTGGATTGTATAAAAAGTATCGCAGAGCCGTGAATGCTCTGGACGGAGTTGACACCGTGCTTTTAGTATCTGGCATGGGACTCGGTGTAGCGGGTATCGGTTTACTATCAACTATAATCGCCGCGCCTATCGTGCTCGGCATGGAAATAACCGCTGGAGTCTCGGGACTGGCAGGAATAGCGATAAAATTCATTTCTCGTAGGTTACAAAAGAAAGCATTAAAACACGATAGTATTCGGATACTCGCCGAAGCAAAGTTGAACAGCATTGAGGATCATATTTCGACAGCAATGGCTGATTGTAAGATATCCGAGGATGAGTTTCGTTTAGTGCTGTCGGAGCTCAACAAATACAATAAAATGAAGCAGGAGATTCGATCAAAATCTCGTAAGACCAGTGGTATTAGTGAAGACGAGAAAAAAAAGTTCATAGAAGAGGGGAGGCAACAAGCGCGTCAATTATTCCGTGCCAAAACCAAAGAACTGGTTGGAGATTAAAAATAGATTGTTTACTATCGTGTGATTACATTTAGAAAAATGCTAACATAAATATATAATAATGGAGAAAGCTATTCAATGGAAAGAATTACCACAAGGTTTTTATTATATCAGTGATGTCAAACCAACCAAATACGGTTATCAATTGTTTCTTATCAATTTACAAAAAGAGTGTAGTTATATAGTCTGGTCTCCTAGTAAAATGAACGAAGAACTTAATAAAAATGTTGAATATCGCTTTATCGATAAAAATAATAAAGAATATTTTTATTACCATTTAGACTCATCTAAAGCAATGATTGGCTCCAGGTATTGGTAGTGGTCCAGAACCATCATTACCTATAAAAATTTATATCATTGACTCCACCTAGAGCCAATTTAACTTAATCTCATGACTATCATTAAATCGCATCATCATTTTGGCATAAAAAATTCCTCCTGTAGTAGCAGTATAGGTATATGAATCCTGCTCCAGTGGAAGTGGTCCAGAACCCCTATTACCTATACTACTAACTGATATAAAGAAGATGATGGACTTACATGGACTTTATTATTTTATTATATATTACATGTACACCGAGTGAACATTTACCTCATTTTTGTGTGTATATATATATATATGCCAAAATACCCTGGTTATAGTAAACTGGGAATAAGATAATCACTGTATACTGCTATTCACCCTGCGTTGAGACTGCCAAGGATCTTCCCAAGCAGTTTATGTGTGAAACTAAGTGGAGTTTTGGTATGTACATCGTGGTTCAAATAGACCGAACCCGATGTTTACCCTCAAGCTAAATAGTTAACGTGAGATGACTGAGGAAGAGCGTCTGGTATTTGAGGGCGTCAAATTTGTGTTCCTTACTAGTATTGGTCTATCAACTTCCTTAGAGTTATATGTACAGAAGAAATCTGTACATCTCCAATTCATTGTTATGGGCCGAACCAGCCTGACTGTCTAGAAAGCTGTAGCTTATTGGTGTATACCACCATGTTATCTTCGGTCTTTGCAGCTTGGAAATTAGACTGCCACTCGGGTGTGGTCAGGGGGAAAAGAGTGCAGAATACTGACAGTCCCTCATATCAGCAGAAAAGTTACAAATGTCACGAAGCCGGGAGACACAGTGCGTCGATCTGCTTAAATTGAAAGTTAGTCAATGTTCAGATTGCTATCTCAGTGCACAAGACACTGAACTCGTGCAAAAGCAAACGCATTAGGCATAGCACGCTGCCTGTTCAACATGACAACAGTAGAACAAATTGTCAAAGAACTTGAGGACCATTTTGTCACAGCTGTGAATCGATTTACTGTCAAGATGGAGGGTGTGGTTGGACCGACCGACACACCGATGTTTTTTACATTTGCCCACACAACTATCCTTCAATCAATCAAAGCAAGTTATTGCATCCCTGGAGTAGAAATGCATATCCCCAATCCTCTCAGGTGCTACACCTGGTAAACGTGGTTTGTCACCGCTTTGGAGACAAGCGTGAAAGCAGTGACTGCAGAAAAGATGGTGGAAACCATATGATCTCTTCTAAATCTTGCCTTGCTTGGCATTGTGAAATTGCAAAAAATAAAATCCTGAAATTCAACATGAACAAAATATCTCCTTTCAAGAAGCTAAGAATAGGGTTGCAAGTCTGATTACAACTACTTCATTCACTATTTCCTACTCTGCTGCAGTCTCCCATCCTGTGATCACTACCACCTCTTTTATCTGCCAGACTGATCTGACATGGTTCATGTCTGTTAAAACAGTTTCTACGAGATAAACCAGCAGTGGAAGCACCATGGATGCACAAAACATTATACAATTTAATTGCAGAGGTCATGAAATACAGCTATTGATTCAGGATATTGAGCTGTCGAACATTCTTTCCGTTTATTTTCCCCTCCTGGTGATCTAGTTACAGGAGGTGCTTTTATCCTGGAGAGTCGGGGAATAATTCATAGCCCTTTTCCTCTAAAACTTGGCCGTCAAACTTTTGAACATAGTGTTAACATTATGTTCACTGTGTCTTTCTCCTTCTTCAACTGTCTGTCAATCAGATCTTTGATCAGCTCCAGAATCCTGGCATAATCATGGGCAATTTAAATGGTCATAATGCCCTATGGGGAGTACTGATACCAATAATAAGGGAAAAGTCCTTGAAAATTTGATCCGAAACAATGATATATGCATCTTCAATGAGGATCTAACACTTATCTGCACCTTTATGGAAGTTACCTTTTTCCAAGAATACATACAACTAATAATCACACTGATGAACCACTTTCAACAAGGTGTAACTTTGTAAAGGCTGATTGGTCTTTTTTCCAAACACAATGTACTGAAAGACAAAAACCTGACAATTTCAGTAATGTTCCTGATGTGCTGACTACTTTCAGATCAATTACATGGTAAGCATTCTCAAGTTCTAAGTCCTCTGCAAACCCACATATACTACTTCTGAAATAACTGACTTAAAATTGATAGAGACATTGACATTTACTTCATCACAGAATCCAGGATAAAGGAGATGGGAGACATGGGGTAAATGCTGACTCAAACACTGAAGGATATGCATTGCATGTCAATCTGGAGGCGGAATTGCTATCATCCTCAAGGAACACTACATCTAGTTGTTGTAAACAATACTGACTATTACATATCGGTGTTTGAATCCATTGAAGCATAAACCATAGTGAAACATGGTGTGATTCATTTTGTCTGTCTGCACATTTACCTTCTTTCGGTACAGTCACAAACAATACTAATCTTTGGTGATTTAAATATACATATTGATAACCAGTCGATTTCTGATACAAGAATTTCTGGTGTCCCCTGCCGTGATATTGCTGGAATATTGCTAAAAGCGGCGTAAAACCGTACTCACTCACTCACTCCGATACAAGAATATTTATATTCCTTTTGGACTCACTGGACAAAAAGCAACAAATAACCAACTCTACTCACACTGGTAGCCACATGCTTCATATTTAGAACATTGAACATTCAGAATTCTCTGCCGAAGCTAGTGAAATTATCTTCAAGAAACATCAGACCAATTAACAGATATATCTTCAAGCAAGTCATCAAAGACTTTCCCCTGTCAATATCATATCTGGAAAACATTGAGGGTCTATGTGGAGTTCACTTCTCAATAAGCATGAACCAGAGTGGGAGAAAGGGTTTGCTGTCATAGCGACTGATTTATGACACCCATTGTCTGAAGAACATTTAATTGCAAAGGCTCATTACCCTGGAGCCATGACATCTATATGCATTGAAACACTTAATTGCTGTTATTTATAAGATGCTAATCCTAATTGTTAATCCCCATGTTTTAGTCTGTTTTCAGTCGTACAAATGGGTATCTCTCATACCCTCACGTCTAGTCGCACGTTTAAAAGGAAGCCAGAAGCTGGAATGTAAACATTAAACTTGTTTCTGTCCGGTTGCGCACGCACCTCCCTATGACATGTCACAAATCTCTCAGCGCGCCTCTGAGCTGGTCGCTCGAGAAAGGTTTCGCGGTTGACTGCTAGTTTGTATTCTACTAGTGCTTATCGCTTGTCTACAGTTGTTGTTCTAATAAAGTAATAATAAATATGTCTTCCCTGTAGACTCCTGGAATGTCATCCTTTGTAATCCATTGTTTGTGTTCAACACATGTTTCACTGTTTGACTTGATTATACACGTGGCAACATGTCAGGCATTGGTGCCTCGTATCAAAGAAAACTGTCTAAAGTAGACCCTCACAAGTATTGTCCTTCCTGCATCATTAAGGACGTGTTTCAACGTGTTCGTGGGATAAACGGTGTAAACAATGTGAGCACTTGTCTTCTATAAACTTTAACTTGTATCTTTGTGCATTGGCGAAGCGGACTGCTGACCGGTGCTACAAGCAGAGAAGGTCATCGGGTGGATCCTTGGACTCTGCACCCTCCACATCAGGCCCTGGGGGTGGCTAGTCGGCGACACACCCATGGCAACAGTTGATAAAGACCCGCCTCATAACTTCTGTTTTCGACAAGACACGTGACCGTTCGCCTGCTGATGATACTACCCGCACGACTGATCTTCATCAATCGGTTGATCGAGAGCGTCACTCAGCCTCCCCAGTTACGACGGGACCGGGTGCTGACGAGGACCATGAGGGGACTACGGTCCCCAGTCGGTCCGTATCTCATTCTCGCAACGACGATAGGGACATCGTGCAGGACGACAGTGGACACAGAAGTCGTTCCCGTTCAAGTCGGGACGACAGGTCCAGTGCCTCGTCAAGAGACAGTACACGACACGAGGGCGTCCATCGCCTTCGTGGTCGTCGGGAGTCCGATTCGGACGATAACTACGATGGGGATCGTAGTACTTCTACAGTTAGAGATCGTAGCCCTCGTCCCCACGCAGGGAGTTTCTGGGAGTTCAGCCTCGTAGTGAAGAAATGGATAATGACAGAACGACGCCCTCGTCTCACTTTCATATCGACCCGGCTTTGAAAGCCCAGATCACGACGGCAGTCCTCGCCTCAACGGCATCGACCAAGAAGGATTCGACTGCTTCAGGGTCCATGGACCGTCAACCAGTACACCAGCTCCTTCATCTACGCCTCCACAATCGACGTTGCCGATGGATTGTGACGACAGTCTCTCGGATGTCCTTGCCTAGTCCCGATATGTATCAGGCCAGATTAATACGGCACGTCGCCATGCTTACATAGACTGCACTGAACTACCTGATCGTCATGGCAGGATACTGAAACGGGCCCCGTGGTCATCGCAACAGTTGTTTGATGGTCGTACCAACGAAGTTCTGGACAAGTACTCCAGGGAAGCCAAGCGTGACATCATCATTTCGGCTTCATACAACCTGTCCAGACGACCGTTTTTTAACGCCCCACAACGACGTTACAGAACGAGAATGTATGTGCCTTCATGGTTGAAGATCAGTCACGTAAATTCCGACTGCCGGCCTGGGACCTCGATGTCGTTCTGCGCAACCTGTCTAGTCAGACTTACGAGCCTCTAGATCAGGTCGCGTTCGAATTATGGTCTCAGACAACGGCTTTCCTCCTCTCGCTGGCTACGGCAGCGAGAGTATTGGAAATACAGGCCATTGACGTTGGTCGGATTACGTTCGATCAGTGTAACCACGGCAACGTCCAATCCCAGGGGGGAAAGAGCCAGCAGGGGAAGAAGTGAGGACCCTTCCCCGCCGTCACCGTCGTTGCAGTCTCCCCAAGTGACACTACCTTTAGATGTGCTACCAGTAAGGGGGAGACTTCATCACTAAGCCCACAAGTGGGCTTTCCTCAACGACCCTTACGTTCAGAACATTTTGACAACAGGCTTCGCCCCACGCCTGAGATCGACGCCACAACTGCCGTCATCCCCGACATTCCACACTCCACCAACGGATCGGCTGAAGGAGGACATCGATTCGTTGGTGGAAAAGGCAGCTGTACTTAGCCTAGGGACATCGACAGCATCGCCGGGGTACTACTCGCCCATCTTTCTAGTACCCAAGAAAAACTCCACAAAGATGCGGCTTATTTTCAATCTAAAAAAGTTCAACGCAACATACCTCCAACAACCCGACACATTCACCATGATATCCCTCAGCTCTCTGCGTCGGATGATATTACCGAACGACATCCTCGTCTCGACAGACCTTCAGGACGCGTATCTCCATGTACCAATAGCTTCCACGTTCCAGAGGTACCTCCAATTCGAATACCAAGGTATTTAATATCAGTGGGCGGACGTCCCGTTTGGACTTTCTACGGCCCCGTGCATTTTTACACGGATCATGAAGACGGTCATAGAATGGCTCCATCGGTAGGCGATCAGGGTCGCCTTCTACCTAGACGGCGGGCTCCAAGTTCACCAGTTCACAGAAGCTCTTCAAGGAGAGTTAGTGAACACCCTGAGTCTACTACGGTACCTCGGGTGGATCGTCAACCTTTAAAAGTCGGACTTGGTACCAACTCGGGATCTACAGTACATCGGGATACGCTTCCAGACGGGAGTCAATCTGGTCAAGGTACCACAAGACCGTTGGGACAAGATTGTCAGCAGTGTTCCGAGACTTCTACATGCCCCGGCGTCGGTGCACACATGGCAGGAAGTCCTCGGTCTGTTGACATCGGCCCAAGACCTGACTCGCCGATGTCGTCTTCAACTTCGTCTGCTGCGGAGATTGCTGTACCCCCACCTGGAGTTTCCCAACCTCCTGGTTCCACTTTCGGCGCAGCTACGTTGTCATCTGGACTGGTGGCTCCAGCTGTCAAACGTTTGCGAAGGCGTCTTTCTGAGCGAGCCTCCGTTCATACTACCCCTATTCGTAGACGTGTCATTAGATGGCTGGGGAGCGCACTTAGGGACGACCAAGCGGCCGGGCTGTGGTCGATAGAAGAAAAGGTCCCCCACATCAACTGCCTCGAGATGGAAGCAGTGATTCAGGCGGTCGAGTTCTGGAAACTTTGACTCCGTCGGAAACGGCTGATGATACAGTCGGACAACTCCACAGTCGTCCACTGCGTCAACAAACAGGGTACGACTCGGTCGGCGGCCCTTCTGGACCGGACATTCAGGTTCTACGCCCTCGTCGACGACTTGGACATGGGCGTACGCGCCCCTCACATCCCGGGGGCCAAGAATGTGATAGCCGACGCCCTGTCGGGACCATCGAGGCCGTCCCCACGGAGTGGATGATCCATCCGACAGTCTTTCACCTGCAGACAGATCGACTCTGGTTGCCCCAAGTAGATCTCTTCACAACCTGGTACAACAACCGCCTCCCTCGATTCGTGTCGCGGATTCCAGACCCACGGGCATGGGACCACGACACACTAGAGATATCGTGGGATGGCCTAGACGCTTACGTGTTTCCGCCAACAGTGCTTATACCATCGATACTGGAGACAGTTCGTCAAACGGCCAACCTACGTCTGCTTTTGGTCGTGCCTTATTGGCCGACCAGAACATGGTTCCCGGAACTTCTTCAGATTATCGATCCGCCACCGTTCCCGTTGCCAGATCGAGACGACCTCCTTCTTCATCCTCACACCGACGACTTCCATCCGGGGATAAAGAACTTCCAGCTTCACGCCTGGGTTTGCTTAAGACCTCGTTAATGAAGAAAGGGTATTCTGCTAAAGCGGCAGCGCTTGTCTCGTCGGCACATTCAACGACTCGTAAGCTGTACGATGACAAGTGGACCACTTCCTCCATTTTCGCCAGGTCTCATGGCTTCAACCCGGCGGTAGCAACCCCACCACAGGGGGCTGAGTTCCTAGTCTATCTCCGGTCATCCAAGACCCAAGTTCAATTCCCGACATGGGTACAATGTGTGAAGCCGATTTCTGGTGTCTCCCGCCGTGATGTTGCTGGAATATTGCTAAAAGCGTCGTACTCACTCACTCACTCACTCCGGTCATCTCGGCGTCTGAAAGGGTCGACGATCTCGACTTATCTGGCAGCTTTGGCTTCAATGGTGCCGTCTCCTACGGGCGCCAAGCTCACTAAAGTACTGGAGTTGCAGAAGATTCTACGTGCCTTCATGGTTAAATGTCGGATTACGTTCGATCAGCTTAACCATGACAACGTCCATCTTGGTCTCAGATGGGATTTTTTAGCGAAAAATCCACTTCCTGGCCAAGATTCGAGAATGTTCCACATTCCTTCCTTGTCTGCCATTATGTGCCCTCATGATCACGCTGATCTCACCCTAACATCTTCGAGGTAGTGAATCTTCTGAAACGTGAACAATCTGAAACGTGAACAATCTCTAACAGAAGTGAGGGTTGAGCAGCTAGGCGCTCACCCAAGAGCACCTGCTCGGAAGAGAAAATACAGAGTGATTGACTCTAGACTCCGTGCCTTGAAAGAAGATCTGTTGAACCAATTGACGACAACAATGGACTACACTGACGATGTGGCAGATCTACTGCACTGGGAATGAACTGAATTATTACATAAATGATAAAACGTATGTCTATATACATCTTCAAATACATGCATGATATATGATATGTTATACTATACTTGTTATATATTGACTTTGTTGCCCAGATTAAATAGTGTCCTCATTTCATTGGTGTTTTCTTTGTAATTAACAAGTACCGGGAAGGCGATCATCTGCCATAATAAGAATTTTTGTGATGACCGGGAAGGCGAACGTAATTTCTAACTCTGAGGGATTGATTTTCGCCTTCCCGGCCAATAACCTCACTGCCACCCACAACTCTACAGAGAATGTGAAGACTCCCCAAAACTGCAGCCTTCTGTATTACCCAGAAGGGCTGTGTTCCTGGCAGCAAACATGGGTACTCTCCAAATGTCTGTCAACAGACTGAGAGGTACCAAACCTAAGCCATCGAGAACAATGAGGAGTCAGAAAACTTGTCACTTAGGATGCAAGCGTGACATTTCGTATGCGGCGTCCGCTTATTTGCCATGTTTTTCCTGAATCTTGTCAATCATAAACTGTTGAATCTTTATTGATGAAACATTCTATAAAGTGAATTGGTGCCTTTTGATGATTTGGGATTTATATTTATTAATTTTGTCATGTTTTCAAGACAACAAGTTGGAGTTATACTGAAAATGAGGGTGGTGCTCGTTTCCGGAGCTGAACTCCCAAACTGTTGACTATTTCTTGATGTTCCTTTTCCTTAAGTTTGTTATTGGAATGTGGAGTATAAATTTGAAAAATCAAATGTTTTGACAGAATTGAACTTGGTTCTTCTCTGAGATTGCCAAGGAATCTATGTGTTTTTTGAGAATCCAGATGGATCAAATACATTCTGTGAATAGAGAGAAAATCCTTCCTTGATTGTATTAAAGGTTATGTCAAAAGTTGATAGTACTGATGCATGGTATTGGTGGATTCTTCGTCAGTATACAAACTGGCCTTTTATGTGGCATTATTTCATGTCACTTATACCAAGTTCTTATATCAAACAATTGATGCCATGATTTGATTATTCCAATTATGGTTCCTCTTTTTAAGTTTGTGCACCCTACCAATGATAAAATCATTCACTGACTTAGCCTACTCTGAAAGACTTTTAGCCCATTTTGGGGGCATTATGCTTCGCCAGCATCCATAATTTTAATGTTGTGATCCCAAATGGTAGGAGGTTGGTCACAATATTTAGGTCATAATTTTGTAAAACTGACGAAGGTTGTTATTGTCAACAATAGAGAAGTCACCTGTGATTATATGACCTACAGGTTGCCACAAGTAGTGGATTGTACGTTCCTATAATTGAACAACCTGGATGAAAGAGTGTTCATACAGGAAAATGGAACTGTTGGTGGTTCCAGAAATTTGGAATATTTCAAATCAACTTGGTTCATATAAATAAAAGCAACAAACCCATTTCCATATTAGAAATCTCTAGTCGATTGTACGATTCTTATTATAGCATGAGCATGTGTTTATATTGTCAGGAGCGGGTGACCTCGCCTAGATGAACACGACCAAGCTGA
The DNA here is from genome assembly GCF_023055435.1 of Haliotis rufescens. Taxonomy (NCBI): domain Eukaryota; kingdom Metazoa; phylum Mollusca; class Gastropoda; order Lepetellida; family Haliotidae; genus Haliotis; species Haliotis rufescens. The sequence continues at coordinate 46,253 of NW_025964046.1, forward strand.
CTGTTATTCATTTCCCGATGAATGTCAGTGTCACGTGATTATGTTGTCAATCACGCAGAGACATACAGAACTACGTTAGGGGAATTCCTCAATGTCTAAAAGGGCGGTCGGGTAGCCTAGTGGTTAAAGCGTTCGCTCGTCACGCTGAAGACCCGGGTTCGAATCCCGACATGGGTACAATGTGTGAAGCCCATTTGTGGTGTCCCCCGCCGTGATATTGCTGGAATATTGCTAAAAGCGGCGTAAAACCATACTCACTCACTCACTCAATGTCTAAAAACAACATAAAAAATAATTAGGGAAAACTAAGAGCAACATCAATTCAGGCTATGAATGATGCAGGCTTTGAAGTCAGACAGATCATGTATATGTCGGGTCACCGAAATGAAGCGTCCATTCGAAGCTATAACAGAGAATGCTCGACTTACCAAAAGAAATCCCCGAGCTCCACACAATCGTGCCTCCGTAAATCCAACCGTGCCGCCTCAAGCAGTAATCCCCGTCATCAGCAGTCTTAGTGTGACTCAAACACACACCAAAAGTTCACAGAACCTTAATATGTATCTATTTTCAGCTTCAGCCAGATCTGGATTTCTTTCCAATTCCAACGCTAACTTTACTGGCGTACTTGATTCCTTGAGTTTCTGACATTAATAACCGATGTCTCCTGATAGTTTAGGTCGCATGACCGACCACGAGGCAGAGATAGGAGTGAAATACAGGTGTGAAATAAACAGAATTTGTGTATTCATGCTTAGAACAACAGTTACTTGTTTAGTATACATTTAATACATGAAACCTTTAAATGTTATTTTTGTGTTATTCTTCTTAATAACCTCAAACAGACATAACTTATTCCACAGCACTATATAATATTGTATGCTAATATGTTTGCAAGCAGGAATCTATCCACTATTAGTACTTGAATAAGCACGAGGTTTTTATTTATTTTGATCTTTAGACGCAGTATTTAATCAAGGTAGGTGTGTATTATATTCAGAGCAATTAGCAACTATGCATTGATATTTTTCTTTAAGATAGTATATAGCTTGTAGTAAGAGTGATGTACAATGCACATGTTACAGCTTGGACAGAGAGTTACACAGACTACACTGTGGTGCAGGAAGGAGACAATGCCACAGTCACCTGGAAGATGCCTCTGTCTGAAGGTTGGTTCAATGTCAAGACTCCTGGCGGTGGAGAACTACTGCGTGTTAAGTCTACTGACATCTGCATCTGGGATAGCACCTACTTGTCAAGAGTGAAGATCATGGGAGTTATCAGATCGACTGCTGCCATGGTGGTGAGGTTTACTCTCTACGGTGTTACAACAACTGATGCTGGCAAGTACTACTGTACAGGGGCGACAAGCTGTGAACACGTCCTGGTTGTCACACGTAAGTACTCTACATAACATGCATGTTTTCATCTAAAACAGCCAACAAAACAATAACATTTATGCACACGTTCATTCTCACCTGATGATATGTGCACAACATATTGATTAGATTAGATAGAATCAGTCCATTTTAGCAACACCATATGATTCATTCCTGAAAGTTTTGATTACAGGTAACTTTGTAAAATGTATTTAGTAGAGATCATTGACTGGAATTGCCCATTTCTTTCTAAATTGAATTTTTATGTTAATTATGAACCTGAATTTGTTCAATAAGTACAATAGGGCGTTCATATTAAAATGAATCAATGTGGTTCTACAGAGACTAGGATGCAGCTGTCTTTGATCTTATAGTGTTAGACCATTAAATACTTTAAACAGATCATATGTTTATTTTTTATTTACTTATTTAAATTTTATGTTTGCCTATATTGATAACACTATACATGATTACCACATTGTAATCTGCTATCTCTTGCTTATCAGTTATGAGGTGTTGAAAAAATACAAATGGGACTTATGAAAACTAAAATATATGCAAACTAAATAACCTTTAATGAGGAACCATCTCGCTTAAACTATAATGTCAGATGTCGTCGTAGAAAGCTAAAGAAAAATTGACTAGTTGTGTGAAGCACCATGAAAATATATCATTGTCTATGAGTGAGTGAGTGAGTATGGTTTATGGCCGCTTTTAGCAATATTCCAGCAATATCACGGCAGGGGACACCAGCAATGGGCTTCACACATTGTACCCATGTCGGGAATCGAACCTGGGTCTTCGGCTTGACGAGCCAATGCTTTAACCACTAGGCTACCCGACCGCCCCCATTGTCTATGAAGTGTAAGAACAAATGTGATCACTCTTAATACCAAACATTGACTTCATGTTGGGGGCCACCACAAAACACTCATCAACATTCCGTTTACACATTCTACTTCTCAACATATGTGTCATTGCAACTGCTTTATGCCTGTCATAAGAGCCGACTAAGGATCCTGTTGGCATAGTGTGTAACAATGGCCCTGATAACAAAGCAATTTCAGTGCTACAAATATCTTAAGACTGTTTAGGCATGGGGAGTTATGATTGCTTGAGCACAAAGGGCGCCTTATGGAATGGGACCCTGGTTGATAGTGTGTCATCCTACTCCGACTGTTAGGATCGTTGCTCATGTCATCATCAACTGGTGTACATGTACCTGGCCTACACTCTATAATTTATAGACTTTAGTAATGTGGTTGGAATTAGCCTTCTGTCATGAAACATTATTTTCACTTAAAAGACTTGATGATGCTGTTGTTTTACTCATACATCCAGAACGTGAGGGTATAGTTTCAAAGTATCAATATTAGGCCGTGGGCTATAGGTATGACCCACGAGCACCCCCCCCCCCCCCCCACATCCAAACCCAACTAATTTTTTTTAAAGCCCATAAACATACCAAACATGATTTTGAATGTTAACAAGAAAAAAGTTGGGACGAACTTGTTGTTACAGCCTTTCAAAATATGGTACCCTATATCGCGTTTTCTCCCGGTTTTGCCGTATATCACTTGGGGGTATGATTACGTTTTGGGTTGTCATCTCACTAGTGATCCACTGATCTTCAAGTGTGATATACCACTGGAAGCCATATATAAGTACCTCTCCAATGAGGTTTCAGTAGTTGGTATTGAGTGAATATGGACCAATCCATGGCAAATCGAACGTCATATATCCCGACAAAACCAAATTCTTCTCGCAGAAACCTTTAATCCGGTATATGTTCTAGGTACGTGTGCCTGATTCCACTTTAATCGTCTAACACATGTTCCAGTACATCTCTTGAAGTACTTCTGTACATGTGATGTTACCAGGTGAAAATCTTTTGCACAATTTGGAACAAATTTACTCTTATAATATCAGAGTAGGATACCCAATATTGCATTCTCGGCTTAGCTACATCGGAACAACGCTTGGATGTATGCTCAGGATTTGGCTTGTCATCTTGTGTGTTATTCACCGATCTTGATGTGTTATATACCACAGGAAAACATATATAAACACCATAATTTGATGTAGGCTGATTATTGATCTACTTGTGGACAATCAAACAGAATACTTCTTGACAACTCTGATATCACTCACTTTTGTATGCATATAAGAGGTTCACAGTATAATGCTCGAGTCGATTTCAGAACTTTGAATGAAATGGACCTATGTGTAACATATTCAAGATGGCAACCATAAAGCTGTGCAAAAAACTGATCATAATGTTAATGTAATTTCAGCAAATATACAAATCAATTTCTTGGACGTTGGCTTGATATTTTGACAAATTTTGCCATATCAAGTTGAGTTTCAGATTCTTTAGTACAGCTACTAGTTAAGGTGAATTTGCAGGGGGAAGCACCGAAAGTGAAAGACGAATTCACTTACTAACATTTAATTCATACATAACTTAGCTACTTAAGTTTCCAATTTACAGAAAATGTCCAAATGCGAATCGTCCAAATCGTATATGAATGGCTTGAAATGAACAGGGACCATGCATTCACAGAAATAAAGGATATTCCAATTACATACTTAAGATTCTCTTACAGAATACCCAAGTTAATATATATGGAAATGTCCCACCTTGTAACAATGTCATCACCGTGATTATGTGTCTTTTGAGGTTGAACTGTTGTGACTGAGACCAACATCTTATACAACCGGGAACAACTCGAAGACAGCTTTGACATGTCAACCTAAACGGAAACGTATCCCCTGTGATCCAGAGCCAGTGTGCATCATACATGTACCTGGCTTGAAGTATGGCCCACTACAACGTCTGAGCAAAGCCATAGATCCCGACGAGAAGATCGAAAAGCTGAAGGAGAGATCAAACGTAGAAGGATGGCAGAACCTCCAGAAACGCCAAATCAAATGGAAGTGTCATGTACAAGCCTGCCGGCAGTTCTGGAAGAAACCCATGGCTATCACAGAGAATATTATCAGTGTTTTACAATGAACCTTGACCGTTTGAAACAACCTGAAATTGAATCTTTGGAACTAGCTGGCCGCCCAATTCGGCGTCCATCCTATGAGCCCATCATCTTCCAACCTGAGTGCATCTTTTGTACTTTGTATTCATGAAAGAAATTCAAGTCAAAAGGAAGCTGGACAACAGAAGGCCTCACAAACTTCAGTCGGGATGGATGGCAGCATGTCATTGAAGTAGCTCAACGTCAAAACGATGAGCCTCTCCTGCTGCGGATCAGATGGAAGGACCTATTTACCTGTAAAGCAAAATATCACAAGTCATGCTGAACTGGTTACAAACAGATTCCTGAGAAATGGCGGAAGCTCACAATCGTCTGAAGTTATCAACAGCAAGATACTGAAAGAGAAGAAGATCTACTAAAGATGCATACCGATAGTCTTCAGGACACTGCTCACCCAAACCCAGACTACAGGAGTACAAGGTTAAAGAAGAAAATTGAGAACTACGAGCCCTACCAAGACAAATTGGCATTTTGTCACATGGGACATTTCCAATCATTCATCGTGTACAACAGATTGATGTTGACTCAGCTGTACGAAACGCCTACCAATTAGGTTCGACTGACACACTTGCACTTTTCTTCTTTAACTTGGTACTCCTGTAGTCTTCTCTTGCAGTTTCTTGCTGTTGATAACTCCCGACACTGATATCATGGCTTTCTTGTGTGCCTCTTCTATTTGATACTGTCTAAGTTGTTCCTACGGTTGAGAGCTCCGCCATTTCTCAGGAATCTGTATGTAACCAGATCGGGACGCCCTGTGATATTTTGCTTCACAGCCAAATGGGTCCTTCCCTCTGGTCCGCAGCAGGAGAGGCTCATCGTTTTGACGTTGAGCTACTTCGATGACATGCTGCCATCCATCCCGACTGAAGTTTGTGAGGCCTTCTGTTGTCCAGCTTCCTTTTAACTTGAATTTCTTTCATGAATATGAAGTACAAAAGATGCACTCAGGTTGGAAATTAGGATGGACGCCGAATTGGGGCGTTTCTGGAGGTTCTGCCATCCTTCTACGCTTGACCTCTCCTTCAGCTTTTCGATCTTCTCATCGGGATCTATGGCTTTGCTCAGACGTTGTAGTGGGCCATACTTCAAGCCAGGTACATGTATGATGCACACTGGCTCTGGATCACTGGGGATACGTTTCCGTTTGGGTTGACATGTCAAAGCTGTCTTCGAGTTGTTCCCGGTTGTATAAGATGTTGGTCTCAGTCACAACAGTTCAACCTCAAAAGACACATAATCACGGTGATGACATTGTTACAAGGTGGGACATTTCCATATATATTAACTTGGGTATTCTGTAAGAGAATCTTAAGTATGTAATTGGAATATCCTTTATTTCTGTGAATGCATGGTCCCTGTTCATTTCAAGCCATTCATATACGATTTGGACGATTCGCGTTTGGACATTTTCTGTAAATTACAAACTTAAGTAGCTAAGTTATGTATGAACTAAATGTTTGTAAGTGAATTCGTCTTTCACTTTCGGTGGTTCCCCCTGCAAATTCACCTTAACTAGTAGCTGTACTAAAGAATCTGAAACTCAACTTGAAATGGCAAAATTTGTCAAAATATCAAGCCAACGTCCAAGAAATTGATTTGTATATTTGTGAAATTACATTAACATTATGATCAGTTTTTTGCACAGCTTTATGGTTGCCATCTTGGATATGTTACACATAGGTCCATTTCATTCAAAGTTCTGAAATCGACTCGAGCATTATACTGTGAACCTCTTATATGCATACAAAAGTGAGTGATATCAGAGTTGTCAAGAAGTATTCTGTTTGATTGTCAACAAGTAGATCAATAATCAGCCTACATCAAATTATGGTGTTTATATATGTTTTCCTGTGGTATATAACACATCGAGATCGGTGAATAACACACAAGATGACAAGCCAAATCCTGAGCATACATCCAAGCGTTGTTCCGATGTAGCTAAGCCCGAGAATGCAATATTGGGTATCCTACTCTGATATTATAAGAGTAAATTTGTTCCAAATTGTGCAAAAGATTTTCACCTGGTAACATCACATGTACAGAAGTACAGAAGTACTTCAAGAGATGTACTGGAACATGTGTTAGATGATTAAAGTGGAATCAGGCACACGTACCTAGAACATATACCGGATTAAAGGTTTCTGCGAGAAGAATTTGGTTTTGTCGGGATATATGACGTTCGATTTGCCATGGATTGGTCCATATTCACTCAATACCAACTATTGAAACCTCATTGGAGAGGTACTTATATATGGCTTCCAGTGGTATATCACACTTGAAGATCAGTGGATCACTAGTGAGATGACAACCCAAAACGTAATCATACCCCCAAGTGATATACGGCAAAACCGGGCGAAAACGCGATATAGGGTACCATACTTTGAAAGTCTGTAACAACAAGTTCGTCCCAACTTTTTTCTTGTTAACATTCAAAATCATGTTTAGTATGTTTATGGGCTTTAAAAAAAATTGGTTGGGTTTGGATGTGGGGGGGGTGCTCGTGGGTCATACCTAGCCCACGGCCTATATCACATTGTGACAATGTTATGATAACTTTATGATTGTGTTGTCAGTAACAACAAGAGACAGATAGCAACAGGTCTAGAAACTGAATAAGCAAAATATACTCTCATAGGTGGTAACAATATTTTCAAAAGAAGATGGAAAGTTATCCCTGTTGCACCACTACATGAACATAATGTACATTTTTATCCCCCCGACATATAATGACGGGGGGATATAGCCATTGGTATGTCCGTCTGTCTGTCCGTCTGTAATCATTGTTTGTCCGGAGCATATTTCCTAAACCGTACAACCTAGCTTCACAAAACTTGGTACACTTAACAATCAGGCTCAATAGAAGTGCCGTTTGCTATTTAGAGATTTTTATAATTTTATATTTTTGTCGTTTCAATGGAAATATGATGAACTTAAGAAATTTGAGGGTAGTGCTCTTGTCTGGACCATATCTCCCGAACCATACAACTTAGCTTCTCAAAAGTTTTTACACCTTTCAAGCAGGTTATGTACTGGTGCCTTTGCTATTAACAGATTTGTTCTTATTTTTTATTTTTTCAATTTAAATTGAAAATTGATGAACTTATGGTAATGCCCTCGTCTGGAGCATATCTTCTAAACCATGCGACAGAGATTCACCAAACTTTATGCACGTATCAATCATGTTCACTAGTTAACATATCTACACCGATCTGCCAGATGGAAGCTTCCAGACAGGCACACTGGACACATACTGGTCAGATCACAAGATCACCTGGATATCCATTCATAAATGATCGTAGGCTAACATAAATACTATTGTCTTATACATGCAATAACATTTTTTTCTAAGGTGTACTGTTTACCAATATCATATTCTATATATATGATGTGAGCTACATAACCTAATACATTCTCTTTATGCCTTTGTGTCATGAGGCTACTACAGAGCTTTTCATATGCGAATCTGCGAAGTTATTGTTATTACAATTTCATGAGATCATCAGAAAGTGAGCTACATGAACCAATATTTAATAACCTTCATAATATTTCTGGTTTTGTCATCAAGGAAAAAGATTTCCTTGCCAATCTAAATACATTTGAAGGTACACACAGTTTACCGACATGCCACATCGGGGGGATATGTCATCTTTGGATGACTCTTGTTAAACTTATCCTATCTCACACTATGCATTTCTTCTTATTCTTCGATCTTGGTGTGGAAACGTCCTAGAACAAAGTTTCCAGCTTCAAAAATACCACTCACCCAAACACACCCCATACATCACCAAATCACCACTGTGATCATGATTCACGCACCACTAAAATGCCATGCAACACGACCCCAGCGACCTGATCACCTGACATATCCAGCACCCTCATTCTCAATTCTATCGCTATGGTGTTTAGACGTTATTCTTGAACAGAGAATTTTTGTTTCTTTGGGTTTTTGGTTGTTTTTTTCATATATATAAAATTTAAATACACGACATCACTTCTAAAGTTTACCAATACCACAAAGAGAGAGTGGTATTAATAACGATGTCTACTGTGTACCACCTTGCCATTGGATCTCAACTTACTTAGCTTAGTGTGGTCGATAAAGGCGGCTGTTCGTCGGTTCAAGGCGTTGTTTACAGTTTTCGTGCATGTTGTTTTTCCTCTGCTTTGTGGCTGTACCATCGTTTTCTTGCTTAACAAAATGTTATAGTCACTTTAGTGATGGTTACATCGCTATCCGTAGAGGAGGATCGCTTTCTGTCTCGTTTGACTGCTGTGATTCCCGCCTCTGTGCGGACCACGCCCCTGTGCATGTGCCGCTCCCTGGCTTCTACAGTCGTCCCGCATTTAAATGGCCAGTTCATCGTGTTGGACTACGGCCCTTTACTCAGCTTGGGAAGTCAAGCCATCAACTGAGGGTTGCCTCTTCCCCAGACACGCTTGTTACTCGGGGTCATCACTTCTACAGGACTCTGAGGATACAGCTACACCTCTCCGGCTTTCTAATGGCGACAACCCTTCTGACCGAAAACACTACAATTGTCGGCGAGGAAGTGATAGCCAACTGACGACGGATCTTCACTCACAGGATCATCATCCTTCGCTGGATCGTAACAACCGAGTGATCAAGGGATCATAGACGACCGAGGGATCGACAGATCGACAGATCACCTTACTTCACCGTTATCGACATACTTCACCATTATCGACAAGATGCTGATATTGGATGGACAGTCTGTCAGATCGTACAGCGAGGATCGACAGTTTTGCCTCACCTACAGATCGATACCGAGGGATCTCCACTCTACGATACAAATCGTTGCATCAACACATGGATACATCGATACGTCGACACATGGATAAATCGATACATCGACACATCGTCCGATCAAGAACTCCCCCCGCTTGGACGACTTTACTTACCTGCAGGAAGCCTCGGTGGCTGAGTGGGTTAGATCGCTGACTTTGTGTGCTGGCGATTATCCTCGGTGGAAGTGTGGGTGCGAATCCTGGATGGGACTCAACCCCATAAAATACTTTACTGAGAAGATGTTATCCCAGATATAACTTTCTTATATAATACAGACAATGACGGATCGTCCTCAGTCATAAGATCGTCATTCTTCCATGGAATCAATAGACCTCTCTCTCATCGTGCATCGGACTTCTATGAGCGAATTTGGACAAGGCCTTCACTGCATTCCGTTGTCTAGATCAGACAATCCAGTGATTGTCATCACGAGCATCCGTCTACTTCTTGGGATACGATTACCTGCACCAACCATATCAGCGAACTTGACCAACAGGTCTCGTTGATCTCTTACAGGCATAATCACCTCATACGACGAGCTTGAGGTTATGACAGAATTGAATCGCCACACAATCAACATCATCCTGAGGCTCGATATCATCGAAGCCGTCCTTTATCATCGATGCCCTCGTTTCAGCCTGCTTTTCAATTACAGGTTATGACCCTCGAGACAACGCACTCCACCTATTCAGATTTGAATCATCAGACAGACGACATCATCCTGAGGCTCAATATCATCGAAGCCGTCCTTTATCATCGATGCCCTCGTTTCAGCCTGCTTTTCCATTACAGGTTATGACACTCGAGACAACGCGCTCCTCCTATTCAGATTTGAATCATCAGACAGACGATATCATCCTGAGGCTCAATATCATCGCAGCCGACCTTTCCCATCGACGACCTCGAATTCAGCCTGATATTCCTATTAGTTGGCACATCTTATCCATGGTCAACCTACACCATTCTAACATACGATTCGACGGGGGAGTTTGTCGGTCTTTCATCGATACAAACGGCAGATGTTCGATGTCTGAAGATGGTTTCAAGTGTCATAAGAGGCTCACCTAGGTACTACACTGGTTTGTCCCATATTCTACAAGCAACTGACTGCCTATACACCAGTGTTTTTTGTTATTCGGGACACCGCTCGTGTGTTGGGAGCTTTTGACCACGTGATCGGAAAGACTGCTGTATTTCCTGTTTCTGCGCCGAGATTGCTGTTTGTAAACAAGACTACCATGCTGACTTTGGTACAGACTGATCTCATGCAAGCCGCGCAAAGCATTTACAGTAGTAATCAATGACTATATGTAAGATCTGTCACATCTTCACAATGCCTTTTGTTGTCGCATCGATACCGGAATGCACAGCGCTTTTTCCGGTGCTTAGGAATCCATCGTCTCTTCACTAGTCCCGATCAACCTGGCAGGACAAGTCATCCCTCACTTATTCAAGACGAGAGCTGGTGAATATCGACATTTTATTTCGGTATATGATCCTAATGTTCTCCACGTCCATTGAAGGCACGGTTTCTGCTACTACCGCTCTTCAACATGGTCCCGATTACTGTAACCTTAGGTGTCGGGTATATTACCCTTCTCCCTTGGTCACTTGTTCCTGATCAACCACTCCTTAGTTCTGTAGCTCTCTCTCAAAATCTCAAAAGTCGGATGGTTTGCTCAAGTCCATTTATTGGTGATGGTAGTTATTGTCAATGTACACACAAGGTCTTCAGATAAGTTCTTGTTGCCTGTATAACTTAAGTACAACACATACCTAAATGATGCATAGACGAGCCTGATAGCTTTTCTGATCAACGTTTAACTCTACTTCTTTTCTGACCCGGAATCCCAATCTACAGAGAGAACATCTCTGTTCAGGCGTGAGTTTCCGAATCCCCGCACCACTCTCTGACAACTAACAAAATACTATCGATGATAATTTTAGCTCCTCTCACTGAAATTAGTTTTGACATCATGTGAAACGAGTCCCATCGCTCACCTCCTTATGAACCCCAATTTCCATTCCAATCAGATTTTCTATCAAGCTCTTCCTAATTAACCCACTCAATTAAGTCATTGGACAACCAATATACTCACAACTCAAACAACCCTAGATGAAAACCCAATACTCTTGTCAGACTGGAAGGTGCCGAAAAGATACTTAATCATGTTATTTAGACATTCCAATCAAGCAGTAGTACTCAGAAATATTTGATCACAACAAGACTAACAATTTGTTCCATCCATTCATTCCCCTCTGACACTTATATTGCAAGACCGGATTCTACTAATTGCATTGTACCAATGAAAAATTATCTCTATCACTAAGAGAAGCAAAACCAATAATCATTTACCCTGTGGGTGATGCCCTCACCCTGTACAGTCACTTCTCTCATATCCATCTATATTTTAACCTAAAGCTTGATTTAGTAAACTACATTTTAAGTAAACATTAAAAACCCTTTTTCCAAAAAAAACCTGGTTATATTACCCTGCTTCATACAATCAGCCAACCGGTAAACTACATCCTCAGTAGCCATGACAGTCACTTTGTAAGCACAACACAAATAGTCCAATGAATGACAGTCATAGATATATAGGCGCTCCCAAACATCCAAGAGATGAGTGTTGATTGGCTAAGAGCAACTGCTTACCTGGTGAGAACAGGTGATCTGCATCTTCAGCCTCGTTTTTCTACTAGATACTAGATCAAACGTCAAGATTTTACCATCGCTTTAGAACACAATTTTTGTGTTGTGTGTGCTTGAACGTCGATCTGCAGGCGAACTCATCTCCACATCAACAACTCGGAAGTTCAACATTCTACGTATGTTAATAGCTATTACACGCTCCACATGTTGCCTATTAAGGAGTATATGAAACCTATGAAACCTAAATTCAGGGGCTCCATCACAGAACCACATCACTGATTTAATGTCAAGGGGTAGAGAGTTCCACAAGACTGTAGGAGAAAAAATATGTTTCCATAAAACATGAGCTTGAAGCGAGAAACTGTCCAAGTGGTTTTGTTTGTGAGAATGGAGTTCACGTACAGGAATCTAAAGCATGATAAGATAGAGATAGGCAGGATTGGTACAATGAACATTGTCTCACATATATATACATGCGAAACAAATACAGGCGCTTACTTGCGGCATGACAGTAATGCAGTTATTACTCATCAGTTCAAGTATATGAATGTTTATTGATCATACACATACTGGGACTTGCTTAGCAGCATCATAGTGAAATATTACCATTGAAAACGCTTTGATTAACATATATACTCAACAACAAAATGTCCTGTGACACCAATATTTTAGTGTATTTTTCAAACAAGTAAAGTTTGGCTTTCAATATGGTAGTACATGTATGGAATCAAGTCACAAAAACGCAACTGCTACAGAAAAGCATGCATTCCATGCAAAACTTGACTTTTATGCAAGCCCCATGCATTTCACTACCCCAGAATGGGTATAAAAACATGTGAGTTAACGGGTTTCCATATGCATTGTCTAGCATCATGCTGACAACAACCACTCAGAAAAACAACAAAATTACGCAATTATTCAACATTACAAAATGCCATGCCTCTCCGAAAATGAGCGTCTGCGAGCTATTGGTATGCTTGAAGCAGGATCGAGTCAACGTGATGTTGCAAGACAATTTAACGTCCACAGAAACACCATTTGGCGTTTGTGGCAACGCTGGCAACAGACGAATGCAGCCAGAGACCATCCTCATAGTGGCAGGCCACACGTAACCAATAATCGACAAGACAACTGGATTCGAACAAAACACCTACGAAATCGATTCCAGCCATCAACAGTGACTGCAAGAAGCATCCCTGGCCTTCGACGAATATCTTCACAAACCGTACGTCACCGCCTTAGATGTGCAGTGATTGTCGCCAGAAGACCCGCCAGACGTCCCATTTTGACAGGAAACCACCGTCAAGCACGTCTACAGTGGTGCAGTGGGGACAAGTTCTATTCACTGACTAGTCTTGTTTTCACCTCAGCCACAGCGATGGACAGATTCGAGTGTACCGACGTCGAGATGAACGTTACGTCAATCATTGTGTCATGGAAGAAGATTGGTTCGGGGGCCGCAGCGTTATGGTATGGGGTGGGATTACAGCAAGACAGAGGACCCGTTTGATCGTGGTAGAGGCAAATCTTAATGGACAGCTCTACCGCGACGAGATCATCTACCCTGTTGCTCTACCGTTTTTGTGTCATCATTCCCCAGGCATTACCTTTCAACATGACAACGCCCGGCCTCATATTACTCGACTTGTTCAGGATTCTCTTTAACAAAACAACGTGATGTCATCCCCTGGCCGGTTCGCTCCCCTGATCTCTCACCAATCGAGCACATGTGGGATGAGATGGATCGGCGCCTTCGACGTCAACCACGTGTTCCACAGACACTCCAGGAACTTCGAAACATGCTCCAGCAGATATGGACAGATATCCCACAGGACTTTGTGTGACGCCTGATTTGTAAATTGACATTTTGGCATGTTCGTGTTTTTTATGAAATCACGCATTTTCTGAAGTCTGAAGTTCTGAACCATGTCGACCTGGGTCTAGATTTTTTAAACGATCTTAGCTACGATTAATCTCAACAACTTACGTTCAAAGATTGATATCTTAAGACAAGATACATTTTCTAAGTTATCGTTACCTGTCACAGATTGCACAAAGATATGATAGTTATTGTAACTCTGACAGAGAACTCATCTGTGTTACAGATTGTCTACCCAATTAATCCGCAATGAGGATTTCCCAGCCGCTGGCAATAACAACGGCATTGAGAAGTGACACGGAATTCATGATCACATTGTCAGGTCACATTGTTTGACACGCAACTATTTCAGTGAAATGCTGTATAATCCTGCAAAATTAATGTTCTACATTTGTTCGTATGATAAAAGATGCCATGACTACCAAATAGCAAATAGCACTTGTGTGTTGTGCAAAGACATGTTTCAAACCCAATAAATGTTATAATCAATAAGTGTAGTGTTACCACACTATAGCTATTAGAATTGAAATAATGTGCAAAGAGATACTTCACTATTTTCCCTTCAAATGGTCCTCTCGTGAGAGCGCAGAACTTTATGTCAAGACATTGCGACCATAGTCGAAGACCAAAGTAAGGGACGTTATTCTAAATGACAATGACAAGACGAGACCTTTGATCGAACAGCAGGTGTTCAGCATTTAAGATGCATGTTCAAGTCTGATGTTGACAACAGAGATAATTGAGGAATTGCCCAGTTATGTTGTCTCATGGAACATGCCACAAGTTGACGTGAACATACATATAATGTAGTCCTTTTCTATCTATGGAGCTAATGAACTGATTTGTCTGATTTCATTTAAATCTGGCCGAGGAGCGAAATACATTGTAAATGTGTCAAATCTATTCCAGAACGTAGTTCGATAATGTTTGGCTTGTCTGACAGAATTGCTGAGGATCATTTACTGGTATTTGTCCATTGACCCTATTCTTTACAACGATTTTATTGACTGAATGGTACCAAGTAACTATATTTTTAAACATAAAACGGGTAGATGTACACTTAAATATTAAGTAGTATAGCCAATAATATAGATCACCTAGGTATTGTATTTAAAATGAAACAAAATACAATTACTTTGGCTTGACAAATATTAAATATTCTATACAAATATTTGTGAAATGTGAAAATAAAGACTAAGGCATTGACACGATCCAGAAAATATAACAGCATTTTATGAAAACTGTAACATTAAGCAAAGTCTCGCCGGGCGAA
Source organism: Haliotis rufescens (assembly GCF_023055435.1). Lineage (NCBI taxonomy): Eukaryota > Metazoa > Mollusca > Gastropoda > Lepetellida > Haliotidae > Haliotis > Haliotis rufescens. The sequence continues at coordinate 61,297 of NW_025964046.1, forward strand.
TACAAAGGGAAACCACTCTCAACTAGAGTATGAGCTGCCACTGAGTTATCAATAAGGTCACGGTCATTACTATAGCCTGCCGACACCTTCCCAAATTATCGTAAAGGTAGGTTGTTTCACACTTCTTCAGTATGGACCTGGACAGACATATGTTTTAAGCTATCGACTCCATAGTAATGTGGATCACTGTCGCGATTAAGAACATTTCTGATGTGAAATAATTGATGCGTTCTTCATGTTTTCAAAGTGTCAATTTGAATCACACAGATTAAGAAAACAAGTCAATGTTTGAACGTAAAGCAGAATTGGCAAAATAGCTATTGCAAAGACGTCATCACAACCGGAAGTGACGTTACAAGACTGTGAAGTGATGTCATAGACCGAAAGTGACATCATATGAATGACAATATAACGGTATCTACAGTGAATTTTCCTGAACGTTTCCATGTGTTCATATTTCATTAACTGATTACTAGTTGCCAGATCTCACCAGTCCCTCTGGTGAATACTGGCTATGATGTAATAGAGGAAGGGTAATCAAATGAAGTATCAAACAATAGTTACCATTGTGTATAATTCTAAGAATACTACCTCTTTTACATCAGGAAATAGTCCCTCCCACCTCACCAATTTATCTGCATATAGTGGATGTAGTTATTGGAAAGACAATTTGCCTGCCTTGTGTATGTGCTGAGGAAGTTTTTAGTTTGATGCTAGAATACATGGATATGATTGAATAAAGGAAGTATTCTTAGAATTATACACAATGACAACTGTTGTTTACTGTTTGTATCCCCTCTCTGTTAGCTGTGATCAGACAATTGTTTAACCATAAACAGGCCAGGCAAGGTGCATCAAAAGATATTTACTAAATTGTGAAAACTGAAATAAATCTCTGTGAAAATATGTTTCTCCCTTTCTGACCTTGAATATCCGCCATTCTAAATTTTAGATCACCTAACCTGAAAGCCAATCTTAGGTTTATGTCCGTAATCCTCAGTTACTTGTCTGCATCATTCTTAAGAGTTTTGCTCCGAAATGGCTTGATGAATTCATGTGAAAGTATAAATGGTTGTTTGTTACCATAAGGGGGTCTGAGGCATCACAATTGGCAACCAGGCAGACATGTGTTGGAGATCACGTAATTTAGCGTAATAACAAAGGATAAGGGACATCGGGTGGCTATTTGTAGAACCGATAAGAAACATCTTATAAAATTGATATAAGTACGTCTGGAAGTTGTATGTATCTTGTAGTCAATTATGTCTCTTCTTACTCACTTTTTGGCCGTAAACTGTTTCCTTTTGGTTGTTTGGGTGGGTGGGTGTTTTCCTACTTGAGAGCTCGAGCCGCGTGTTGTGTGTTCTGCCACGAGCTGTGATGCGCCAAGCACAATATGGTAGGAAGGCTCTGATTGGTCGTGAACAGCGTTGCTGGCCATTGGCTGTATGACAGGACTTTCCTCTGATCGGGTCAAGAGTCGGGATTCCCGACAAGTAAGTCCTCTCAAGTTCGGGGATATTTTGACACAGACTCTTGGTTAACAATATGCCTCTATACTTAGTTGTAGAATAGGTTTTGATGTAGCTGGGTGGGGGAGAAATTAGGATGTAAGTAGAATCATAAGTATGTAGGTAGATTTATTCATATAGTTTGTGAAGGGGTTATGGATAAAGGCCGGGTTAGGAATAAGTAGGCTTAGGGTAGGTAGAAATATATAGGTAGTAGATCATAGATCCGTGTGATTGTTGAATTTCTTACTTTTATATTCTGTTAAACAATTTACTTTTGTTACATTAAACATTCATTGTATTTGCAACAAGTTTTTTTGTCCTTATTCACCTGCCTCATGCGTGAACCATACTACAGTCTCACAAGAGTTTCCCCAGCTGCTGATCCATGGTAAAACCACACATTTACCATCACATAAAACACAGCGCAAAGGGCCATGAGTCAGCAGTGGGATTCGATCTAGACACTCTGCAGGGCCAGTGAACTCTGCTGTCAAATTGAAGTGTCAGTAGCCTGAAATTTACTGGGTTGGATGGTCACCATACGGGAAACTACAAATAATCATTCATCATTCATTTCCCACTTCTCCTCTGAAATTACTTGATGAGTGAAGTTGAAACTTTGCATGCTTGTTCCCACCAATGATGACTGTATTGTTTTCTTTCATAAGGAGTTCAAGATCCCTACATCGTGACTTCTGTAGACAGCACGATTGCCACGCTGACATGTTTCACGTTCTTCCGGCACTGGCCCGAGCACCATGCCCTGACCATGACAGTCACCTGGAGGCAGAATCACACAGAGTTGCTGAGTGGAGGGCAATATCAGATGTCAGCAGCAGTTGAGAAACATGTAAACTGGTACTGGACACACAACTTGACTGTCAGGGACTTGGAGAGGAAGGGTGATCTAGACATGTACTCGTGCCGAATGATGGTCAAACACCGCTGTAAAACTGCGTGGAGCCAGGAGTATTTTCCATTTAGTTGTGCTCCCCATGACCATGTAACTTCTTTCCTGAGAAGCCGATGCAAGGGCGCCAAGGTAGTGGCAAGATTTGGCAAGAAACGCTGATAAAACTGCAGGACTCCAAGGAAGGATTTAAGTTCAGCAACATTGCGTGGAGCTGGAGCCGACACTATAGCCTTCACCTTTTCGTCATGGGGATGCAAACCCTGCGCATCTATTTTGTGACCCAAATACTCTACTCAGCCGACCATGAATTTGCACTTCTGTGCGTTCAATCTGAGACCAGCCTTGCTAAGTCTGGATAGGACTTCCTTCATGTTTTCCAAATGTTCCTGTTCAGAGGCCCCAGTGACAAGAATATCATCCAAGTAGACACAGACATGGGGAATGTCTTTGAGCAAGCACTCAATAGTTCGCTTGAATACGGCTGGAGCTGCCGATATGCCATAGGATAAGCGCTGGTACTGATAGAGGCCACAATGAGTGTTTATAGTTGTGAGCTTTTGCGACTCCTCGTCAAGGGTTAACTGTTGGTAGGCTTGACTTAAATCAAGTTTCGTGAAAGTCTTTCCACCAGACAAGGGTGTGAACAGATCTTCGATCTGTGGAATGGGGTAAACATTAGTACGAGTGACCTTGTTGACAGTTAATTTGTATGTTCCCATTGGATTTAACCACTGGTACGATTGGAGCAGCCCAATCAGAATACTGCACTGGCTTGATAATACCCTGTTTTTCAAGGCGTTCAAGGTCATCATCAACTTTCTGACGAAGAGCGTAAGCAACATTCTTGTGCTTATAAATTCTTGGCATATTTGAGGTGATCTCAATAGTGACCTTTTGATCCTTGAATTCCCCTATATCATCTTGGAACACATCAGAATAAGAGTTCAAAATGTCTTGTAATCCTTCATGTCCCCAATCTAGTCTGATGGCCTGAAGCCAATCTCTGCCAAGCAAGTTCTCGCCATCACCTTCCACAACTGTCAGCGAGAGAGTAGCCGACTGATTTCCATAATTTACTTGAACGTCTGTAGTACCTACTATCGGTATTCTCTCTCGGTTGTAGGACCGAAGAATAGCATTGGTCTCACTTTCACTTGGGCCTATCATCACCATCCTTCCACACTGAATGGAATGTACTTGAACTGATCACGGAAGTTGCTGCGCCAGTGTCTATCTCCATAGTTAGCTTTTTCCCGTTAACTAACACTTCAATGAGATACCACTCAATCCGTTTTGAGCATGTTGAGTTTCTACCTTGAAAAGTCCATATTCATTGTTCTCGTCTTCCTGAGATACATCATCAATACGATTAGCATGATTAGTGGAAGATCTGTTGTCGTTGTTATGATTACCACGACCGTGACCACAGCCCCTGTAGCGACCATGACCATGACTTGAAGATCTATCATTCATAGCGTTGCGAGAGCGACAAGCACGCTGGATATGACCAACCTGAATACAGTTGTTACACACAGCGTTTTTGTAATAGCACTGACTACTGACATGATTTGAGCCCCCACAGCGATCACACTTCCTGCCTGCATTATTTCTCCTGTTATCCTCTCTAATCTTGTGCACTGGCTTTGGCATCTGATCTCCCCCTTTAATATCATGCACTTCCTTAGCAGCCATTTCCATTCCTAAACACAAGGAGTAAGCCTTAGCAAAGTCCAATGTTTTCTCAGTTAACAGTCTTTTTTTGCATTGCTTCATTGTTGATACCACACACTAGACGATCCCTTAACTGAGTCTTTAAATCAGTATATTCACATGTCGATGCCAAACGACGTAACTCGGCCATATATGCCGATACAGTTTCATTAGGCTGTCTATCACGCATATTGTACCTCCTCCTTTCAATCATAATAGTGGGTTTCGGGTGTAAATGATACTTCATCCGCTGTACTAACACATCATAAGAATGATCGCCAGGTTTCCGTGGCGTAGACAAGTTCCGTAGTAACTTGTATGACTTCGCACCAATCACACTCAATAGAATAGCACGCTTCCTACCCTGATCTGTAATTTTGTTTGCTGCGAAATAATGTCTAAGTCTCTCGACATATTCATTCCAGTCATCAGTCTGAGAATCATATTCATCTATTTTGCCAAAGGTAGCCATGTTGTTTTGAATACCGGGCGAACGTACGTGGTCTGACCAAGATTGTTGTTACAACTCGCCGGCACGACAAACGCACTAAATTGACCTCGTCGCCAATATATGTGGTAACCCCAGACTACATACACACAGTGGAGACCTGTGTAAACGCTAAGAAGAAAACCAGCATGGTACACGGAAGTAGTTGTTGATTGAAGAGTTATGGATGTTATGAACGGAGATAGCCTATACGAGTCTGTAGGCGATGTCGTTATTGCATAAACTCGTAATAAAATTACGTACAATCTTTGTTTCAGAAAACTATTGAGACAGCTTTTCTTCTGGGTATTGCCTCAGCAGCTAGGGTTTCGGGGATTCATGTCCTTGACTTCTCTGGACTCATTTCTCCTAGACTTTGTAGCCACGAGCTAGTCGGCTCTAGAACCACTGACATTATTCCATACCCTGCACTAGATAAAACTGTGGATCAGCCTGATCATCTTTGATGCCCAATTCCACAGGAGACACAGAAAACATTTGTCAAACTGCCTCTGACAAGGACATAATTAAGGCCATAGATGGTGGTTAAAGATCACGATTACAGAAACTGACCGCCACACAGAACTATCTATCCACTCCAACATTGGGATCTCTCACAGCACATGAGATTCAGAGCCTTATCAATCAGCCTGGCATCTTTGAACTCGGTTTCTAAAGATCTAGGGCTCTCCAGTTGCCAGTGGAAGTTCCATGTGCACAGACTTCTATTTGCTTTTCATGTCTTTGCTTATGTCCCTGACATCTTGAGGATTAGTCATTTTAAGGTGACTTAGTTACAATGTTTACCTAATTTTTGTTTTTCCGCCTTTTGAAGAGGTTTCAGATATATTAGGTACATGTGAACAATTGTTAACTTTCCAATGATTACTAGATGTCGGAACCAAACAGATTATTATATGAATAAAAAACACACTTCTAAAATGTATTCTGAAAGCATCAGCACCGTTATGTTCATTAGGAATTTAAATTGTTTCATGAAGTACCTTAGGGCATCCACATTCATATTATGACAAAATACATCAATATTATAGACATCACTGAAACAGCTCAGTGTGGATCCATGGAGACTTGCTCGTCTGATCTAGTTTTGTAACACCACTATGTGCACTAAAAAGATCATATGTTTGATGTTTTAGTTTCCCTATGCTCAGTGACAAACATTAATAACACTGTGAACATGAATTTCCAAATACAGTAATCTGCAAAGTTGCCTTGCTTTGCTGGTATGAGGTACCAACTAAAAATAACTCTTAAGATGGAAATTATGAAAACTCAAGCATCGCTGATTACTTAACATATATTGTCAGATGTATATAAGTTTGTATATAATCATTGACTAGTTGCTTGAAACATCCTGAAGATATATCACTGCATATGAAGTGCACAAACAAATATGACCGTTCTAAATACCAAATGTTGAGTTCCTGTAGACGAGCATTGTTCTGCCACAAAACACATGTCTTCCCTGTACATTAACAGCCAACCTTATCATTGTTCTGGGCCCCGTTCCACAAAGCGATCTTAGTGCTACGCTTGTCATAAGTCTATGTTAAAGTGTGGGAGTTAAGATCGTTGTTGCGCTAAGATAGTTTTGTGGAACGGGACCTTAGTCATCAACAGTACAACGATCTTTTTGCAATGTTCGTGACGTTCGTGTTTGTCTGGGCACTACAATGGCCATATCCAAGTAGTCAATACATCATTTCAGACTAGTGGTTTATGTAAAATAACTGGGTTGAAAGATTCTCACTAGTGTTTGCCGAATGAACTAGTGGCCATGTCTAACCCTGCACTATAGAGGCTTTATGGAATGGGACCTTCCTTGATTGTGTGGTATCGTACTCCGACTGCATGGATCATTGCAACGTCAACAGGTGAACCCGACCTTTACACCATCAATTATAAACCTCAGTCATATGGTTGAAATAATACTGGACCATTCTCACTCAAGAGACCGAAAGATGTTCTTCTTATGATAGTTGTAATCACTTGCAGTGTATCCAAAATGTAAGGGGGTTGTTTTCTTGACAAGCTGTCAATATTACGTTGTGATAACATTGTTGGTCACAATCAAAGACAGACAGCACTGGATCTGGAACATTAATAAGCAAATTCTTCTCATATAGGTAGTATGACGTGAAATACAGTAAAAATACAATAATATATGTGAGCAGTGCTCTTGATTCTCACAGTTGATATTCCTCAAGTTGGCTTAGTCAGTCAAAATAGTCAAACGTAAGGAAGCAGCAAAAAAGACAGTATCCTTTGCCGATCCTCCTCTAACCCCTCTAATTGCTGAAACGATGACAAGATGAGCAGTCACAGAAGCATCCCACTGTCAGTCCCTAGGGAATCAGCAACCACCAAGAAAGCCATCATGATCAGGGTGACAGTACCATCTTATCCATCCAGCATACTTGATCTGCACAGTCTCTTAGGGGAACCTATGATCGCCGCTCCTCAGACCCAGAACTTCTCTCGACCTCTGACACCCTTCCCGTCTTTGGAGACAATTCCAGCCACCACATGGACCCTGCATGGATTTGGTCGGAAACAAGAAACCGCACAGAGATCAATTTACTGTAAAGGACATGGGGTTTTCATAGACTGGAAAGAAGCGTCCAGCATCAGCCATGATTTCTAACACTGCGCTTCCCGTAGGCACTTTTAGCAGTCTCCGACAGTCAGCCTGCCTGTCTGGGTACTGTTGTCTGCAGCATGTGCGATTCGCGTCAATTTACCAATTCTACAGTCCTGGTCACTGTTAGGTAATGATTAGTGGATTTATAATCTACACAGGTATAGATGGCGTCTCAACTATTTTAAAGCCAGATTCAGCAACTCTGCTCTCAAATTCATTAAAGAATCTCGTTTCAGATCAGTCTAAGGTGCCGACAACCTCACCAAAGTGATGTATGAAGTAAGGCAAGACAAAATTGAGCGATTCCAATTCCCAACAATCTATTTGGTGATGAAAGCAACCAAGGGAGCCTACTCAAGACAATGCCTACAGGGAACCTACTAGAGAGAAATTTGCCCCATTGAGAGACCTCTTTTCAAGCCAACTGATGGAACGATCGAGAACTTAGTCAATCTGACACTTCCAGACAATTGGACTTCAAACGCAGACATTGTATTTACCCCTTCCTGTGTTTCCAATCCTATCGACCTGGCTTTGTCTACAGACTCAGATTATCACCTGCCACTTTTCAACATAACATGCTGGGTCCTAAAGGAGGACCTCTTTCATTATTCGCCAAAAATTGGAAGTAGATCACTTCCGACCGTTGGAATTTTGATTTGGAGGTACAAGTTACACTTTCAACACCCCCCCTTCCTTTGTAGCCGGGCAATAGCCTGATGATTCCGTCTGGAAGGGGCAGAGTTAGAGGCAACTAGACATTTGAAATTACAGGATCCCGATGATAGCAAGGGTTTCTACTCTCCAGTTTTCCTAGTCCTGAAGAAATCAGGATCATTTCGAACCATCTGCATGTTGTTAGAAACGACCAACAAGACAGCATTCCTATTGGCATAATCCTATTCTAGTAAGATGGTGATGGTAATCAAATTCTTCTGCATGCGTGAATCTGGAGTCATGAGCAGGAAGTTCAGAGACCCTGGCCACAGCATCTAAAAACCCATCTACTACTTTGGGATGGCTGGACCATAAACCATACTCGATTCCTACACATGGCTTGCCACCTCTGGATCGACATCCTTCACTTGTCCAGGATCTTAGCAGTGAGACAACCAATCCTTAGATCCAGAAAACTTTGATAAGACAGTACCAAAGTGACAGTTGCAGGATGGCACAAAACTCAATATCTGTCAGTTACCAGTGCATGGAAATACAAAAACGTGAGAGGTGTGTCTCCTGTCTTTTGCCATTTTAGTACATTTGAGGTTGTCATACAGTGATCTGCAATCTGTTACATAGGTGTTTGGAAGCAAGATTTGCTTGCCCCAGATATGATTTATGTGTACAATAGATGCCAGGTAGATACCAATTTCAATGCTGTCAGACATTACTAATGCTTATGCTGTTAATGTACTTCTCAGTAGTATTCTTCTCACCCTTTTGGAATTCCTGCATACTGGTGATATCTTACCAATGCTGGTTTTGATGAGAAATATCATAAGAGCTTCTTGAGTGCCTCTACCAAGTAGATTTCCAAAGTTGTGTCACTATTCAGCATTAAGGATAAATTGTTGTCACCCAAGTCTTGAAACTTTCATGTCCCTTTGTCTTCTTTGATAACCTTGTTCATGATCATTTCCTTCTATTTTTGCATTCTCGTAACATACGTCATACATCCCATCAGGACCAATTTGCCGATCTGTCAAACTTTGGATGTGTTCTTTTTTTCATCCAATGTGTCATTCCTCCTTGCAGCCCATATCTATCAAACTGTATAAACTTCAGGTTTTCAGCATATGTGTTCTGATGCAAGTGGATTTGCATAACAGTCCCATTCCCTAATATTTGAAGGTTTGGCGTTTTTACACTATTGAACTGAAATCTTATGTTTGTTTTAATTTTTGCCACACCTCTCCATATGAAGTCATCTATACACCTCGTCATAAATATCGCACCACCCACTTTTTTTTCACTGAAGGTTCTGAACTGGAGGATCCCTTGCTCTCACCCTACGTCCCAAAATTTCCTACAAATGCTCAATATGTTAATGGGTAGTGTCTCAAAGGCGTTGTGTTGGAGATGCTGAACAACAGCTCGAGCACGATGTGGTCTGGCATTATCGTCCATGAAGACTGTACGTGTGGCGAGAGCATGGTTATCGAAATGATTCTTGGACGCGACGTTAAACCCCCTTTCACCTCACCTCCACCTGAACTAGTTCTCTGATAATCAGTCTTTGTTGAGTTGGAGTGCACAAAACATGGTGTCATCACTGATTTTCACAGCTACTTTGCCCTTTACGCGAAATGGAATCCTTAGCAATTAATCAAGGATAGTTATTCTCTTGAATAGACGTTTTATATGTTTGATCTTCTGGTAATCTGAGACTACACCTATGCACTATAACTAGTGTTCCACCATGTTAAACAACCACAACCACCCCATCATGTCCAATGACTGTTCCAGGACCTCTACACTTCAAGTTGGAGCAAACTTTGTCTCCCATTTCATATGGTCCAGATACTGAGTGAAAATATTTTTTTAAGTGCTTCTTAACCTTTCTGAACGCCTTGATACATTATTTTCTCGTAGCATTAAGCATGTGGGTGTGTTCGCTTACTGTCTGAATGTCTCCACTGTTGAAAGTAAATTTGGTTTTCCTTACATCAAATGGTAACCATTGTGTCAGAGGGTATACATCATGGTGTTGTTGGTTGAAAGAGCACAAATGAGGGTTGTTTCCTTACTAATATCCCATTACTATAAGGGCTGGCTGAAAAGTTCTAAGCCTAAGTAAGATATCTCAATCGGATTGAAACAAACTTTTGCCACCAAGTACAATCATTTAATGTATCATAGACATCAGAACTGCAACTGTAGTGTTATTATTGTCTTTGTACCAGACCATCTTGTGAACCTACCCATTGAAATCACCAGAAATGGACAAAACTGGCTATAGGGCAGTCATCAAGTACCTGCAACTGAAAGGGCTAACTCCAACACAGATACATGCTGACATGGTCTCTGCTTTAAGGGATGATGCCCTTTCTATTTCCACTGTAAAGAAGTGGGCTGCGGAATTCAAGCGTGGCAGAGGGAGCCTTGACGATGACCCGCGTCCAGGAAGGCCTTCAACAGCAACCATTCCGGAAAACATTACCCAGCTGCATGACATGGTGATGGCTGATCGACGATTGACCACTCGACATATTGCCAGTGTTGTGGGCATCTCTCATGAGAGGGTTGAGCACATTATCACCAACAAGTTGGGAATGACAAAAGTTTCTGCAAGATAGGTGCCAAAGCTCTTGACAGCAGATCAGAAACGTGTCAGATTCCTGACGTCCCGTGACAATTTATGCTGTTTTGAAGCAGATCCCAATGATTTTTGGCCCGATTTGTAACCATGGATGAGACCTGGATTCATCACTTTCAACCAGAAACCAAAATTCAGTCTAAACAATGGAAGCATTCGGAATCACCTACCCCCAAAAAAGCCAAGTCGGTTCCTTCTGCTGGAAAGGTGATGGCTTCAGTCTTTTGGGATTCCAAGGGTATTCTGCTGATTGACTATCTTGAAAAAGGCCAGACTATCAATGGAAGATATTGTGCTGACCTACTGAGATAGTTGCGTGAAGCTATCAAAGCTATGCGACAGGGAATGCTCACTAAAGGAGTCCTGTTCCACCAAGACAATGCTCCTGTTCACAAATTGGTGGTTGCCATGTCAGCGATCCATGATTGTGGCTTCGAACTCATTGACCATCCCCCTTATTCACCCGATTTGGCCCCATTAGACTTCCATCTGTTTCCCCAAATGAAAAAGGAACTAGCCGGTCGCCATTTTCCTTGTAATGATGATGTCATTTCCGCTGTGAATGACTTTTTTGAGGTTGGCTGAAGAAAATTTCTTCTTGACAGGCATCCAGGCCTTGCAGCATCGCTGGCAAAAGTGTGTAAACCTGGAAGGGGACTATGTTGAGAAATAAATGAAAACCATCTACTTGGTACGGGTCTTTCACAGTTAGGCTTAGAACTTTTCAGCCAGCCCTCGTACTCGTACTCGTAAGCTGGTGATGTCTTAACTTCAATATTGATGTTTTCACACATATCCCAAACATATGTATTATTACAAACACCTCCGTTATCACTATATGATCTCCACAGTGCACTTTATACACAGATCTATTTTGAAAGATAGTTCTTCACAAACACTTTTGATTATATGCTATTGATGATGGGTCCGGTGCTGAATCTTGTGAATTGGTCTATTATGTTAAGATATTATTAACTTGGCTCTGATTCATGAAAATTCATAGCAACCATTTGATTGTAGTCCGAGGATAAGGGAAATCATTCAGCTGGTTTTGGGAATTGATTCTTGTGCTTTAGGCAGACATCATACTATGTTGATCTGAGATCTCATCTAGTCTAGTTGTTTGTCTTCTTCTAAATGTCAGGACAACAATGTCAGTTCGAAAATACATTCAACTTGACTGGTTTCTGGAATATTGCTGCTTCATTGTTTGTCAGATTCAGTATAGTGTTTGCCTATTATAGCGAAGGTGTGCTTAGGAGCAAAGGAATATAGACATCATCTAAACTATTTCTGTGTATGTCTTGCACCTTCTCTCTCCTACTTGTGCTGGTATTCTGGCATTCATGAAAGATTTAACTTGAGCACCATCTCCAAATTTGAAAACTTTGCTTCTAGAAGATGAATAACTTAAGTATTTTTGTATTCTCCCAATTTGACCTTCATACGTTTTTCACGAGGCCGTGTTCTTGAAATGACGTAAACACTGACCGACTACTTCCACATTCCTGGGGAAACCCCTGGGAATTCCCTAGCACAAAAACATGCATAAGCGTTCTTTCTGATCATTTAGAACCTTTCTTCTTGGTCTCAGCGTTTCAGTATGCATTGAGAAATGTCAGAGCGTGACTGCATGGTTGTTCACGAATATCCTCGCTACGGCCTATCCTAATGAACAAACAAAGAAATGCACATCTAAACTATCGTAGTATCGACTCGACACATGTCTCGGCTGACACTGATCGTCTCCAGCAATCAATAAATTTACCTTAGTGTCTGTTTAACACATCTTTATTCACCTTTCAATGATCGGCCAGTTGATCAATGATGACTAACACATGTAACCGCCACAGGTTCATTAACAACTTCGGAAATCTCTCCCGTCACTTTTATCGTGTCAGCCATGTTGACGTCTTGTACTTGATGTAAATGTATTAAGATGCGCTGTCATTGTGACTGACTTACTGAGGTAGTTCTTTACAGGCCTTTCTCATCTAATGAGGATATGATTGAACACATGTGCTGCGCAAGACGTTTCTGAAGAGCAAGTTGTGCATCCATACGCCCATGTCACCTCTCTTTTTGAGGAACTATTTTACTCCGCGATATAGCTGGTTGTTGTATGGCTGTCAGTGTAAACATGAAGTCACACGTACTTAATAAAATTGTGTTTAGATCTTGGCCTACATCCTTTGAGGTAAGAAATTGTGATAATTTTTTTTATAAGAATTGACTTTCACTTTGTATGAGTTCTTTGGAGTATGAACCTTCATAGAGTGAGGGCCAAACATACTCCAATGAACTCGCACAAAGTGAAGGTCAATTCTTAAATAAACCATTCTTTTGCAAGCAGGGTCAGTCACTTCACAACCATATGTCATGCTAATTTCATTCACCTTTATGTTCTTACTTGATAGACAAGTTGAGATTGCATTTATCTTCAAGAGTCCCTTCTCTGTCTGTCGAATGTGTCATCACTGGCTGTATGTGAACAGTCTTTGGCCCACTGAAACAGTGACTGGCATATTGCACATTTTGTTCCAATCGATTGGTTTGGTCCACCTGGAATTATTTGGCTGATATTTAGGCCAAGTTGTGTTTGGATATCCCGAATATCTCATACAGGATACTTCCTGCGGTGACAGCCTTGACAGTCTAACCTTTTGTGCCATATTGTACCATATTGTACCACAGTGTCCATATACGTCTCTTAGACATGCAAGAATTATATCATCATGAGTTCAAATTCCATAAACACCCTGATTATGATTTTTATACCAGTAAAAGTTGCAAAAGTCTAAATCCATGTATGACTTAATGCTCTCATCACACATTGATAAGCCCTGATATAACTGTATTAATATTCACGGCGTCTTTCGAAAAACAACTCATTCATTCATTCTCTATTGCAAGTTCATCAAAAGCTATAATATTAACCAGCTGTGAGTTGAGAATCAGATAGCAGATTTAGACAGCAAAGAGCTGCCCCTCACGAATTGGCTTCTTGTTCACTTAAGAATTCCATGGGTCATGTTAGATGATATAACCATTTACTGGCTGAGATAATGAACGATGAAGGGCCAGACTGGCCATGTGTGATAGGAGTTGTGTTTCAAAATGCCCTGAATTGTTTGCAGTCAGTTTAGCACATGTATTATAGTTCAGTTCTAAAAAACATCTTATAGCAAAACACAACTTGAATACATGGTGCTATTTCTGGTGTAGAATTTCATGTAGATAGTAATTGTAGATGTATTTTGGAGAAAAATGGACTAGTCCTCAACTATCTCAGTCTATCCGGCATGTGGCCATGCTATGGTTGTCAGAGACCCTTATCATCAGTGTATCCTCTGTTGACCAGAGATGTGCACATGATCATCAATATGCTCAGCTGCATCGAGGTATCTGATTAATTGTTTAGCATCATACAGGCAGCCTGGGACAATCAACGGTCACCTGAATCTTCATCAAAACATCTGAACTCCGGGTCATCAGGGAAGTCCTCAAAGACTAAAAAGCGGTCAACTAAGGACTTGGTTATGCACAGGGACAGGTTTGACGAGCAACTATCCAGGCAGGACAGAACTGAAGGTGTCGCATGCGACCTAATGGTAACTATTCTGCCTACATACCTTCTGCGGACCTTTATGTCTTGTCCTGCACGGGATCAGTCGACAATCTGGCAGGGATGCTACTCAACCATGTGACCATGGCTCATGGACAGTTTACAGTCAATGGTGGCTATGGATCTCAACTATGATTGCCAGTGGTGTAGAGCTGACCAGATTACACCTTTGGAAGAAATCTATAACCTGCAGTACCCTGAGTTGTACCCCATAGGCCTGAAAGCCAACACAAGCTGACAAGCTGCCGTCGCCTCACATAAATCACACCACACCACTCACGACTCACCATTACTTCTATAGATGGCTTCTACACCTTCTATCAACATGAGCGTCTCTATGGCCAGGTTGAAGGAGATGGAGAGCATCAATCGCCTGAAGATTGACATTGGAGCTTACATTAATTTATTTGCTGCTGGTGTTCCTCACTTCATGTCTCCTCTCATTTAAGGAATACTACTTGGCTTCATTTATTGTGCACTAGAGAGCCTTTTAAAAAGAAAGGAGGATCTTCTCTCCCAGATTTGGCTGTCAAGTCAGCTACAGCTCACAAAGAGACAAGACCTTTTGTCTCAGGTCCGCTTTCTCATATCCAAGGCTGTCAATAAGTCCTGTCCTCACAAATCCCATCACAGCACAGGTGCTGTTTTATCAGAAGTTACACTTGATCATCTCCGAAGTTTATCAGGACAGAACGAATCGATTCTTGATGTCTAGCATCAACAGTGAAGCAACATATGTAAATTTAATATTTTTGTTTGTGCAGCCATAACAGGTACTCTCTACATATTACATGTACTCACTGCAATGTTACCGTCCACATCTCTACACACATTCTTGACATTATGCCGTCCATACCTTATTCTACCATCATGCATGTCATTGCCTTACTGCATTTTCCATGCCGTACCCCATATTCGTGGTTAACATATCCAATCATGCATCATGATTTACTTTATTCTGCGCATGTCTTTTCCTCATTCTCTGCCTTGTTTTCATGCTGGTTGTCAAAGAAAGAGAAGAGAAAAGAAAAGAAGAGAGAAAGAGAAGAGAGAACGAAAGTGAGAGAAGGAGCTCATTCTCTGCCTTGTTTTCATGCTGGTTGTCAAAGCTGAGAGACCATCGTAACTTCCATAAAAAATCTTTGCACAAATGGGCCATCCTGCATCCTAAATTCTTCCACGCCGCCGTGCTACCTTTGAAACTATGGATCAACAGCCAGATGCAACATCCCGCGGTCGGATTATGTGTAGCCATGGCAAATCTTTACCTTCAACCTCAACCTCTAACCCGCAGAAGTTAGCGGACTTTGGAACAGTCGTGCCAAGCTCATGGTCTCGTGAAACGATCTACCAACTCTACCAGGAGAATTTGAATAACAGACGGGGAATCCACACGAGACGAGTGTCAGCCACCGTGACGTCACCAGACCAAAGTTCACAGGAAACGGTCGTGATACAGCCAGACACTGGTGTCCCACAGATTCAAGATCAAGCTCACATTTCCCAATCGTTGGATATGGTTACCAGTAATATGATTTTCTGCCCCAGACAGGGAATGTGACAGTGATCCCAATTACGACACCATTCCCACTGTTGGTGTGATGGACATGCGCAATGCACCAACAAATGTGACTTCCCCTTCCGCCAGTGTCCCTCGACATGAATTCGATGAACTTAAAGAACTCGTGCATTCAGTGCATTCATGCCTTCAACGAATGGCACAGCCCGGTAGTCAACCTGCTAACCTTACCACTACCGTGTCTACATCGAGTTTTTGTCCGAGGGGAAGTGCCAGCGAAGCCGTTTCATCGAATTCTCTCCCTTAAATCGATACAGTTCCTGCCGCCCTGGTGAAGAAAATTAAAAAAGGTGAATATGTAAATCTTGCACTCTTGCTTCAAGATCAAGATATAGGTGAACCTCGCAATGGTTCATCCTCCTCTTGTCTCAACCGGCAGTTAAACCTGAGGGAATTCATGGAGGCGTTTGACATTTATAGAAATATACTGTGTGGTTCAAACTACACCCTCAGAGTACAACTGGATAAACATCAACGAAATGTGTTGGATCTCGCCAAGCTTTACAGCAATACGTCTGCTTTTTACAAGTATCATGTCATGTTTGCTCGTAGAATCGCCGCCTATGCAGAAGCAGGTACACCAGTTGATAGGGGGGAAAGAGATTTGAGATTGTTAAGCATTTGCAC
Organism: Haliotis rufescens; assembly: GCF_023055435.1. Taxonomy (NCBI): domain Eukaryota; kingdom Metazoa; phylum Mollusca; class Gastropoda; order Lepetellida; family Haliotidae; genus Haliotis; species Haliotis rufescens. The sequence goes on from NW_025964046.1 coordinate 77,730, forward strand.
ATCCGGACTGTGGGCTCGAGCATGTTCCCTCTGCCACAGCGTCGCTCATGCCACTGACAATTGTCCGAACATTGCCGACTCAGATTATCCTGCCCACAGACAACGCCCCAATCAAAACAAACCCAAGAATATCTCATCATCTGATATTCGAGGCAAGCCACGTGTTCGTCATGAGGGTCGTTATTTTTGTAACAATTTTAACGAGTTTGGCTGTTCAAAGTCAATTTGCCAATTCCTTCACTTGTGTCTTCAATGTAAGGGGAAACAGCCAACAACATTGCTCAAACTTCAACAGTTCTCACCAGTGACTCGCAACTCTCAACCCCATCGATGTTAATGTTATGGCTCATGAGCTAGCAAGGCATCCAGATTCAGTGTTCACAGAGTTTGTCAATATGGACCTTCGTCAAGGATTTGACCCCAAACTTTCATCAGTCCCATCTCAACCATTTGAATGTACCAACAATGCCAGTGCTAAGACTGAAGAAGTGCAGAAAGGCTATGTATTTGGACCTTAGCCAAAATCTCCATACCCAGTGTACAGAGTCAGCCCATTAGGGTTGGCTACAGGAAAATACAGCCTCAAAAAGAGATCAATCCTTGACCTGTCTGCACCTCACGACAACGACACAGTCCCCAGCATCAACAGTCTCATCAACAAGAATGATTGTTCTCTCTCCTATGTTTCTGTTGATCAAGCTATCACAAAAAATTAAGGAATCGGGAACAGGTGCCCTCATGTGCAAAGTCGACATTACTGACGCCTTCAAGCAGATTCCTATACACCCTGATTTTTGGCCGCTGTTTGGTTTCAAACGGCAAGGACAGTTTTATTTTACAAGCGACTTGCATTTGGGTGCTGCTCCAGCCCAGGAATTTTTGATGCAATATCAACTGCCATACGTGGATCTTACACAACAATCACAATGTTCAGTTCATCCTACATCTCCTTGACGATTTTCTGACCATAGACGGACCATCCTACGATGCTCGACATACCATGTCCACTCTTCTAAAAGTGTTTGCTTCGCTCAAAATCCCATTAGCTATGCACAAAACTTTTGGACCAGTTACTGAGATTGAGTACTTGGGCATCATATTGAACTCAGTCACCATGACTGCTCGACTGCCTCAGAATAAGCTTACCAGGATCGCCGATATATTGCTGAACTTTTCAGACAGGAAATCATGCACAAAACGGGAATTGTTATCCCTCCTGGGTCATTTAAACTACTCCTGTACAGTCATCATTCCCAGCAGATCGTTCATCTCATACCTGATTGAACTGTCTAAAACTGTTAGCAAACTGCATTACCACGTGAAGATATCCAAGGCATGTCGACAAGATCTAGCTATGTGGGTACTTTTCCTCAGGAAATGGAATGGTATTTCCTTCTTTCATGATGACCAGGTTACTTCTGCTCCATCCATCAACTTGTATAGAGACGCATCTTCCACTGTCGGATTCGGGGCATACTACGATGGCGCATGGTTTGAAGGAATTTGGCCAGACACCATTCCGAAAAATCACCAATCTGAAACTTCCATGGCCTTTCTTGAAATGTACCCCATTGTTGCGGCAGCAGTGGCGTGGGGCCACAATTGGGGATCAAAACGTGTCCTTTTTCACTGCGACAATTTAGCTATGGTACACATCATTAAAAAGGGCAGGTCTAAATGCATGCAACTCATGTCTCTGATGCGAACACTTACCTGGAATGCCGCAACTCATAATTTTCTCTTCTCAGCAATGCATGTGCCTGGTAAAACTAACAATGTAGCAGATGCTCTTTCTCGTTTGCAGATGTCAAGATTCCGCGCCCTGGCACCCCTCACGTATCAGAACTATGGAAACCCCAGACTACATACAATCATATCATGAATAAGACAACCCGGTATTAGAGGGATAGTCAAGATGTACATGTATTTACTCTTCTTGAGTGTTTACATTCATGGTGGAAGCATCCAGAGCGAGGTTCCCAGAATTCCCTGCTAAGGGAGCAGTTATTACGCTTAAGTGGAAATCGCTGGGAGTGGCTTATTGTTTTAAACTGTTACTCTATGACAAGAACCCAACACCATGCCCTCGCAGCTCAGCGGTAATGTGGTGTTAAACGCTCACCTACACAACATGTGGTCTGCTGCTATCGGCCAAAACACCAGAGCTACGTACATCACTGGATTAAACTGTTACCTGAGCTTCCTTATCAGTTTTAACATCATTACAAACATGTGCCATGACACACGGTCTATCCCCCTTACGGAACAGCTTCTCCAATATTTTATTGCCTTCTGCTTCAGCACACTTCACCTCAGATATGCGACAGTCAAAACATATCTTGCAGGCCTTAGATTTGCTTTCCTTGAAGCAGGAGTTCCCAGTGTTTTCGACAGCTCTGCCTCAGGATCCAAGACTAGACTACAAACTCTCCTGCGAGGCTACAAAAAACTCCAGGGTCCTGACAGCAGCAACAAGAGGCTACCCATCACCTTCTCCGTCCTCACTAAACTTGTGTGCCAATTATGTGCAAATATTCTGGGACCTTACCACGACATGCTTATAGAATGTATGTGTTCTATGGCTTTCTTCGGATTCCTACGTTGTGGAGAATTTACGTGTAGTGCTGATTTTGATCAAGAAACGAACTTGTGCATAAGGAATATCTCAGTGGACACGGATCGACAAAGGTTCATCTTACACCTAAAGACATCTAAAACAGACCCTTTCAGACATGGGATAGACATACCTATTCATGCTACTAAGAATTATGTCTGCCCCTATAAGTCTATGCTAAAGCTCCTACATGTCCGGACTGTACATGGTGCACGTCCAGATGATCCTTTGCTCGTCGATGCAGCTGGACGTCCTGTATCTAGGGCACAGTTCTTGTCCTGGCTTACCATAATACTTAGACGCGCAGCTCTGCGTTCCACTGACCACTGACCATATTCGTGGTAAACATATCCCATCATGCATCATGATTTACTTTATTCTGCGCATGTCTCTTCCTCATTCTCTGCCTTGTTTTCATGCTTGTTGTCAAAGTTGCCACCCTTCATCCCCGACCATCACCTTGGGGCTGGTTCTGTCGCCTTGACTTATCATTTATTACACTTGGTCGGCCATTACTGCCCCCAATTCATAGGAGAGGACACCATATCACCGGCAGATCACAAATTCCCATTGTCACACATCATTTGGACATGGTGCAATATAAGTATATCGATCTGCCCTTATATCAGGCCTTCAAGATGGGTTATCTATCCCATCCTAAATCAACTCATGTAGTCATTACAAATGAAGGATATCAAAAACATTCCTAAGTGGAATGTCTAAACTACATGCCATCGACCTCTCTTCCCGCTCTGTCACTTACACAAACCGATCTCTGCCACGTCTCCTTGACTGATCATGTCGGGGTTTGTAGTGGTATAACATAATGTGTGGCAAGGTCATTGTCCCAAGTGCATGTATATAAGTAAGATCCAGCTATGTAAGGAGGTGTTAATTGACATTTATAGATAGTGCTGGAGATTAAGGATCCTGCCCGGAGGGGCTTATGATAACAGGGGATATGCCGAATGTTTGCATAGAATTTGGGTGAACTTGGAAACATATTGAACTAATTAGGTATTTTAGACAAATGAAGTCTTAAATAAAAGTATTGAAATGGTTTGCACTATGTTAAATAAAAGTATTGAAATGGTTTGCATTATATATAACACTAGGTAATGATATGTCACTAGAAATCCATGTTGGAATGTGCTGATTTCAAAGATGGATCCAGGAATGTACTGATTTCTAGGGAGGGTCAAGCTGGTTCTGTTTTAGCAAGCACTTGCATACATGTTTGTATTTGACATTGTGTGTAAACTATTGTGTTAATTCAAAAATGTGTGTAAAATGTTTTTATATCAATTTTATAGAACGCCAATACATAGCTGCACACAACACATCTTTGGAAAATGGACATGCTATTTTAACATGCTACACCTACTGCAAGGGCTCCGAGAACATCACCCTAGCCCTGTCTGTCACCTGGAGGAGGAACAATGAAGTGTTATCAACTCGAGGAAGGTATACAGTGTCAGCCAAAGTACAGAGACACAGGGACGCGTTCTGGACCAGTAATCTAATTATCAAAGGAGTTGAGGAGACAGATACCGGAGATAGATACTCTTGTCAAACGATGGAGAAACATGGCTTGAAGTCAGACTGGAGTCAAGAATATATTGTTGGTGTGAATAGTGAGTGTAGTGAAACTGTTACAGTTCATCATAGAGCATGCTTGTCATTCATGTGAATAAAGATTTACTTGACAGGCGCATACATTTACAATAGAACAGTACTCCCACCATGCTCACTGATTCACAGTTAGCTTACTGATTAAGTAAAGCAAAGTTATACTCAAGCTGGAACATGTCTGATGTGGCCCTATAGTTTATAGTGGCCGGTAATTTTAACTTGAAAAACATATATTAACACTAATAACAAACAAGAGGTGGTTTATAACGTTCTTCTACAAAATTAGTTGTGTTCAGTGAATTTAATTGTTTACTCTAATTATGGAAGGTGTTCTGTTTGTGATTGGTATTTGTATTATGAGACATATGTGTATAGTTAAGCTTGAGGATTATTTACAATATGGTTGTAAGTTGTCAAGAATACATCATGTACACAGTGTGTTAGTACGTATGTACATGTTGCAGCCCTGGCGGAAGGTTACACAGACTGCACAGTCATCAACGAAGAAGACAAGACCATGGTTGTCTGGAAGATACCCAACCTATATAAATTTGAGGTTCGGTCCGCCATCGGTCTATTATCCATGAAATCTGGCAAAATCTCCCTCAACCTTAACTACAGGGTGACCATCACCGTCATGACCTCACCTGAAGCGGTTGTCTTGTGGCTTCAGTTCTACAATGCTACAACAGATGATGCTGGCAGCTACTCCTGTAAGACAATCAGCGACAATGACATAATACCAGGCTACGCACACCTCCTAGACGTCTTTTGTAAGTGCTGTATTTATTGCCATCATCTCTGACTTGTCATAGACAAATTAGGGTGAACAAATATTGCTTTTGTACTATTTAGATGGCAGGAATATATTTTTAGATGGCACACTGCTTCCCTGGTGGTCCAATGTTGATAAAACCTAGTTTGAGCTCAATGTGCAGGTTGCTTCGCAGTAACATGACTTCTACAAATGAAATCTGTATTTTTAAATTGTATGTACTAGTATAGAAATATTTAAATGTTTATCTTCTTTTAATGATAGTAGTGTTTTCACCTAAACTGTTATACAATTTGAATACAGGCAGTGCAAGCAGACAAGAACAGGACTAATTATTACTGTGTTTAATAATATAGCGACAAAACCCTTTCCATATCCAATAGAAATCTCTGCATAAAGCAGCGTCGTTTGTACGATTCCGACTATTTCATGAGCGTGTGTTTATGAATCAATATCAAATAGTAATGATACAAGGTGTTCACGAAAAGGTGAGCGTATCCTGCCCCACCTGTGAAACATGTCACAAACACATGCTGAAACAAAACTCGGGAAATTCTGGTACAAGTCAAAATAGGGAATTGCATCGGACATCATTTTTGTCACCGATGCATCACATTTGGAAATGTTCTCCACATGTCTACCCTAAAACTTTGTGAAAACTTTACTTAGGCCTTGAATATTGTAACCTTTATAAAACATTTGAGCAAGAGTCGTATGACGCTCTTTGATTGTATCTCAGAAGTTGTGAAATGTAAACATCAAAGGCTGCAGCTGCTTGAATATTGCTCGACATGAACGGGAAGTTGACCCTTTTGTTAAACAAATAAAAGCAAACAATTAACAATGTAAGGTTGTAATATCTTGATAAGTATTATATTACCCGATGTACCCTAGAACTATTTACTGTAAGAGTAATGCGTATGAATACCTCACATGCCTGTGAAGGTAGCCCGCACGTGCTGTCACTGTCACATGTGGCGGAATAAAAGTCTCTCCCAAACGCCTCTGGTATTCTCTCTAGTCTGAGGGCTAGGTTATAACAATTGGCGACAAGGTATAAACCTGAAGTTTTGCGAAGTTTGGAAGCGCAGTCGAGATGGCATCGTCTGCATACGGAAATCTTGGCGAGTTTGACGAAACAGTCAAAGATTGGAGCCAATATGCGGAGCGAGCCGAGATCATCCTCGAGGCAAATTCCATATCTAAACTCAAAAGTCAGACCTTACTGAGTTCAGTGGGAGGTAAGACTTATGGATTAATAAGAGACTTACTTCGCCCCGAGGCCGACGTCAAAAAGTTTTGAGAAACTTGTGAAATTGTTAAAAGACCATAACAACCCCCAACCGTCAACCACAAGATTGTGCACCGCTACAACTTAAACACGAGAGTAAGGAAGCCCAACGAGACCATCAGTTAGTTTGTTGCTGTATTGAGAAAACTGACTGAATTTTGTGATTATGGAGCATTCCTTGCAACATGCTGAGGGACAGATTCGTTTGCGGTATAAACAAACAGAAAGTGTTATCCAGGTTACAGGCAGAAGATAATTTGACATTTACCAAAGCCGTTGCCATAGCAACATCAATGGAAGCGGCTGACAAAAATTCTGCTGATCTTCAGCAACAAACTGCAACATCCAGTGACACTGGCACCGTCAACTTTATTATGAAGAAACCAGCCAGGGGAGCTAACTACGTTGTGGCGGAAGACATGACCCTTCAACATGCCGTTTTAAAGATCAGGAGTGTTACTCGTGTGGATTTGTTGGACATTTATCACAGAAATGTCTCAACAGGAGGGGAAATGGTCAGAGGAGAGCTTCACATTGAGGTGGGAGACAGAGCCGAGGTAGACATCACAGACAATACGGAAATAGAGCGAACTACATTCAAGAACATGATTCACAGGAGGATTCTGAGGGATTTGTGGATGTGAGTGAAGCATATGAGATGTTCATGGTTTCTGGTTCAGTGAACAAACCAGTTTATGTACCAGTACAAGTCAACGGTCAAGAGTTGAAGATGGAATTTGACACTGGGGCTGCGGTATCCATTGTGAGTGAAAAGACTTTGTCACATCTTCAACAGGGTGTAGAGAACTTGACTGTGACACCTACGACTAAATCATACCTTGGATACACCGGAAATAAGCTTGATCTTGCGGGACAGGTGATGGTGGAGGTTGATTTTCAAGGAGTGACTGCGAGTCTAACCCTATTAGTCGCCCGAGGGAACCATGCTAGTCTGTTTGGACGTAACTGGATTGATGTGTTTGATGTTGATTGGAATATAATCAAACATGTGACTGCTAAGGATTCGCAAAGCAGTTTGAGAACTGTGTTGGATAAGCATCCTGAAGTGTTCAAGGATGGTTTGGGTACGTTCAAAGGAACGAAAGCAAAGATATATGTTGACAAGAATGCCCAACCGATCTTCCATAAAGCAAGACCAGTCCCATATGCATTGAAGCAGAAGATTGAACAGAGTAATGGTACAATAGAAGCTGTAGAGTTTTCTGAATGGGCAGCACCAATAGTACCTGTGGTGAAGTCCGACTCGAGTATTAGAGTCTGTGGTGACTATAAAGTGACTGTGAACAAAGTGTCCAAGTTGGATAAATTCCCAATTCCAAACACAGATGACCTGTTCGCAACATTAGGAGGATCAAAGTTCAATTCTAAGTTGGACCTAAGTCAAGCTTACAAGCAGGTCTTGTTGGACGAACATTCCAAGCAGTACGTCTCTTTCGGCATAACCGTCTGCCATTTGGTGTGTTGTCAGCTCCTGGTATATTTCTACGCATCATGGAGACAACCCTACAAGGTCTTGAACAAGTTCTGGTCAGGATTGATGATATTCTGATTGGTGGCTGTTCGAGGCATGAATACTTAAAGGGGCACTGATCTAAAGCAATTCCCCGGGACTGGTTGTTGCCTTTGTTATTTTTTTTTCCCAGTGAGTACCCGGATGTATAGCAGAAATCTAGACTAGTTCGCGACCTCTGCTGCACCATTCGTAAGCGCATTAGTCACTTTTATCGGTAGTAATAAGGGCGTATGGTCACATTGATCAACAAAATGAAGTACAGTTTTCAAGATAATAAGGAAATGTAGGTATCTTTGTTGGTAGCATCGGTAATAGTGACAAAGTTTTGATAAGTCACTTGCTTGGTAATTTTGCGATTTTCGTTTACACTATTTTGACTTGCAAGACAAAGTAAATATTTCACCTGAGCATTGCTTTTTTATAGTGTGTATATTTTTTTACTGTAAAAATGTGTAACATTTTCAAATTTATTAAACGCCTAAATATTCAGTTATTTTACAAAGTGACTGAAAAACATTTCCATCTGTATTATTATGATAACGAATTCCAATCATTTTGATGTTTAATGTCATCGTCAAGAGACTGAAAATGTTACGTTGAAAAGTACATTTCTATGTTGTTTGGCTTCTAATCCTACATAATAATCTGTTGTGATGTTTTTAGGCCCTTTTGATCATCTTAATCAATTTTAGTCAATCTGGACAGATTTTTCAGTCAAAATGACTGAAATATTTACAGATTTTATAAATTGCCTGAGAGAATCACATTTTACAAATTGACGGTAATATATACATGCTTACAAAGGAAAAGACTGAAAAAAAGGTCTATCGCGCATTGAAGAATTTCCCAACCAAGACGTAGAGGAACAAGAACGAATCGTTTCAATGCTACAGCAAATGAAGGAAAACAAAATGCAAATACCATAATTACAACCTACCAAATTTATGTGTATACATTTTAGGCAGCTTCCTTGTTTGAGGAATGTATCCGTGAATATCCACACAAAGGAACAATATCCCACTCGTCTGCAGCTGTACAAAGAAACTTATTCGATGTCACGTGTCTCTGTAACAGTCAAATATTTTAAAAGATATATACCGTTTCGGGATATTATAACCCATGTTCCTTTCTCAACTGATCACTTAGATTGTTTCAGGGGTGTCACATAGGTGTCAAGTCTCAAGGGTCGGCTGAGAAAGCCCACGTGACAACTATTTTCATAACGTCCACGGTTCCTAAAAGATACGTTGAGTGAATGATAACAATGAGCAATCAATCAACGTATTATCAGTTAACCCTTTGAACAAAGTATGTTGCTTTTACATCGGCACTTCACGCCATGATATGAGTGTATTCCCTTTGTTTTAATAAACCTAGACATGTAAACACCCAATTTTGACATATCCACTGTGCAAGATAACAGTGATTAATGAATCAACGTTTTTTCTGTTAATCCTTTGATGAATAGGAACGATCCATTGATTTACAAAAAAAAGTAAATCAACTGATCATTCACCTCTTGCTGGGCCGCCACGTGCATATTACATAACACACATTTCACCTCACTTCAAACCTGGATTTAGATTGAAAAATTAACCCAGACACAATAAATGCCAAATGTGAACCTTTGTCAGGTAATCTAAGTGGTGCTACCACTAATGGTACCTGTAATAAATTCATTAACTGAGCATCAAGTGATTGACGACAAATACACAAGTGTAGGGTTATACCAGAAGACGTGGATGACAACAAGGGAGTAGTAATCATATTATCGACGCAATCCGCAATTCACTGCATGGATAATTTTTATATTATTAAACTATAACCACCTGGGGTATTTCCAAATGACGACATCCGTTGAACTCTGCCGTTCTTTTTGTCTGTTTGTTTAGGCTGAAGAAATTAATTAACATGCGCCCTTTGTCGAAATCTTTTTTAGATCACAGTTAACCAATCAGTGTTCAAAAATGCGTAAAACAAATATTGCCTCCAGCCTCCAAGTTTATTTAGCTGTCCTTGCAGACGGTAGCCCAGTCTCTGGTCACGCTCAGTTGCGTTGCGTATCATCCGGGTACTCACGAGGAAAAAACAATAACAAAGGCAACAACCAATCCGGGGAATTGCGTTAGATCAGTGCCCCTTTAACACTCTTAGATGAAGTTCTGAGGAGACTGATCACAAACCATTGTTGGGATTATTTGCTGAGACCAAAGCGATACCAATGATGGCATCAGCACGGATTCAGAGGTTGGCACTAACATTGTCTGCTTATGAGTATGAACTGGTCTACAGACCAGGATCACAGATCGCCAATGCGGATTGTCTGAGCCGACTTCCTGCGAAAGAAGAACCAAGTATTCAAGAAACACCTGTACCTCGGGAATACATCATGCTTCTGGAACTGATGGTTACTACACCTGTGACCTCCAAACATATTCGTTCATGGACGCGCCAGGATCCTGTGTTGTCAACAGTTTTGAGATATGTGCAGTGATGATGGCCTAATTTCTGTGAAAAACCAGAAATGAAGCCATACTACTGTCGCCGTGATGAGTTGACAGTACAGGATGGCTGTGTGTTGTGGGGTAACCGTGTAGTGATTCCCCCGCCAGGAACTTCGTGAGGCACATCCAGGAATCAGTAGGATGAAGGCACTTGCTCGTAGCTATGTGTGGTGGCCTAGCAAATTCTGGAGTCAACAGTGAAAAAGTGTGAGGTGTGTCAGCAAATGCAGCAGATACCAGCTGGGGCACCCCTACAACCATGGGAGTGGCCTGAGCGACCATGGTCTCGTGTGCATATTGATTATGCCGGACCATTCATTGGTCAAATGTTCTTGGTGATTGTGGATGCATATAGTAAATGCATAAATGTTGTTGTTGTGCGCTCAGCTACAGTGGCAGTTCTTCGTAGAGTGTTCACAACTCATGGATTACCCGAAATGTTAGTGAGTGACAACGGTACCTGTTTCACTAGTGAGGAATTCAAAGCATTCATGGATAAGAATGGTATTCACCATGTGCAGACAGCTCCATATCACCCATCGTCCAACGGTCTTGCTGAAAGGTCAGTGTGTACATTCAAGGAGGGGATGAAGAAGATACAAGGTCCGCATATTCAGACTCGTCTCGACAGATTCTTGTTCCGATATAGAACAACACCCCAGACAACTACTGGACAAACACCAGCCGAACTTCTGATAAACTGGAGACACATCTAGACTTGACAGCAGACAGTAAAGAAGAGTCAATGGAGACAGAAGTTTCAACATGACCTACATGTGAAGGACATAAGTATGAAGGAACATGACACGGTGTATGTCAAGAACTTATGGACTGAAATGGTTACCTGGTACAGTGTCGAACAGGACAGGTCCAGTATCGTTTGAGGTAGAACTGTCTGATGGTCGAAATGTGAGGCGCCATCAGGATCATGTGCGTACTCGAGAAACCCAACTACCCGGAGACAATACTGACTCTCATTCAGATCAACAGGTAGAATCTGCTCTACCAGAGACGCGCGATGTTGAGATACCTGTTATCAATGACTATCCAGAGAACGGTGTCAGAGACGATACAAGATCCTGCTTCAGAGATTGTACTATCAACAGACAATAGCAATGTTAAATCTCCCGTTCTGTCTAGATCTTCTAAGAGGAACCAAGATATCTTGAGGACTTTGTTAGGAAGTAACTGGTTAATGAGATTGATGTGAACTCATATGTTATTTTTGGGGTAAGGTAAAGTTTATTTGAACAGTAGAAGTTGACATATTTCTCTTATGGCAGATACCTACTAAATCTAGAGATTGATTTTTGTAGATGGCTTTCTTTGTGTACAAATGTTGAGAAGCACCTTGGCACCTTTAATGTAGATATGTTTGGTTTAGAACTGTTCCCATCCAAAGAGGGAGGAATGTAATATCTTGATAAGTATTATATTACCCGATGTACCCTAGAACTATTTACTGTAAGAGTAATGCGTATGAATACCCCACGTGCCTGTGAAGGTAGTCCGCACGTGCTGTCACTGTCACATGTGGACCGGCCATGTGGCTGGCGGAATAAAAGTCTCTCCCAAACGCCTCTGGTATTCTCTCTGGTCTGAGGGCTAGGTTATAACAAAGGTATAAAATCCTTGTTCTAAAATGTGAAAATAATATATACATACAGCTATTTTAAATAAAGAGCAGACTTGAGAATACAAATACACAATGTCAAAACATCAAGTTATTTGGAATATAAATACATGTATATCAATATTGACACTGCATACTCTTACATTCATTAACACTCTCTCAAATAGCTAAAAGCAGGGATGTCGAGTCTCATGTCTGTCCATATAAGTGCTGTTGTTCTATTGCTTAACCTAAGTGTGGATGTATAGATATGATAAAGCATTGCTGTTCATTGATTGTTTCGGCCTTGGCAGACAGCTGCTTTGATGTGAGCCACAATCCAAAACACATACACATATTCTTTTATACGACTTGCATACATATCAATAAAGTAACGTACGTTCTTGACTAAATTCTCATGTTTTATTTGTGTTATATACATTGTATCTCCACTTGTGACACCCTGTTTATCCCTAAACCCGTAAGATGTTGATATAAAAAAAATGTCTATAGGGAAAAATCTAATTTGGTATGTTTGATTTTAGCAATAAAGTATCGTGTGGACAAATAATTTATCAGACTTAATTCCTCAAATTGGTAAAACATGTGGCCTTGTTTAACTTGAATGTACATAGTGATTTCAGAATATATCATCCGCACTAATGTTGTTCATATGCCAAGGCTTTGTATTTTTTTTCAATTATGAGATAACTCACATATACCCTAGGGGAATGTTTCTGACATATTATTGGATGAAACTGGGACTAAAGTTCACTTGGTACAAAGAAGGCGTAGGACAATGTGTACATGATACATTTAGGAGCTTTGTTACCTGTAGATTTAACCACGCTAAATTGAATTTTGAACCGAACGTGCAGCTCTACATTGAAAACACAGTCTGTTTATCTCCATTCTACCATGACTTAATAAAACGCAAACTCTTTAGTGTTACCAAATATATTGAGCGAAGCAGCATGAGTTGAGTCCAGTTTGGCCGGGCCAGAATGGCCGAAGGGGGATCATGTTGTGGCGCAGTCCGTCCGTCCGTCCGTCTCTCCGTCCCACAGAGGGTACTAAGCTTGTGAAATCAACTCCTCCTACAGTTTCCAGAGAATATCCCTGACATTCTACACATAAGATGTTGACATGTTGATGATACGCATATCGCAGTCCCGTTTCATTTCGACAAATTTTGACAGAGTTACTGCCCCTGTTTTACGGAGCTTCATTTGCCTAATTGTGAGAGAGGGTACTAAGCTTGTGAAATCAACTCCTACAGTTTCCAGAGAATATCCCTGACACTCTACACACAAGATATTGACATGTTGATGATACGCATATCGCAGTCCCGTTTCATTTCGACTAATTTTGACAGAGTTACTGCCCCTGTTTTACGGAGCTTCATTTGACTCGTTAAAAAAATTCATGTGGGGGATGTTGTGCTCTCAGAGCACTCTTGTTTGAGTGGGTTATCGATCTGAATTACGGAGTCACAGAACAAAATATGGCGCTGTTTTTACTCAACATGACAGGCATTGAAAGCATATAAGCACGGCAACTTGGTAAGCTAACACGAGGTGGGCATCCCTAAAGAAAACTTTGCAAGGCTTTCGTTCTACATCGCACGTCACCATTGCTCATTGTGACGCAAAAGATATGACGTCACAGTCGTATATAGAAAAGCGCCAAAATTCCAAGCTCTCTGTTGTCTCCAAAACATAAATACATTCCCTTTATAGATTTCTATTGTGTTTTCTGCACGAAATGTATTGCCACACATCCTTTGAAAATAATAGTAACCGCATCTGTGCATTTTGTAACCTGTAATTGTAGATATAATTATTTAAATACGAGGGGTGTTCATTAAAGATTCTCCCTTAACCACTTAGGGCTATCATATTTGGTTGAAATTTCACATGTGTAATGATACATGTATCTATGGGTTATGTCTGAATTTGCAGCACCCAACTATTAATCTTACCGCTTTTACAGGTGTTATGATCAAGTAGGGTGTGACAATGGAGCCAGTAGAATACCGAGCAGTGATTAGGTTTTTATACTTGAAAGGTCGCACACCAAAAGAAACTTTCGATGAAATGAAAGCAACTTATGGTGAAGATGCCCCATCATATGACGTTGTTAAACACTGGCATCGCCAGTTCAAGTGTGGTCGGACATCTGTGGAAACAGCTGCCATTCCTGATCTCCCCCATTCAGCCATTGATGAGGATACTATCCATCAAGTGGAGACCGCCACTTTGGCAGACCGACGTATAACTGTTCGCCAGTTAGCACAAGATGTCAAGATCAGTGTAGGGTCTGTTGAAAAAATCATCCATGACAATTTGAACATGCATAAGATGTCTGCACGATGGATTCCCAGGTTGCTCATATCTTTCCAAAAGCAGGAACGAGTCAATTGCTCAAAGGATCTTTTGGACATGTGCCAAAAAAACAGGCTTATCACACAGGATGAAACAATGATCCTGAGACTAAAGTTCAGTCGATGCAATGGAAGCATGTGGAGTCACCACCCCCAAAGAAGGCATGTGTCCAACCCTCTGCAGGCAAAGTCAAAGTGTTTTGGGACCAGCACGGAGTAGTGATGATGGATTTCTTTGCAAAGGGTACCTTCACTGCTGCGGAAATTGCGGGACGCTATCAAGCTTAAGAGGCGTGGCATGCTGACCAAGGGTGTCCGTCTCCTGCAAGACAATGCTCCAGTACACAACTCTCATGTTGCCCAGACAGAAGCGCAGTCCTGTGGCTATGAAATCCTTCCACATCCTCCTTACTCTCCTGACCTTGCACCATCTGACTTCCACCTCTTTCCAACCATGAAGTCATTTTTGAAGGGAAAACGTTTCCCAGATGATGAAACACTGATTTCTGAAGTCAAGTCCTGGTTTGAGACGCAAAATGAGGGCTTTTACAAGCGAGGTTTCCATAGTTGCATAAAACGATGTGAGAAGTGTGTAACTCTTGGTAGTTCCTATGTGGAGAAAGACTAATACCTATGCCAAGTTTCATTCCACTAGGTCCATCGAAAGTGGGTCAGGGAAATCTTTAATGAACAACCCTCGTCTGCCTTCTGACAACGACTGAAAATAGTACTATTCTATGAATATCAGCTTCCGCGGTGATGCGGCCGTCAAACCAGCTGTTTCAATCAGAGGGGGTTTATTGTGATTTTATAGCCTCTGATTGACCAATCGGAATCAAGTAAATTCCTAATTCATGGTAGAATTAGTCTTTATGGTTGCAATTTCAAGAAACTATCGGTACATCTGAAAGGCGGGATCTTAATCGTAACTTTTGGATGACCTCCATATAAGTTCAAGGTCACGAGTTCAAGTTATGAAACATGCCGTCACAAACCTTTGACCAACAGAGATCAAGGATATTACTTCCCATCTGCCTTTAAAGTTCTAATCAGGCAATATACTATTTTTAATTTGTATCCAATCAGCTTGTTACAACATTTCCAGACGATTTTTTACATTGAAATTTTATTTTTAAAACTATATACATGATCTCTCAGCAGTTTGTGGCTGAGATTGAAGGGCAATGTCAGTGAGCCTGAAGTGTGTTAACTTTGTTATTAAGATAGCTACCGGCAAAAGACTTTCTGTTTCAAAGTTGTACTGCATTTGACATGCTTTCCCAAATAGGACGTGGTGTTATTAAACTGCAGGTGGTTATAACTTTGTTGTTAGGATATATATAAGCAAAGGACAATCTGTTTCAAAGTGTTTTGCATTGCTCATGTTGGTATGCGAAATGTGACGTAACTTGTATAGGAAACAAGAAGCTGTGAAGTGTCTGTCAACAGAGTTAGTTCTCCTTCCATTTCGGGATAATACATATAACGGACAATTACACCGGGGATAGAAGGAGAACTAACTATATATATACACCTACATATAGGTAGCAGCATAGGACATTACAAAGAAGGAAATTGCAATTTGTTGTGACAGGATAAGTGTTACGTTCATTGTTCCACTTTCAGTTCAGCGATATGTCTTTCTTGTCACATTGACTGCCTGACTGCAGGTTAGATCTTCAGCGTGCAGAGTGTAATATTTTATATTCAGAACAGGTTGATTCCTATCTAAAATGTATCTGGAAGAGAAGGCCCAACAGGGCCAGAGGGAAATACCGAGCAGAGAGATAGTAGCCGATGTTACATCCTCCACAATCATCAAACATCAACCCTGACTGCTTTGGCCATGGGAACAATGACCACAATGACATTGCTGACCAGTGTTGTTTCCTGCCTGGACAGGCACATTCACCCTCCATGACTATGATGAGCACTTCAGCGCCCAAAATGTCATTGTGCTCTGTGATGCTTTATGACACTAAGTGGGATTATTTCATGGTCTATGGTAACAAGAGAAGGAGGATGGATCCCATGTTAGCTTGCTACTTTAATGAACAGCCAAGAAATTATGGGATGGTACCAAAAGGTCCAGAAAGATCAGCACTTTTGACACAAGATCAGTCAAGATTGTTTCAAAATAGGACACAGAAACCATAATTGAAACACTGTTTGAAGATCAATGTACACAATGTTCAAAACATTAATCGTGTCACCTAGACAGACACACGTACACGATACAGTTAATGTCACAGGGGTACAGAAAATGTCAGTATCGGTTGTGCCCACCACGTGCATCAATCACCGCTTGACACCAACGACCCATAGATGCTATCAAGTTGTCAATAACACGCTGTTGGATGTGCTGCCATTCATGCTGAAGTGCATCAAGAAGCGACGGAAGTGTTTGGGGCGGTGGATTCCTTCTGCGAACGCATCGATCCAACTTGTCCCACAGATGCTCAATCGGGGACAAATCTGGTGACCGGGCTGGCCAAGGTAATGTCTGGATGTTGTTGCACTGCAAGAAGTCCTGACAAACATGTGTAATATGCGGTCGAGCGTTGTCCTGCTGGAACTGTCCGCCGTTGACGTGAGGAAGAACGTAAGGCTGTAGGATCAAGTCTCTGTAACGCACACCTGTCAATGCACCTGCCACATGCACGAGAGGCGTCCTACCACCGTGATGAATTCCGGCACATACCATGACACTCCCGCCGCCAAATGGGACAACCTGCTGCACACAGGTTGGGGCGTAACATTCACCCCGATGTCTGTAGACACGTGCGCACCCATGAGCACGTGTAAGTAGGAAACGGGACTTGTCAGTAAACAGTACATTTCTCCACCTTGCACGCGCTGATCTAACCCTCTGTTGGCACCAAAGCAGACGGTCCGCCAGATGACATGGGATCAATACATGACGTCGAACAGGTCTTTGTCCAGCCTCCCTCAGTCTGTTGCGTACCGTTTGATCTGATATTCTGCGTACCCCAGGGATCTGTGTGGTTTTAGACGTGGCTGTGGTAGTGCGGTCTCGGAGGTGTCGCAGCCGGATGTATCGATCTTGTGCTTGGGTTGTCACCCTTGGTCTTCCTGACCTTGGTCTGTCGTCAACTCTGTTGGTGTTGTTGTATCTGGTCCAGAGTGCGGAGATTGTCTGTCTGGATACGCCAAAGTGCCTGGCCACTTTTTGCTGAGTTGCTCCAGCTTGTAATCTCCCAATGGCGTTGTTCTGACTTATTTGGTTCTCATTTAATATAATTATTTTAGATATTTGCAAAAAGTGGTTTTACATCTATGTCAAGTTTCTTTTTTTGAAGAGTATATATCAGAAGAAGTGCTTCAAACCTCGTCCAGGGAAGTGAGACTATTACTCCAGCATCTGATATCACATCTATACACCCCGACAAAGCATAGAGTTTTTGACACATCGCATTGGTAACAGCAAATGCCAAAGTTCACATGGTCCTCATGTGATTTTGTCACCCAAAAAGTGAGGTAGATCAAAGTTTCTTGATATCGCTGGTGTCATTAGTACTGGGGCATGACGACATTGTTGATTTATCATTATGTCCAGTTTGTGCTTGGAGACGGAAGTGATACGGTCTACCAGGAATCAGATGAAGAGGCTGTTCTTTAACACAATAAATAGTGTCACAATACATATTCTGATTGTTGGGTCTTGTTGCTATTCGCTACTTGGACTTGAACTTCCAATCCGCATTACCCGCTACTGGTGAGTGTTTGCAAGATATTTCAACTATCATTTAATGACACAATAAATAGTCTGTGGGATTATTGTTGCTATTTGCTACTATTTGAACTTCCTATCCTTCGGGCATCACATATCGGAAGCAGTACAGGTTCTCCAACCATGGAGCATAGCAGTGCATATCACAAGCACGAGCTGCACACCCCGCCTCCAACTGAGGGATAAGGATTACAATATGTTGTTGCTGGATAAGAAATAATTTACATGAATCTGGATATTCATGAGATCTGATTCCTTATCCTGCACAACATGTTCTGGGTGTTAAGCTATTGCCAAGGAGAAGGCATTAAGTGATCAAGGACAGATTACTGTATAAAATATCTGTATTACTAGTTTCTCTCTTTTCTATTTATATGCATGGAACACATGGAAATTAATCAAGCAACACCTAATTCATAGACCTATAATTCTGTGAATTAAGAAAACAGCATTTTACTGATTGATCATTGTGACATATTGCATTTTGCTGTATAGCTTGACTTTGTGTGGAGACATGTAATGCAAGTGCCACGACGTGCAATGACAAACCGACAACATTGTTTGGAATCATGGAATCACACTCTCTCCTTTCAAATTGTTTTGCGTATTCAGTACCCTAATTGTCATGGCACGTCGTAAATTGTCAGAGGCTACATGGTGGCCAATTATTAGCATGAGAAATGCAGGAATGTATCTCACACAAATTGGACGTCAACTTAGGCGCAATCCTTCCATCATTTCAAAACTCTTTAACACACACATGGCTACCAGTAATGTGAAAGATCTTCCAAGACCTTGCAGACCCCTTAAGACAACAAGAAGAGAGGATAGAGCGCTGTCCGTGGGACTCAAGCAAATCTTTGAAGCAACAGTGTTTACCGGGGAGAGCCCCTTCCTTCAAGACAGTCAGAAATCGACTTCAGCTGAGAGTCGGTCCTTATGTGGTGTGGATGGTCGTAGACGTGTCTGGAGACAAAGGAGCACAGCCGTGGTTCCCTGCAATATCCAGGAGACTGTTCCCTTTGGGTCAGTCATGGTATGGAGATGCATTTCCTTGGGTTGCAAAATGGACCTCATCACCATTCGGTGGTAATTTGTGGTAACCTTAATAGGCCTCGTTAGCAACAGGAGATCCTTGAGAGAGCTGTCGTCCCCTATTTTGATCATCATCCTCTAGCCACAAGACCCATCTTCATGGATGACAATGCCAGGCCTCACAGAGCACGTGATGTCACTCAGATCTTGCAACAGGATGCTGTTGAGACCATTCCATTGCCAGCCATGAGACCAGCTTTCAGTCCCATTGAGCATCTGTGGGACATTTTAGGCCGTCAGGTTCGACAAAGAGACCCACCTGTCCATAAGCTCTATGAATTGACTGCTGCTGAGGAATGGAACAGAATTCCTCAGAATCAAATCCAGAGATTGATCCAAAGAATGAGGAGGCGTCTTGAAGCAGTTGCTTGGGTTCAGGGAGGTTACACAAGATACTGATGGAAAGTCAATATTTGCACTTGCAGGACATTGTTCTTCAATTCCGTGAATCAGAAGTGGGCATTGTACGCGCAGTTAAGTATGTGCAACAAACGTGACATTCGTATTTTGGGGGATAAAATTTAAGTCATTTTCCAAATCTGTAACATCTCCAAAAAGAGCACATTATTTCATGGTAATCTTAGCTAATTTCTCCTCAACCCTTTCTTTACTCTAAATAATATATTTGGTATAGAAATCCTTTACACATGTCATGCACTAGTTCATTAAAGTTGCTCGGTCTGAGAATATACGGGTGGTGCTTAACTAATTTCTATGTGTATAAAGGGTGGTCGGGTAGCCTAGTGGTTAAAAGCGTTCGCTCGTCACGCCGAAGACCCGGGTTCGATTCCCGACATGGGTACAATGTGTGAAGCTCATTTCTGGTGTCCCCCACCGTGATATTGCTGGAATATTGCTAAAACCAGGGTAAACCTATACTCACTCACTCACTATGTGTATATAATGAGGAAATCGTGGGGGAAAATAAAATAAACATTGAATAAAAATGTTGTTAGGACAGAAATAGAACTTTCGCCACCACCACTACTACTACTACTGCTGCTACTACTACCACTACTACTTCTAGTAGTTGTACTACTACTACTACTACTACTACTACATTAATAACTATTACTACTACTACAATAACTATTACTACTACTACTACTACTTCAAGACAATGGGCTCCCTGGATAAAGACAAGGCACGTTTTGGTTTCCTGCTTGAATCAAATGTGTCAGGAAAAGCATTCTAATGTCATGAATAGCCACATTCATGTAATTTTAGCGGTAATTTTAAAGATACAAGCATTGATATTTTGAATACTACTTGTAAATATACCCTATGGGTCCTGTGTCAAAATGAGTCCCTAACACTCTATTGCTTGACTAAATTGCATAAGGTTTTCAGATTTTGTGACTTGGTTGATTGAGTGTCATTGTAGCCTGACATTGTTGGGCAATGCTCATAATATCAGTCACTGGCTTGTCTGGCCCTAACTGGATTATTCAAAGGCTGGTTAATATATAAATAAGTGGAATTTCCTGACTGCGGTATTACACAAAATAATACAAGCAGCTAAATAAATAATGAATCCGTAACTCCAGGCCTATTCTATTATTACAGATCGACCACTCTTTACCGGCATAACAGTGAATGGAACAAGAAATGTCATTGTGAATGAACATGAAACTGTGAGTTTCCAGTGTGACGTACACAGCATACCGCCACCATCATCCATATGTGTTCAGCAGAAAGAAACCAACAGCATACATGACGTGGTCATCAAGGACATCAACTGTACTCACACTGGGACGTATGTGTGTGTAGCTCGCAATGTAGTCGGTGAGACCACAGGGAAGGAAACTGTCACCATCTACAATGTTATATGTAAGGAAAAGCATATAGTTTCTGCTTGAGATATATATGTTAGATTAGACTCGGAAATAACTATAATGCCCTTAATGACACGTAATTGATTGTGAACGATTTGATGAATATTTCATGATGGCTGCAATGTTGGTAAATTTATGAAGGTTTAATCAGAACTTCTATTATAGTTCTACAATTAATTTTGCATTTTGAGCTTTATTTGTTTATATTTGACATATTTATTAACCTTGTTTAGCATATTTGCTAAGAGAAAATACAAGATCACTTACAAAATAAATTTGTTTGCCCCGTTACTACTGTCAATATGAAATTGTTGAAAAATATGTATTCAAAACTATCACAACCACGATGTAGTTAGAGAGCTAAGCTATTATGGTAATATTGATCATTTCTGGTTGACCTGTATGTATGAGAACCTTGCACAGTAAACTTATGCTTGCTACCTTGATAATATACATGTACTTTGTGAATTTCAGCACAACCAAGAAGGTGTGATTCCTCCGACAAATATGTTGAAATGAGCTACGACAGTAAAAGTGTTTCGGGGACATTTCTTGTCTGCAGTTACCCGGGACCAGTAAATCATATTATGGAATACTTGGACAAAGGCATCAATGTTATAGATACGTCGGACAGCCCCCGACACACTCTATCCATGCACAAGGGTAAACGTTTCTATACGTTTACGTTTTCCATCTCAAGAATGCAAACGAGGGACCTTGGAACCTATAGACTCTCTGTCGTCAATGAGAAGGGAACACTGGAGCTCTTTGTTCAACTTTTTGACCAAGGTCAGCTCACAAATTGAAATCCTCATATGAGAACTTCCCCAATATGACTTCAGTATGTTATGCTTGTTTAAAGATGCAACTAAATTACGTACATATTTGCAACACTGGCATCTATCAATGACTAATACTAAAATTTGAGACTACCATGGACCTACTGTGTAATGCCGTTTGACCTGGATGCCTGTTCGACAGCATACCCATTGTTAGGGCCGGTATTAACCCTGTCTACTGCAGGTATGCCGTATGTAGGATTGAGGATGTAAGGAATTATCAAATATAACCTAGTTTAATAATTACACATTGTAACACACTTTAGTCATATATAGTATTCTACATTTGTCATTATTATAAACAGAAATACATGTATACATTTCCTCAATCATGGATTCACCTTGGTCTGTCTATATTCGTGTCCTGGGAACTCTACGTAATACATTTTGGGTCTCCAAGGCATGAACATGGGGGTCTGTTCTGGCCTCAAGTGGCATTTGATGTCCAATAAGTTTAATGATGTCACCACACCTATCGTTACACATGCTCGAAAGGCTTTGAGTGTATCACTCATTAGAACATAAATGTCAGTTATACACATATGTGACATGCAATCTACAACTTTGATACATTTTATTTTTCAAACAGTCATACTTTCTCTGTCCCACACGACTAACAATGTAAATTAATTGCATCCATTCTCAATGTGTATGCATATAGGATGCAAAGTGTTGCATCCAGTAAACCTCAGCACAATTAATAATCAAAGTTTTTGTTCAAAGTTTGTACTAATTATGGTGATGTTGCTGCATTATTGATTCACATGTGTACATTACAAGTGTATGATGATTGATTGCTTGTCTCAGCCTTGACCAACTTACGACAATTTGTCACAACACTCAACTGTTATCCCAATGTTAACTGTGAATATGAACGACCACCTGTATGACCACTTAGTTTCAAATACTTTTATGAAAGCCATCCTGCTAATTACAATGTTATCCACTTCTGTTTTCTGTACATATAGGTACAACTATGACCACCACAATCATCGCCATCACGAGCTCCGTTACACTTTTTATTACTGCAGCCTTCATCACTGTGGCTTTTGTGGCATTCAGACAACTGAAAAGTGAGTGTTAACATTTCCTGACATCATGCATGTATTTAGTACAACACTCTGATGGTTCCCATGTCAGAACACTCTTGTAGACCAAACACTTAATATTCATTCCTTGTATGATATATTTATGAAATGAAAGGGATAGTTCACGATGCTTATTTTGCATGCCTATCTAACATGTTAAGATAAGCAACTGATGTGACTTGTAGTGAGTGTATTTAATTACAGGTCCTGCTAATGACAACCTATCTTTCATTATTTTACAGAATCCCATGAAAGGAGGTGAGCACTTTCAAACATATGCATATAAAGTATCATTAAAAAAATAGCTTATCACCCTTGCTGCATACAAGACACCATAACAGTGGACCTGCTGTGTTTACTAATACTTATCACTGTGATTAATCCGCAAAATGTGATTCAAGGGAAAAAAAACCATTCATATTTCGAGGCATGTATTCAAAAAGGTGTGCACATGTGTCAATAATTAATGAGCTTACTGAATTGAAGATCTGAGATATGGTTGGTGTTTGAATGTTGAAATCATTGTTATTCACCATTTTGTGGTAAAAAGAAATGATCTATTGTTATCAAGATGTAACATTATGAAACAGTAGAGTGAGTCTTTTTATTACTGCAACAGAGCTGTAAGGGTTGCAGATTGCTAACAGGCAATGTCAAAAGTTATAGTACTTAACTTTTTAATGTTTCATATCCAATGCATCAACATTCCTAATGTCACATTTATGCAAACGATAACTACTTCTATTTTGTTATTAACATACATGTAGAATGAACATCAAAATGTCTCTTTGTCATCAGGGCTGCCTCTTCCTACATCTCCCCTATACGAGATCTATTAGCTTCAGCTGGAAGAGTATGGTATGACGGTTACCATGTCTATGCAGATATAGATGACTCTGAGGTTCAAGGCAACCTTCCTGGTCCAAGACGGGCTTCCAATTCCAGTAGTCCTGGTGATGATTATGAAGTGGTGGGCCAAGCCGTCATTACCGTTCATCCCGAACCAGGGAACCAACAACCAGTCCAGGTTGCAGATATCCAAGTGTCAAACATTGACGAACATGAACCTGCTCAAGAACAACAGTGTTCCAGCCAGGCATCAAGTCCTCAACCCGCATCTTCAGAGAAGCCTGATTCAATGTAATGATAGATTCCATTCTAATGATTGAAATAACATGACAATTCCAGAAATATCAGTTATTTTAAGACAATTTGTATAACTATGATAAGTTGAAATTTGTTTAAAGTTAATTGTATCATATGTTAAGACAATTTAGAAAATTGGTCAGACTAATGTTGATCAGAAACCTCAAATGCCTATATTTAAGTACATTTGATTTCTGGAGTTTAGACTCCATCAATCGAAATATGTTTTTGACTACATGTTTTTCACGTAGTTGGTTCTATTTTAAATGTAAATGTGGACTTTTTTTCACCGTTCAGATTAGTGGGGTAGGCTCGTGGTTATAACAGATTGACTCCAAGGACCGGGTTCAATTCCCCACATGGTTACAATATGTGAAACAATTTTCTGGTGTCCCCTGTCGTGTTATTACTGTAATATTGCTGAAATGATGCGAAACCATACTCACTCATTCTTTGAGTTGAAGTTACGTAATCAATGCTAGTATTTTTTATGTACATTTCATTTCATACTTTCCTTCTTTTGAAGATTTTAATGTATCTTTTGGGGGGTTTGATTATTATAATGGGTTCACTACAACTGGGATCAAGTGATGTCGGCACCTGGTTTCATGTTATGTTCATCTCATTGCTGTATATGTTTCCACTGTGTTGTACACTGCAGGCTTTCTGAATACAGACTTTGATACCAAACAAGAAAATATAAGACACCTCTAGAGTGAGTCAGTTTGGTGCTTGAAACAATATTTTGGTGGTAAACATACTGTGCTTTTAAAGCAGAGCTATATATTCATATAGGCATTTCAAAACAGAATATTTGATATATTCTAGCATGACAACATGATGTAACATCTTTGGTGTTAGTGAAGACAAGAGGTGCAGAAAAATGGGCTGTTTGGTGTCCCTAAACTTTGTAATACAAGCATGTGTTTCATTTTGTCCAAAATGAACTGCCATAGATATTTTGAATATTCTAGCACAACATTATGTAAGCTTCCACTGTGGTGAAGCGTTTAGATGGTTGGTTTCAATCAGAGGTTGTTGTTATCGTTGGACTGATTGTTGTTTAATATGTAATTCAGACAAAAATATGCTTATCGAGAAACGTATCCATATACTGTGAAAGTCTTTAAAAATTCCAGTATTCAATCTCATTAAGAACATTTTCCAACAAATAGGATTTAGCACCCGCTGCCATTCCTTATTCATTTTCCAATGAAACTCAACATCTGACATTAATGTCCAGGATGGTATTCACAAAATACTGACTGAAGTGCCAGTTGACAATCAGTAAACACACAACTCAAAACAGACACTGACAGGACCACTCTGATGCATAGTATTGCGATAGTGTTTTGAAAAACCGATGCCTGGCCATTACCCTACATATAACATGATACAGACTGTCAAGGACATAAGTAGTACTGTACAAGCTCACTATAGCAGCCTAAATCATACAGATTGCCCCTTGCAGATGCATTGAAGCCAATGTATAATTGATTGTATATTTGTTTGTATTTTTTTCAATTTTAATTTGCTGAGATGTATGTATTTGTTTTGATGAATATGACATATTGTTTCTCAAACTAATCACTTTGTTAGCTCACATAACTGAAAGTCAAGTGAGTTAGTTCATGGTCAAGTTGTCCGACATTGGTGGCGTCTGTAAATATATTTTTTTCCAAAACCACTTGACCAATGAAGCTAAAACAGCACATGCTTGTTCGTAACCAATGATGACAGCTGTTTAACCCAAACTATGTGTTTTGGAGGGGTGGTTAGGAAGTGAGGGTTCAGCAGAAAATTATTAAACATGAGTTGCATTTTTGTCTACTTGTGTATGCTGTTACAACTAAGCCACTCCTGTTACTTTTACAAAGTACAATCACATATTAACATCAAACTGTTGTCCTTGTTACTCGGAAAGTCCCTCAGGTTACGAGGGAAGTCCCTCGTGTTAATAAGGAAGACCCTCATGGTAACAGGAAAGTCCCTCATGTCACTGTGGAAGACAAACAGGCTACTTGTAAGTCCCTCATGTTGCTTTGGAAGTCCCTCATTTTACTTCGGAAGTCCCTGATATGACTAGGGAAGTCCCTGGTGTTACTTGGGAAGTCACTCATTTAACTTCGGAAGTCCCCTCATAGTACAAAGGATGTCCCTCGTGTTACTAGGGAAGACCCACAGTGTCCCCTCATAGTACAAGGGAGGTCCCTCGGGTTACTAGGGAAGACCCACAGTGTCCCCTCATAGTACAAGGGAAGTCCCTCGTGTTACTAGGGAAGACCCACAGTGTCCCCTCATAGTACAAGGGAGGTCCCTCGGGTTACTAGGGAAGACCCACAGTGTCCCCTCATAGTACAAAGGAAGTCCCTCGTGTTACTAGGGAAGACCCACAGTGTCCCCTCATAGTACTAGGGAAGACCCACAGTGTCCCCTCATAGTACAAGGGAGGTCCCTCGGGTTACTAGGGAAGACCCACAGTGTCCCCTCATAGTACAAAGGAAGTCCCTCGTGTTACTAGGGAAGACCCACAGTGTCCCCTCATAGTACTAGGGAAGTCCCTGATGTTACTTGGGAAGTCCCTCATGTTACTAGAGAAGTCCTTGATGTTACTAGGGTAGTCCCTCATGTTACTAGAGAAGTCCTTGATGTTACTAGGGTAGTCCCTCATGTTACTAGAGAAGTCCTTGATGTTACTAGGGTAGTCCCTCATGTTACTAGAGAAGTCCTTGATGTTACTAGGGTAGTCCCTCATGTTACTAGAGAAGTCCTTGATGTTACTAGGGTAGTCCCTCATGTTACTAGAGAAGTCCTTGATGTTACTAGGGTAGTCCCTCATGTTACTAGAGAAGTCCTTGATGTTACTAGGGTAGTCCCTCATGTTACTAGAGAAGTCCTTGATGTTACTAGGGTAGTCCCTCATGTTACTAGAGAAGTCCTTGATGTTACTAGGGTAGTCCCTCATGTTACTAGAGAAGTCCTTGATGTTACTAGGGTAGTCCCTCATGTTACTAGGGAAGACATATGCTACTTGGTAAGTCCCTTATGCTACTTGGGAAGTCCCTCATGGTACTTCCTTCGAAAAAACCCTAGGTGAGCTACAGTGCCGTGGCACTGTTGTTTTTTTCTTGTGTCATTTACATTTTTGTTTTTGTGCATTGGATGATGTTTTAGCTTCGAATCTTTCGAAAAAGTCTTCTTCTGTATATTTTGATACCATACCATACCATACTACTTGTTTGTTTCCTTGACTGTATATGCTATTGCTCGCACTCTGACAACCATTTCAACATTCTGTTTTCTGACATATGGTACACTGAAGGAAAATGTCTCTGTAAAGACCTATGGTGGTCATGGACAGTACATAGCGGTGGGAATTATCCTGACAGGTATGGGGCTATCTTAGATTTACGGCAATCTTAAGATATCTTAGGGCTACGATAGTTTCGAAAATATGATATGATAGCCTACAATTTCCTTACGATAAATTTACGATCATTTTAGGGCTACGATCATTTCGAAAATCTAGGCCCTGGGTTAGAATAGTTCTTCAGCAACCTTCAAATCAGGCGATTATAGGGATCATGTCGTCAGGCTCGCTGACTTGGTTGATGCATGTCACCGTATCCCAATTGGATCGATTCTCATGATGTCAATCACAGTATTGTCTGGTCTCGATTATTTTCAGACAGCCATCATATAGCTGGAATATTGTTGAATGCGGTTTTTAACAACAAACCCAAGCTTCAGGACTAACCACACATAGATTGGATTGATTTACGTTAAGTATTTAAAAGGGTGGGATGATATCGGCAACTTTGGTGTCCTTGTACTTAATATTTACTTGACATGCGGAATGATGTTATTTTCATTTGTGTCATTCAGTGAATCTATATGCAGATAACGAATTGTATTCATGTTTAATCTAGACATAAACTAAGGCAAATATAAGACGATATTCATGAGCAAGAAAATGTAAAATTGCCTTTACATCTGTACGTCCTAAAATATATTGCTTGCATTTGCTTTTATAATTGATTAAAATGTGTATGGTATAAAATGTTGTTGGTTTTTCGTCAAATCGAGTATCTAACTCTTCAGTGGTCGAATATTGGAAATAGTGTATATCAAGACGTAGTGTGCAAACTGAATTTGTCTCGTTTAATGCAACACGAAACTCAAAACAATGTATCCGCTGGTATCATTACACAAAACATGTCTGCCTAATTCATCAGGAAAGCAGGTATGGAGACGAGGATATTTATGGAGCCCTGAAAGCAAAGTGGGAAAATTTAGAGACATGTTTCAAATGCAAGTATCTAATAACAATCAAAATGAAATATGGCCAAATCCACAAATGTAAACCCTTACTACAGGAAATTCATTCCAGCTTCATTACGCAGATGCGTGTAAATGGGGAGTCTTCAAACCTTTGCCTGAATTTCAGCACCAGAGCTGCACTTTGATTTTGGACATTTCAGGGATATGATGTATACCGCCGTAATTGCCGACATGGAGACGGGAGTACAGGTTATTTGTCTTTTGGGCAATACACGGGTGCCAACGTGAAGGTTACAGTGTCCAGGTAGACGCGGTAGTACCGGTTATCGGTGTATATGGTGTACATGGGGATCTGTTTGATGTCTATGAAGTGGATACATATGGCCGTCATGAAGGTTGCAATGTATCAGAAGACGAGTCTACAGGCGTAAGGGATATACGCAGGTCGACATTGGTCCGATATTATCGTCGGACCCCTTTTACCATTAATTCCCTGTTACCATTTGTCAACATCTCATATCATATTATAGATGTATAAAAACCAGACAGTTTACAGTTTACAGACATTCAACACATGTGCTTTAAACACACATATTAGTTCGGCCTGGTTGGTGTTGAAAAATCCATATAATACAAGGCTCAATCGAAACGCCCTGAAAATCGTTGTATTGTTTATCGTTCTAAGACATGGAATCGATAACGAGGACCAGTGTGGATTACGTTCTCTAAATGTCAAGACCAGGATTCCAAAGAGAAAAGACTTGTTTTGTAGTTGATCTGCGTCAGTATGTACGGTTTCAACACTGGTTACGTCTGGGATATCAGTCATTTAGACATGATTCCCATATAAAGCTGAAACACAACTGACATATACTAAAGGTGTTTAGTCCTCACTCACTCGCACAGACATCCACTTATATCCTAGGCCCACCAACTCACCAAGCCGCCAAGCCACTATCTCACTCAGTCACTCACTCGTCATCATATATGTCAGTTACAGATCCAGAATAGCCTCAAATAAGGTAACTAAATATGTTTTGTGTGCTCTAATTTGGTGAAAGAGGTGTAGTAAAAGGGCTGATTCTTGCCACTTGCTGATTTGCGGACATTGCTCAACACACTGGAGCTCAGTTCCAGTCACAACCAAAACCCTGCAGTTGTCTCAATGTAAATATTAAACGTCAACGCCAGAGAATAACTAATCCCTTTGGTCGTAAACGGCAAAATAGTGATGACATGTGTCTAAATGGATCGCCGACACAAGGCGTTCACGAAAAGGATTCCTGCACTACCGGAAGCACCCACCACTCACACAATCTGCATGAAAAAGAAAATGTGCCCGACGCAGCACAGCAATAACCGTGCCATACAACGGCAGTCTGTAAACAATGGAGTCTTGACCAGACAACCCAGTGATAGAGTCTGACAGGCATTCAGTCAACAAGATTGATATACTTTATACTTATTCATTCAATGACTGACTCAGACCTAGCCTACCTTATATAATGAATATACTCAAAGGCAAATGTAACTGTGATTGTTCTAATTATCTATTTATTACAGTGTGGATTTTTAAAAGATCTTCATGTGTCTGTGTTGGTTAATGTTTTACGCTGCAGGGAGCAATATTCCACTTATATAATGCACCATGGCTGCAGTAATCGTAATTGTCATCAACATTAACAACACATAAACGTTGTTCTTTCTCTTTTGGTTAGCGACTGAAGTGTGAACTCATGTAACCAACTGTATTTTTGTCAGGGCGCTGCGATCAGTTAGTCTAATCTTTTCACAGGAATTTACAGGAAACAGATGACAAGTTACATGAAGGTGGACCTGTTACAGCATGCTCATTTAAAGTGGTCGAGTAGAATCATCCTACCATCTCCGTATAGCCTGTGAAAGTCCTACACAGTGGCTCTGTAGAACTGTTCCAGGTTGAACTAAATCGATGTATAACCTGTGAACGTCCTACACAGTGGCTCTGTGGAACTGTGCCAGGTTGAACTAAATCGATGTATAACCTGTGAAAGTCCTCCACAGTGATTTCCAGAGTTCGTTCCAAGTATCCCAAAACTAACGTATAAATTTTGTGATGTACCGTGTGTGAGCCTTTTGACCGTGATCCAAAGGGGTATAAATGGTGTGATGTACCCTGTGTGTGAGGCTATGTACCACGATCCCTAGGGGTATAAATGGTGTGATGTACCCTGTGTGAGCCTATGTACCACGATCCCTAGGGGTATAAATGGTGTGATTTACCCTGTGAGAGCCTTGTTTGTGGTTTAATGCCGCACTCGGCAATGTTCTAGCTATATGTAGGCGGTCTGTAAATAATCGAGTCTGGGCCAGATGATCCAGTGATTGCTATTGTGAGCAACGACCCCTGCCATTAGGTTACACACAACCAAATGTTTTACCATAGACGTCTATAGTAACGTTATGATTTTTTTTAAAATAACTAAGCATTCAACAGCTATTACCTGTACGTGTGTGCACAGTTTGGCCTTAGAGCAGCAATAAAAAAAATAAAAATGACTAGCTTAGCCAGCTCCTTTTCCGAGTACCGGAAGCTAAACACACCACCCCCAGTTTCGCACCAAATGTCACCTACTTGAAAATAGCTGTGGTCACATTCAGCATAAGTCATCATGTTGAAAAAGACAGTACTAAATATAGAAAAACATGGTCAGTTTTAATAACTGGATGGATGTACATTTGAAAGACATAAAAACCTTACAGAATATCCTCCAATCACAGCCTGCAGATATCTCTCGATCTGCACTGAAGGCTCCCTACGAAAACCGCACTCTCCAAACTGGTACTGATTTGGTGTAGTAGAACCTGTAGACAAATCAGAATATATTTGCACTTGTCAAATCTGTGATTTATATATTGTATATATATGTAGCTTCTCAGAAAAAAATGGAAATTGGATTAAACTTCACTACTTGTTCCTATCCAGCATGTCTATATGGCACCAGAATACATAGTTTTGATGCACAGAAAGAGTTGTGAGAGTTTAATGATGTACACTTCATCAATGTTTTACAAAAGGTATTTCTGTATTAATAAAGAAGTTTTTACCTTCATGCACTGACCATGGAAGTTCATTTATATTTCATAAAAGATGGTGGTCAGGGGTCAATTCTATAAATGATTGAGGCTGCATAGATCATATCACCCTAAAATATTTTTTCAACTAAAAAATTGAACAAATCTTTAAACCTCAAAACC
Source organism: Haliotis rufescens (assembly GCF_023055435.1). Taxonomy (NCBI): domain Eukaryota; kingdom Metazoa; phylum Mollusca; class Gastropoda; order Lepetellida; family Haliotidae; genus Haliotis; species Haliotis rufescens. The sequence goes on from NW_025964046.1 coordinate 109,347, forward strand.
AGTTACAATACATATTTAAAATTGAGTAGTGGTCTGTTGTTTGCCTTCCTTTGCTGACATCATCAGAACATAGCAGAGTCTGCTACATTCATGGAATATGGTTTTGACACTCATGACATGATGCGATTGATATTGTTTGAGATTGCTCGAACTTACACCATCCATTGTTTATATAATTAAACACTCAAATGGCTGTCAGCATTTGGTAAATCATCTATGGAGGGGCTATCACAAATGTTTGTGCTTTCATATACTCCAAAAATCAAAAGTATAATCATCTATGATATAGGCTGGTGACATAAGTACACATGGAAAGGAATCAGAAAAAAATCTCAAAATTGGACAGAGAGCATGGAATTCAGGCCAACAATAAGCAAGGGACACATTAAGCAGCTTTAAAGTCATCATATATGTAAGGCTGGATAATGAACTTTACCAGAAAATAGGAAGTAAAGGGGTGCATTGTTAACAGCAATCTCAAACACTGACCAGTGAACCATACCGCCTATTAAAGCCGAGAAATTGAAATGGACCCTCAAGTAGAAAAAAGCTTTTTGAAACCACAACATGGAAGGAAATTACACTTAACTCTATTGATTTATTTAGTTAAGACTTTAAAATACTCACAGGACATCAAACATTCTTACTGTTTAATGTTTCAAGGTGGCTAAACTTGCTTATTTCAGTTATTTGCCAGTTTCAATGAAACAAAGTTAAAATTCCATATAATTTTGAAAATGTACAGCTTATCCTGACATAAATGTAATTCTTTTTATTCACAATTAACAGTGTCATGCAATACCAGCTTAAAATAGTGTTTCTCTCCAATAATTTATGGGTTTATAGGGAAATGAAAGATACAATGCATTTTACTAAACAGGGGAGATAATTTAGTTTTGTCGAACACTATCACATTCTTTACAGATGATTTCAGAACCATAATGTTACATTCCAAAAGAGCCAGTGGATATTATTTTCATCTAAGCAGGTTCTGGGACTGGTGTATAGCCCTTACTTCATGTTTGCAAACTAAAAAAATGCACAGTGAGGCATTAAGGGAGCACTGTCAGAAATGTCTAGTGCATGAGGGTGATCTTATTATGGCACTTGATAGTGAGCAACAGAGGGGCCTCAAGTGGACTGGGGTTCTTAAATGTACTTAATGTACCTACATGTCCAAGTTCCACAACTTCTACACGGTAATAAAGCGCAGCGAGGCAAAACAAGGGTTGTCGATCACACACTGCCAACACCGGACTTCGGATCAGCTTCTCCAAATGCCAAATTCGATGTCGAAACTCCTACTTCTTCTGCATGAGTGCACATATACCTCCCCAGTCAACATCAGGCATGTGAAAAGCTGAAAAAAGTGTTCAGACAATATCAAATGGCAAACCAGTTTGGATATAACAGCCAGGAGTCAGTTCTTGAGGGGACAAAATAATTATTTGAAAGTCATATGAGTGAAAAATTAGTCTGTTTTTAGAAACTTAATAGAAAAATAGCATCATTCATTCACACAAGAGCACCTAACAGAAAGACATATTGGTATGCTACATTGTTTACTATAAATAAGGGGATGTTTGACATATTCTGCTGTCAGCAGTGTACATGCTTCATACTCAAGATAACGGCATCGCGTAACTTAACTGGCAAGCGATTGACACAAGGCAGAAATTGTTGTGGCAGTGGTGACTTTATCCTAATTTGTTGTCAAATTCATCAGTTTCAACAAATTCAGAAGGCAGGAGGAGGGCTTGTTGGACAGAGGTATCCTGGGGGGTTCGTGCTGAGTTCGACCACAATACGAAGCAACATTCATTTCCAGCCCATCCAAATGCTCCATACAACCCAAAATGTCCCCAACTTCACTGTCATTATTTTTAAATTTGCCTCCATGGTGTATCCATGGTGAAATATAAACAGAAAAGCATGTAAAGTATGAATTACTTATAACTGGATGGATGTACATTTGAAAGACATAAAAATCTTACAGAATATCCTCCAATCACAGCCTGCAGATATCTCTCGATCTGCACTGAAGGCTCCCTACGAAAACCGCACTCTCCAAACTGGTACTGATTTGGTGTAGTAGAACCATTAGGGTAGGATGACACACAATCAACATCATCACCAAGTCTGACCACCCGACCAGCATGTGATGATGGGGACTAATTCTAACAGAGATTGTTCAGATGTACAATCCGTCAGCCTGGTCATACTTGTGGCGATATGACAAACATGTCTTTGTTTGTTAACTGTGTTTAATCACTGTAAGTGTAGCTGTGTACAAGACTGGGGCTGGAGCCATGTGCTTGCAGCATGCTTGTGAGAGTTATCTCCCCTCCTGTCTTTCGCTGAGGCCCATTTAAGAATGGGGCCCATTTAGGGTTTAGCTAATACCACAATACTCACCCGGCCACTATTTGGTATGTTCTAACGTTCAACATCTAAAATTCAAAAATTGCAAAATAAAAAATTTGCTTTGTCCCCAAACATGGACCTGTTGAACGTGTTCTGTGAACATGGTGATGTATGTTCACCTGTGCTGATTGCCACAACACAACACCTTTGGGAGGTCACAAACCTCTGTTCGTGAGTTTGAATTCTAAATCGCCCTGATGATAAATCTGCACTATACCCGAACTCCCTTGAGGCTTCGCTTCTACATCAAGCTGAGCTGTCGTGGTATAGGTGAATTACTGTTCAAAGCAGCATTGAACCAATCTCACAGACAGATAGATAAATCTTCTGTGGACATATCTTTAGACACACAACACAACACAACACTTGTTGTTATACGTACATAGTTTATTCATACCATATTTTCAAGAAGACATCAATTTTTAAGGATGACAACTTCTTTATTTAACAATAACACTTTCTTAGTAAAGTAAGAATTCTAGTTCTTTTGGGGGTTGAGTCCCCTATGTGAAGACTTCTATGGATTTTTCCGACTAGTGTGAAATTAGAAGGTTGTACCCCTGTCGTTGCCTCATGTCTCCCAGCTCTCATCTGCTCAAAGGCTGTAGCTAAACGTCTTTAAAATGCATTTCAGTTATAACAGATCCAAAACATCATTACAATAATCAACCCAATAACATCATGTATTATTCCATAACGCAAGTTCATTATGAAATAAAACTAATTATATCCACTACTCAATCAATAAGCAGTATATAACAGCAGATGATGCCCTATAACAACATAATAATCTATTGCTCACGTCGTATAACAGCAGTATGGCAACTTATGACTGAAGACAATCAGGAATAATAAACGACAGATCAAGACTCCTGGTTCACAGACAAAGTCTTAATTCCACTCATCAGCATAGAATAATTATTACAAAAAGTGACATTGTTAACTCCACTGATTTGTCCTAGCTCAGTCTGCTAATGTTGCCAGCAACAGGACCACTTAATGTAACCATAGTAACAAGTACAATGAAGGTAGGACTGACCTCATATATAGGGGACAATGTTAGCACTATATAGAAATTGCACCATATGGAAATGTAGTGGATGTAGGCCCTGCTGTAGTGTTGCATAGGTTGTTACTGTTGCTGAAAAGGGTGGAAACTCATGGAATGCTTCGTGGGAATGATTATTAAGTAAATCTGGATGTCGTCCACAAAGTTTGGTTGGTTTGTTGTTTAACGCCACACTCAGCAATATTCCAGCTATATGAGACCAGTCAATCCAGTTCTCTACATGTGTTTCCTTCGTTCCGTTACTTGATGAACAACACCATGTACCTGGCCCTGCCACAAGTTCCAGGTGAATCTCATCCCACGGCAGACACTGTTCACTGAAGTACAGTGTGTTGGAAAATATATACCTACATACCTACATATATGCAGACAAATTTGGATGAAAATCTGATGAGGTGGGTAAAGTGTATGTACAAATATCTGAAGACATGCAATCAAATACATATTGAGAACGACAGAATAGAAATAGCACTATGGTCTGAGAAATATACAAGACAGCTGTGTGTCTTTGAATGAAATATATGACAATGACTATAGACATGAACTTCTCTGTACAATATCAATCAAGCGTTATTAAGATCAGTCATTTAGTAGTGGGGCAGGGGCTAGAGGGACCAGGGGAGGGTAACCAAAAAACATGACAGTGTTTAGGGGAGGGTCATGAAATATGAAAATGAAAAATTAAACAGTTACTTAGATTTTGAACATGAGAGTGAGTGAGTGAGTGAGTATGGTTATATTCCAGCAATATCTTGGTAGGGCAAACCAGTATTGGGCGTCGAACATTGCACCCATGTTGGGAATCAAACCCGGCTCTTTAGCATGACGAGCAAACGCTTTACCCACTCGGCTACCCCACTGCTTATCTGGACATGAGACATGCAGACAGAGGGAACACTTAATTCACGTGAAGCGGAGGGTCAGGAATGAAAGCATTTGGGAGGACCTTCATTAGATGAACTTTGAACTGTTTCGAACATTTCTGTAATTATTTCTAAAATATCTCAGCCTCCTCCCCTTCCCTTTAATAAATGACTGACGAAAATATACAAGACAGATGCTACACCTGGCCAAAACAGACACATAACAGATGCTTAGGAGCCGCCAGCAGCTTCATAGACGAGATACAGACAGGAGGAGAGTGAGAGTTAGGTGTGAGTGAGTGAGTTGGGTTTTACGCCGCTTTTATGTCACGGCGTCTCAGCTTAATGTGGGAGGAACACACGAAGTGATGCAGGTCTCAGACGTTTACCACTTTGGTGAAACCCACGAGCACGGGTATGGTGCTGACAAACCTAGAAACATAATCGGGGCGAACCGGGATTCGAACCCACAATCATAGGTTTCTGGCGTGGATGGAGAGTGAGAGTTAGGAGACAGATACACAGAATAAAGTCAAGGCTACTTACAATATATTTTCATATAAAAAGTCATTTTTTAGAAACATATCCTGCAATTTTTGTCATGAACTACATTTAATTTTGTTTAGAAAGTGCCATGTTCATATTGAAATACAATACAATACAAACCAAAAACCACTATCTGACTACATGTTTTGTAAATTCTCCACTGCCAAAGTTTTCTGAGTGCCCTTTCAACTGTTTCTTTGCATCACATATGGGATGATCAAGTAACCATGGTAACTGGGGCCTTCTGGAGAAACATGCAGAGGTCTTGTACAACACTTCAAGCAGGTGTATTATTCCAGAGATTGGAAAATAAAAAAGGTGTGGTCCTTGACTTTTTTTTCAGGTGGATATATTCCAGGAGAATTCCATTCAACTTTGAGTGGTTGCGTTTGTACATAATAAAATATGTAAAAATTACAAGTTAATCCATTCTTAATACACATAGAATATGTCACAAAATAGATCTGAATATTTCATAAGGTTACTAAAATAAATATAGATGGTTTCCCAACATATTTGATAAAAATATCTGTTACTTTGTCTTCCAACATATTTCCGATGAAAAACATTTATATACAGGTCAAAACAATTAAGTAACAATTCCTGGTGTATCAAAATGTTCCATATAGTTGATAAAATAAATAAAGATGGCTTCAAAACATATTTCAAGAAAGTAATAGTTCATCTTTCTTAAAAATATACTTCCACTAAAATAGCATTTCTATACAGGTCATAACAAGAAACAGTTTCTGGTGTAGAGCAAGATGTGAGGTCTATAGTCCACACCACACAGATGATCTCCCAGTTTCTGGTGTAGAGCAAGATGTGAGGTCTATAGTCCACACCACACAGATGATCTCCCAGTCACACAAAGTTCCAACAGATGGGGCAAGTGTTCCTGATGAAATGAGGAGCATGCGGAGTCCCTGTGGACTAGAAAATAGACGGACAATTGTGTGAGAGTGTATGGTTTTACGCCGCCTTTATCAATATTCCAGCAATATCACGGCGGGGGACAGACAGACAATAAAAATGATGAAACGAACACATGGACAAAACAGACACCTCATAGCTGCCACTAAGATTCTGAGACGGAGGTGGGTGTCTACGCCACATAGATGACCTCCCAGTCACGCACACTGTTCCGACAGATGGGGCTGAGGTGGGTGTCTACACCACATAGATGACCTCCCAGTCACGCACACTGTTCCGACAGATGGGGCTGAGGTGTGTGTCTACGCCACATAGATGACCTCCCAGTCACACACACTGTTCCGACAGATGGGGCTGAGGTGTGTGTCTACGCCACATAGATGACCTCCCAGTCACGCACACTGTTCCGACAGATGGGGCTGAGGTGTGTGTCTACGCCACATAGATGACCTCCCAGTCACGCACACTGTTCCGACAGATGGGGCTGAGGTGTGTGTCTATGCCACATAGATGACCTCCCAGTCACGCACACTTTTCCGACAGATGGGGCTGAGGTGTGTGTCTATGCCACATAGATGACCTCCCAGTCACGCACACTGTTCCGACAGATGGGGCTGAGGTGTGTGTCTATGCCACATAGATGACCTCCCAGTCACGCACACTTTTCCGACAGATGGGGCTGAGGTGTGTGTCTATGCCACATAGATGACCTCCCAGTCACGCACACTGTTCCGACAGATGGGGCTGAGGTGTGTGTCTACGCCACATAGATGACCTCCCAGTCACGCACACTGCTCCGACAGACGGGGCTGAGGTGTGTGTCTATGCCACATAGATGACCTCCCAGTCACGCACACTGTTCTGACAGATGGGGCTGAGGTGTTATCTATGCCACATAGATGACCTCCCAGTCACGCACACTGTTCCGACAGATGGGGCTGAGGTGTGTGTCTACGCCACATAGATGACCTCCCAGTCACGCACACTGCTCCGACAGACGGGGCTGAGGTGTGTGTCTACGCCACATAGATGACCTCCCAGTCACGCACACTGTTCCGACAGATGGGGCTGAGGTGTGTGTCTATTCCACATAGATGACCTCCCAGTCACGCACACTGTTCCGACAGATGGGGCTGAGGTGAGTGTCTACGCCACATAGATGACCTCCCAGTCACGCACACTGCTCCGACAGACGGGGCTGAGGTGTGTGTCTACGCCACATAGATGACCTCCCAGTCACGCACACTGCTCCGACAGACGGGGCACGTCTTCCCGATGAAGTGGGGGGCACACTGAGTGCCACAACACACGTGTCGACACGGGCGGAACAGACACTGGGCCTCCTCCTCCAGACACACCTTACATCGGGCGTAGGCGGGGTCGGCAGGGACACCGGGGGCGGGGACAGCAGCAGCAGCAGCGTTGTTGTTGACAGGGCCGTTGTTCTGTATGTTGTTAGCTGCAGAACAAACAAGATGGAGTTTAATGAAATACCGAGTTCAAGTTAAGGACAGGATTATCATGAAGTTAAGATTTTTAGGGATTGTTGCAAAAGCAACAACTGTACAAAATTATATAATACACAATTCTTATTTGTACAATTTTAGGTTTGACAAAAGAAAGTATATTGCTGTGTTAATGGTTTTTGGACGCTAAAGAAACATTCGCTGTTTTCTCTCTAATCATATGAACAACTGTAAAACATCTTATCCCTAATAAAAGACAACTTTCTCTTAAAAACGAAGTCATCTGAGTATCTAATATCTGTGTGATGCTACACCCCATTATTAGTAATCACATTAACATGGCTGCCCGAAAAAGTATGCAGAGGCATTTCGCAACTTAACACCTGACGCTTAAAGTACACAGTTATCTTGTCACTTCCTAATTTGGTAATGATGTAAGTTGAATATGTCTTGTGCTTATTCATATAATATTAGAGTGAGTGAGTATGGTTTTACACCACTTTTAGCAATATTCCAGCAATACCACGGCGATATAGGCTTCATACATAGTACTCATGTGGGAAATCGAACTCAGGTCTTCTGCATGCAGAACAAACTCTAGGCTAGCCGACAATCCTTGCTAATCTCAGAAGTACTCAGAAACATTTAGTTTCCTACAAATAACCCACAGTATAATGTCAGCAAGACAACAGGTGACTTCTGTGACAAGGTTTTGACTGGTGCAATAAGGACAGAGGGCATCTGAACACTCTGTGTCTTTGAACTACAGAACTACAAGCTTGTACTGCCCTCCTTGTATGTCAAGTAGTGTTACTGTACTCAAGCAGTACTACAATGAAACCAAGCTGACATCAGATTTTGTATCTGACTATAGAAATATCTAGTCCCTAGAGGCTACAAATAGATGATTTATCATTTTAAAACATCAAATGTTATTTCCCAACCTTTGAAATTTAGTAACCCAACTGAACATTGTGCCATGTATAAACTAACATTGGTGATAAATCAGTAACCCAACTGAACATTGTGCCATGTATAAACTAACATTGGTGATAAATCAGTAACCCAATAAGAAAATACAATCAAGCAGAAAATAAGCACTAAACATTGCACCTTAAATTTCATAATTTAACCTAAAATGCCTTCCTCTCTTTCACTACTTTCTGAATAAATGCAGGAGTGACACATCATAAACTTTCCATTATTCATTACAGTACAAGAGGGAGCCAGGCTCACGAAATTAGACATCTTAAATCAAGTCATCCACTTTGTTTGTCTGCTGTTGTCTTTTGTCTGATAATATATGGCATACCATATCATATCATGGAAAGTGTTATTGATGCGATAAACCAGTCCAATAAACTTGGTACCAGTATCCAATAAATATGACGGACAAATGACCTGTGCCTAGTCTCCACATCGGCTCTCCACATGTGCCTTGTACAGCTGGTTCCAAACAAAACAAAATATGATAGATAATATGACTCCCACCTTACATTTTGGTAAAAATTTGGATGCAAATAAGAAAATTATTCACTGTGGCCTAAAAACTCTGTGACTCCCTACCTTGTAGAAGCTGCCTTAGTCTCTCCAGTTCCTCGTCCTTCCGCCTGTTCTCCTCCGCCTGTCTCCTGTTCTCCTCGGCCTGTCTCCTCATCTCCACAGCCAGACTGTTCAGCTCCCTCTGCTTCCTGTCCAGCTCCTCATCCTTGTGTCCCAGCTGGTGGTCCTTAACCTGCACCACCTGGGCGTGTCTCCGCTCCACCTGGGCGTGTCTCCGCTCCACCTGGGCGTGTCTCTGCCCCTGTCTCTGGATGACCTGGGCCTGTGCCTGCAGCCTGGCAGTCAGTGCCTGCATCTCACACCGCCGCTGTGCCTGCTCCCGACTCAGCTCTGTGTGGTACTCCTCGTGGGTGCGCTCCATCTCCTCATCCTTCCTCTCCAGCAGCTGGTCCTTCTGCTGGATCTCCTCGCTCTGTCTGATGAGACTCAGGTCCTTGGTGTGGATTGTCTCCCTTTGTCTCTGTAGCTGGGAGAAGTTGGCGTCGGAGGCTCGCAGAGTGCCGAGGAGCAGCGCCTCGTTAGGGTAGAACCCACCTGTCATGGAGAGGGTAGTTGTGATGATGCAGTGAGGGGACCTCGTAACTAAGAGACATGGGTTTTTTTTCATTTTTCATTTTACAGATTTAACCAGCAGAGCCAAAAGCCATGGTAAATAAAACAAAAAAACATTTGACTGTAGTTTGAGAGTATAGTCAAGAGTCTGAAGCCCTAGTCCAGTCTTGTCTGATATAATTTCTTTCAATCTAGAAAGATCAGCTGATAATTAATTATCCAATAGCTTAAAAACAAATCTACTGTAAAAGTTTGGACTTGATACTCAAAAGCTCTGAGCGCAGACTGTAAATGTATTTTTATTTGCCTGGCTCCTCCATCTGTGATGAGTTTGAAAAACAAAGAGTTACATCTTCAAAAATTACAGGTATAAAAAAATCAAGTAATAAAATGTAAAGTTTTAAAATGATAACTGATCGAATGCATTGTCCACAGCCACTGCAAAGAGAACAAATGTCCTCTAGGTTATTGTATACTGCTAAACATCCTGCATATCCAGAAATAAGGACACATGAATACTTTTTTCCCAACAATACAACTAAATAAAATATACATTCTAGAGAACAACACAAATTTATTCTTGTTCTGGCCGATCCAAGCTTAGCAAAGTTCAATAAACAATTAAAATAGTTTAGAACAAGAGAATGTCTTGTAGGCTAGATTGGGAACAGCTTTTGGATTAAACTCTCACAGTCTCATTTAGTTTAACAAAAGAGCATATCAAAGGGAGATAATCTCGATTTTCAAATGTTATTTAGATCATGTAGAAGAAAATGAATGACTCTGAGAAGAAGAGTGAAGGATTGTTAAAGGGAGATAATTTGAAAACAAATATTCAAGGGGGATAATCTCAATTTATAAATGTTATTTAGATCATGTAGAAGAAAATGAATGACTCGGAAGAGAAGAGTGAAGGATTCACGTTAGTTTACAGGCAGGATGACCAGTGACCTCAACATGAGCACAATACACTCACGGGACAAGATAAAGAATTTAAGAACAGCTTGTCGGATTTGCTGTACATCATACTGACATGCCAAGGCTGCCTTGATGGCCGCCATGTCCAGACTCGGGCGGAGTGGGGAGGGCGTGGCCGGGCTGCCAGGGGTGCCGCACTGGTCTGTGAAGAGAATGGCATATTCATTAAACATGGGAAAAAATTATTTCATAAAGTTCGGTTGTTTCATATAACTTAGTTGAACTGTTATCAATAAGATTCCCAGCTGTCCATACTCATCAAAATCTTTAGTTTTAGGTTCGACGTGTGCACTGATAAATGAATCCAACTGATATTTACTTGGATTGGTATAGAATGATTCCCTTATTTCTGTCCAAGGCATTGACAGATAACGATGTGATACAGTGACATGTTTTGACATTGTCAGTTCTTCATGGGTCATGGAGTGAGTGAGTGAGTGAGTGAGTGAGTGGGTGGATGGATGGGTGGGTGGGTGGGTGAGTGAGTGAGTGAGTGAGTGAGTGAGTGAGTGAGTGAGTGAGTGAGTGAGTGAGTGAGTGAGTGAGTGAGTGAGTGAGTGAGTGAGTTGGGTTTAACGCCCTTTTTATCAGTATTCCAGTTATATCACTGTGTGTCAGCTTAATGTGGGAGAAAAGCCCGAAGTGATGCAGGTCACGGACGTACGGTGAAACCCAAGAGCATGGTGCTGACAAACCTAGAAACATAATTGGGGCGAACCGGGATTGGAATCCACAATCATAGGTTTCTGGCGTGCCCAAGGGACGCAACTCTGCACAGCGAATAACGGCACCTTAGACGACTGGGTTTCATGGGTCACAACTGAGGCATGTAATGTAGGCAATACCCGTGAAGTGTTCACAATTATTTCATGATCAATATTTAATTCAGAATCAGTTTTCAAGAAGTAATATTTATTGTAATAACTGATGATTGCTTGAGCCAGGTTTTCATTAACACCATACAACATAGTTCAAAAACTGCTTGCATGGAAGTGTTAGAGCAAGTCTAAATTAGTCTGTATTGAGAGTGAAACAAATTGGTTGCTACCAATATAGAGAATCTCACCCGAGTGTCTTTTGATATCAAATATATCAACACGAGTTGATAAAAGTGGAAAAATTCCAAGGCTTGCCGCACAGGGAATCATATTCAGGGTGAGATTTTATTTATCATCCAACATCATTCATTCAACTTTTTCAATTTGTAGACAGTAATTAGCAGTGTCTTCAGTGTAAAAAGTACTGCAAACAGCTTCAGTAGCAGAGCCATTAGTGATGTCATTTGATTGTGATGTCATGGTAACCAGTGACATCACAATGGTCTGCAAACCATTGTGATGTAATTCTATTGCAGCGATATCTACAGTGTAGATATCGCTTGATCTAATCCAAGCGATATCTCTGGTGGGAGCCAGTTTTGGATGATAAATCCCCTTGTCAGCCTAACAATGGAAAAAGTCTCATGACTGAAGTATCGTCAGATGTATCATATAATGAGCTAGGCTCATCATGACACTCCTAAACTTGGCAATTAAGAAAAAAAGTAATATTGATGAAATACTACAATAACTCTGTCTGACGATTACTTGAGACAGTGTTACCATGTGAGTATAACACAAACTGGTTGATAGCATCATTGATAGCATATACGACCTGGGAGAATCTCACTTATAAACAATGTAAATTAGGTGTTACAATGTGTAGTGTATCGATACCCAAGTATTGCGATATGTAGCCTATCATGAGGTTGGCACATATTGACAACATTAAAATTTGCCTTAATACACGTCATACATCAAGTCAATATTTCTGATTATTGCAGTACACAGCAGACATTGTCCATCACCCACCTTCAGCTGTGTCGCTCTCTGTCAGAGTCTGTGAAAGAGAACAAAGATATTACAGGTCATGATATACAATGTCAGAAGTTACTAAATTAAAATATATCTGTCGTACATAAACATTTCAGGCTCTCAGCATAAACCACAAAATTTACAATCTTTCAACTCTTTCACCAAAATTATATTCTAATAAGAGCCCCTATTTCAAATATTGTGAGCGCCATGGTCGAATACGGTAATAAAACTTAAGGGTTCCTTTGAGTTGATTAGGACTAGGTCTGCAAAGAATACACTAGGAGGTGAATATGATTCATATCATGAATATAGGGTAACGAATACGAATATTAATTCACAAATACAATAACGAGTCAGCAGTTGATGTATTATTTGTTATATTCAGTGAAACGATAACAAAAATTATTTGACATGGTTTGTTAACTATTAATATATTATACATTTATATACTGCACTTATCCAGGTACTAGTATCTGCTCAAATGCAACAATGACCAGTGGTCACAATACTGTCAAATTAAATATTATATGAGTGTTATCTTTGAAGAAATCTGTGCATATAATATGTTCTTATGGATATTTTTAGGTACAGGGTATGTGAATGCACAGGATTGCATATTTATAAATATTCGATTCTAGTGGTCACGAATAATGAATTCAATTCATGAATGGATACGGTTCGATTCACCGAATATGGGAGTGAATCGTAACAGCCCTAGTTAGAACCGTAGTTTACTGTATCAAAAGAAGTATCCTACATTGTTACTACATACCTGAGCCTCCTGAGCTTCCAAAGTAAAGTTATCTCCCTTGTGCTGCTTCACAAAGACGCAGTGAGGGGCGTGTCTGGCATGCTGCACCCAGGGGTTGGCCTCGGGCTTCCAGTGATGCAGGCCACACCCACAGGCAAAACACACAACCTTGTCTGTGTACCCTGGTGAATATAGATGTTATATGTATAACTATAATAACCCATGATATATTATATACAGGGTTTATGATCCACCACTATACAGAAACACACAACCTTGTCTGTGTACCCTGGTGAATATAGATGTTATATGTATAACTATAATAACCCATGATATATTATATACAGGGTTTATGATCCACCACTATACAGAAACACACAACCTTGTCTGTGTACCCTGGTGAATATAGATGTTATATGTATAACTATAATAACCCATAATATATTATATACAGGGTTTATGATCCACCACTATACAGAAACACACAACCTTGTCTGTGTACCCTGGTGAATATAGATGTTATATGTATAACTATAATAACCCATGATATATTATATACAGGGTTTATGATCCACCACTATACAGAAACACACAACCTTGTCTGTGTACCCTGGTGAATATAAGTATATAAGGTGAATAATCCAGGATATATCATATACAGGGTTTATGATCCATCACTATGCAGAAATGCATTGCTTGGAGACAGAAAATATATCAAATGGATCCTGAGGGAATGTACAAAAATTAAACATTCTACATGAAATTTAAAAAAAATAAATTATTAGTTGTTTGAAAAGTCCAGTCTCTTACAAGATTACACACATACACACCAATACTCAAACATTGAACCTGTCATCAGCATGATCTGTATAGACGGTTTATTAAGGAGTTTAAAATACAGGTCATCCAGAAAAAACAACTCTAGAGATAATGCTATATGATTTAAAGTATCCAGTGTATGTCTATAGTTTTCTGTGAATTGAATATGTTTGTTATAAGCCATTTACATTTTGCACATAAGTATATTGCAAGTATAGTACAACTTGGAAGCTGTCACCATCCATTTGTGCATCTTTTGTATAAACACATTCTAAAACTTGTTAACAATTTAGCCATAGAAATGTTTTCATGTGACAAATGCTTGAATGTACCTTACCTGTGAAATAGAACCCTGCTTGGCAAAGTTGATCAGCTGTTGGTCTTATTTGTTCAGACCAATATTTAAATGTCTCTAGTCTGTCCTGCATTTCCTCAAACTGGGGGTGTTTAAACATAGGATCACCACTCACAAAGAGGTTGTCACAAGATTGTCCTTGATGCTGTGATCTGATCTTGTTTTCCAAGTCTCTTGGTATATTTCCAATATCCAGGTACTTGATGACAGGACAATTCTTGGACATCTCCTGGTGTCTCTTGGCAGGTTCATCCACATCATACAACATCTCCAGCCCACAGAACACACACCTGACCACGCCCCCCTCCCCCTGGTACACAAACCCCGACCCCGCCCACACCTCAGCCCGTGGGTGGGTAGGGCTGGGGAAGGTGAGGAGTCGGTGACTCTCAAACAACATCGACCCAATTCGTTCATCACCCACATTGACCTGATTTTCAGTATCCGACTGCTCGGGCGTTCTGTGAGTATTATATCTGTCGTACACAGCCAGCACGCTCTGTTCCTGGGTACCAGAGCCTGTGTCACTTGGTGTGTCCTCCGTCGACGTCGGTGTGCTCATCTGCAAACGTCGTCGGACGTTACGGGGGTCACCTGGTCGGGTTCTCCCGGGTCTCCGAGCTGTCAAAAGTGCCGGTGTGTGTCTCGCTAAGAAGGCACAGTCCGGACTAAGGACACGGTGCACGGCCATCGGCGACTCGCCTGACCATCCCCGGAACGACACGGAACATTGGAAACACTTCACCTCGTCCCCCAGAGCTTCAGGGTGGCGATAAAACCCAGCATTTGACAGCTTCATGGGGGAATTGTATGTCAACAAAGACGCGTGGTTCCTCCGGCCCGGCTCTGGTAGCGGATGCTCCTGGAAACTGGCGAGTCTCCTGAGGCTGTCATCCATGCCATTAACAGAACCGGTATCCATGGTAACAGAATCACAATAATTCCACGGGAGATGCACTTTAGATTCAACACAAAAGACAAACTTGAGTAACGCTTTCCAAAATATCAACAGAAGTCGGCCATGTTTGTTTTTGGGAGATTCCGCGAAAGGGAGTTAATCGTGTACGATTTCTAAAAATAGATGTACGACGCGTGTCATTACATGTTTGTGGAATATTTAATACAATTTGTTAATATAGATTAGACATACACAACACATTCCATGTAATAACTGGAACCAAAGACGTCTTTGCTGGAACTGAGAATGCAAAAATAATATCCTAAAGATCTAGATCTAGATCTATTAAAATATATTATAGCTAAAATGGTTAGAATTATCATTAAACCGCCCGCATGTTATCAGAAATGAGCGGGCCACTGTAACTTGATAATGCCCTCATATTGCTTGACGACGGGCCATTATCACGCCCGTTGTTAGGTGACGTCACAGGGACAGGAAAGGTGACGTCACGTTCAATAGTGACGTCATCTGGTTTGTTCTGTGACGTTTCCATATTTGTAAAAGTGGGTTAGTGAAATTCGTGTTGATTGCACTAAATGTTTCAAAACAGATATTGTTTATTTTTATTTGATTACAAATTCTATCCATTTTAGCAATAATAACGGTAACGCTATTTTTCAGGGCATTATCATTTCCAGAAGCCCTCGGTCTTTTCAACTGCCCTCCTTCGTCGGGCAGTTAATGGAAGACCTCAGGCTACTGCAAATGGTAATGCCCTGAAAAATAGCGTTACCCTTATAATGTAAGAGAAAATAACATAATATAGAATCTAGACCCATATTTCTTTCGAAGATATTTTCATTATTCTTATACATGTATAATACAAACTGGAGTCAATATAATCATTATGTAAAAGGTGACTATGCTTGTCGTAAGAGGCGACTAACGGGATCGGGTGGTCAGGCTCGCTGACTTGGTTGATGCATGTCATCGATCCCAATTGCGTGGATCGATGCTCATGATGTCAATCACTGGATTGTCTGGTCGAGACTCGATTATTTACAGACCGCCGTCATATAGCTGGAGTATTGATGAGTGTGGCGTTAAACAACCAACCAACCAACCAACCAATAATTAATCATAGATTCAAGCGTGTTGATATTAGACGGACGCTTCATATACTTTTACAGCTGTATTACATTGGAAGAAAGGTGAAATCTCATGGGATCGACCTCTTCTTTCCCACTTTGTCTCACATATAGAACGCAATCAAAAAGAATATGAATAAAATCACTAGACTGTGGTTTTCTTTCTTATTTTCTCAATCTATATCATGTTATAGATCTATCAATCTTATAACAATATAATATAGTATGGAGGATCACCTTCTATAGTTGGTTGTTTTGTTGTTTTACGCCGCACTCATCAATACTCCAGCTATATGACGGCGATCTGTAAATAAGTCTGGACCAGACAATCCAGTGATTGACACCATGAGCATCGATCCACGCAATTGGAATCGATGACATGCTACAACCAAGTCAGCGAGCCTGACCACCCGATCCCGTTAGTCGCCTCTTACGACAAGCATAGTCGCATCTTACGGCATGCATGGGTCGCTGAAGAGATATTCTACCCCGGATCTTCACGGGTCACCTTCTTTAAAAACGAAGCATTGTTAAGATGAAGATTCTTAAAGCAAAAGAAGCAAAATGATCTACCGTCTTGTCATTAGGTGTACACCTACACATAGTCGTTGGCGATTACACTGTTACATGTTTGTACTGAATTTGGTGTCGTTCATTGTTCCTGTTTTTCGATAGTGTCTTCTTTGATTAAACTGTTTAAGAAAATTCCAGTCTAATAAAGATATGATCATATTATATTCTATTTATGTATGTACTATATAAGTCTAACAACCACCGTCGTGATACTGGTGGAATATTGCTAAAAGCGGCGTAAAACCATACTCACTCACTCACTAACAACCAACATAACATTATAATGTCAACACGTAATCTAATAGCGATCTAGCGGACAGATGGCCGAGTAGTCTAGCAGCCGCAACGGTGTGTAGATTTGCCTCCCTTAGCAGTGCCTGGATACGCTGATGATAGTTTGGAATCCCTACTTCGATCGTTGGTCTGTCAGTACCATACCCGTGACTGTTTTAAACACACACACACACACACACACACACACACACACACACACACACACACACACACGCACGCACACACACACGCACACACCGGGACAAGTTCTAACCCGGAATCCCAACGTGTCAGACCCTATAAGTATATAAATAATATAATTCCCCATTAGTCTATAGTTTTGTAGTCACGCGGATGACTGACTAAACAGTGAACATATTTATACTTGATGGTGTTTGTTTGTTGTTTAACACCTCACTCAGGACTGTTACATATATGGCGGACTGTAAATAATCAGGTCTGGACCAGACAATCCATGTGGTCGATATTGTGAGCAACGATCCACGCAGCCGGGGCACGATGACACGCAATCAACCACGTCACCAAACCTGGGACTAAAAAATAAGTTCGTTATATCGGTCAGTTCGTTATAAGCGTGTTCGTTATAAACGTAGTTTACTGTACATTTAACAGGGGGGATATGGATGACCCAGTCGTCTAAGGCGCCGCAATTCGCTGTACAGAGTTGCGTCCCTTTGGGCACGCCAGAAGCCGATGATTGTGGGTTCGAATCCCGGTTCGGACCATACCCGTGCTCGAGGGTTTCACCGAAGTGGTGAACGTCTAAGACCTGCATCACTTCGGACTTTCCTCCCACATTAATCTGACACGCCGTGATATAACTGGAATACTGTTCAAAGCGGCGTTAAACCCAACGTACTCACTTACTCATTTATCACACTGGCGTTCCTGGGTTTTGCCATCCAATCTGTGAGTATAAACAAAGGTTTGCTGGGGATCTATTCCAAGCCGGAATCCCCATTACGTCTCACTATAGGAGGACACCAAGTCTTGCCATTACCCTATATCAGGACACCCAATCTCACCATCCAGTCTCACTGTATTCCAGGACACCAAGTCTCGCCATCACGTCCTCTGTACACCAGGACACACAGTCTCTCCATCACGTCTCACTGTACACCAGGACACCCAGTCTCACTGTACACCAGGACACACAGTCTCTCCATCACGTCTCACTGTACACCAGGACACCCAGTCTTACTGTACACCAGGACACCCAGTCTCTCCATCACGTCTCACTGTACACCAGGACACACAGTCTCTCCATCACGTCTCACTGTACACCAGGACACCCAGTCTCACCATCACGTCTCACTGTACACCAGGACACCAAGTCTCATCATCACGTCTCACTGTACACCAGGACACCCAGTCTCACTGTACACCAGGACACCCAGTCTCACCATCACGTCTCACTGTACACCAGGACACCCAGTCTCACTGTACACCAGGACACCCAGTCTCACTGTACACCAGGACACCCAGTCTCACTGTACACCAGGACACTCAGTCTCTCCATCACGTCTCACTGTACACCAGGACACCCAGTCTCACTGTACACCAGGACACCCAGTCTCACATCACGTCTCACTGTACACCAGGACACACAGTCTTACTGTACACCAGGACACCCAGTCTCACTGTACACCAGGACACCCAGTCTCACTGTACACCAGGACACACAGTCTCACTGTACACCAGGACACTCAGTCTCTCCATCACGTCTCACTGTACACCAGGACACCCAGTCTCATCATCACGTCTCACTGTACACCAGGACACCCAGTCTCCCTGTACACCAGGACACCCAGTCTCACTGTACACCAGGACACCCAGTCTCACTGTACACCAGGACACACAGTCTCACTGTACACCAGGACACTCAGTCTCTCCATCACGTCTCACTGTACACCAGGACACCCAGTCTCATCATCATGTCTCACTGTACACCAGGACACCCAGTCTCCCTGTACACCAGGACACCCAGTCTCACTGTACACCAGGACACCCAGTCTCACTGTACACCAGGACACACAGTCTAACTGTACACCAGGACACACGGTCTCACCATCACGTCTCACTGTACACCAGGACACCCAGTCTCTCCATCACGTCTCACTGTACACCAGGACACCCAGTCTCTCCATCACGTCTTACTGTACATCAGGACACCCAGTCTCACTGTACACCAGGACACCCAGTCTCACTGTACACCAGGACACCCAGTCTCACTGTACACCAGGACACCCAGTCTCACTGTACACCAGGACACACAGTCTAACTGTACACCAGGACACACAGTCTCACCATGACGTCTCACTGTACACCAGGACACCCAGTCTCACCATCACGTCTCACTGTACACCAGGACACCCAGTCTTACTGTACACCAGGACACCCAGTCTCTCCATCACGTCTCACTGTACACCAGGACACCCAGTCTCTTCATCACGTCTCACTGTACACCAGGACACCCAGTCTCTCCATCACGTCTCACTGTACACCAGGACACCCAGTCTCTCCATCACGTCTCACTGTACACCAGGACACCCAGTCTCTTCATCACGTCTCACTGTACACCAGGACACCCAGTCTCTCCATCACGTCTCACTGTACACCAGGACACCCAGTCTTACTGTACACCAGGACACCCAGTCTCTCCATCACGTCTCACTGTACACCAGGACACACAGTCTCTTCATCACGTCTCACTGTACACCAGGACACCCAGTCTCTCCATCACGTCTCACTGTACACCAGGACACCCAGTCTCTCCATCACGTCTCACTGTACACCAGGACACCCAGTCTCTTCATCACGTCTCACTGTACACCAGGACACCCAGTCTCACTGTACACCAGGACACCCAGTCTCACTGTACACCAGGACACCCAGTCTCTTCATCACGTCTCACTGTACACCAGGACACACAGTCTCACTGTACACCAGGACACACAGTCTCACTGTACACCAGGACACCCAGTCTCTTCATCACGTCTCACTGTACACCAGGACACCCAGTCTCTCCATCACGTCTCACTGTACACCAGGACACCCAGTCTCTTCATCACGTCTCACTGTACACCAGGACACCCAGTCTCACTGTACACCAGGACACCCAGTCTCACTGTACACCAGGACACCCAGTCTCTTCATCACGTCTCACTGTACACCAGGACACCCAGTCTCACTGTACACCAGGACACCCAGTCTCACTGTACACCAGGACACACAGTCTCACTGTACACCAGGACACCCAGTCTCACTGTACAACAGGACACCCAGTCTCTCCATCACGTCTCACTGTACACCAGGACACCCAGTCTCACCATCACGTCTCACTGTACACCAGGACACCCAGTCTCTCCATCACGTCTCACTGTACACCAGGACACCCAGTCTCTCCATCACGTCTCACTCTACACCAGGACACACAGTCTCACCATCACGTCTCACTGTACACCAGGACACACAGTCTCACTGTACACCAGGACACCCAGTCTCACCATCACGTCTCACTGTACACCAGGACACAGTCTCACTGTACACCAGGACACTCAGTCTCACCATCACGTCTCACTGTACACCAGGACACACAGTCTCACCGTACACCAGGACACCCAGTCCCACTGTACACCAGGACACCCAGTCTCGCCAACACGTCCTGTCACTATAGGATAGTGTATGCATTCAAAAGTATTCTGAGGACAGTGAAGATCCGGGGTAGAATAGATCTTCATCAACCCATGCTTGCCGTAAAAGGCGACCATGCTAGTCGTAAGGGGCGACTAACGGGATCGGGTGGTCAGGCTCGCTGACTTGGTTGATGCATGTCATCGTATCCAAATTGCGTGGGTCGATGCTCATGATGTCAATCACTGGATTGTCTGGTCCAGACTCGATTATTTGCAGACTGCCGTCATATAGCTGGGATATTGCTAAGTGCAGCGTTAAACAAGCAAACAAACAAACAAACTGAGGCCTGAGAGCGTGAGAGACCACATCGATCTATGTCAAGACAACCGCCAGTCATCATAAGTGACTAGCCCCAATGATGTCACGCCATGGAAACAAGCGGCGGAAGAACATGTTCTCTCCCAACGAGGGACGCTTGGCCGAAGAAACTGCTGAGAACATACAGAAAGCTATTGAAGGGATATTTTCTTAGAGTATTCCTTGCATGAAAGAATGGCTAACGGTAGCTCCAGTCAATGCTCTGGACTCCGACACTGACTTGCCACCCTCAAAGGAAACGTTCTGTTTGTTTGATAGATTTCATGAAGGAAATACAAAATCGGAAGAGGAACTGCTAAGGCGTATAACGTTTGTTCCCGAAATGAAAGGCACAATAAATTCGCCAGTAGAAGAACAATTGCACAGGGAGATGAACCGCAACAGCTACTTCCTAGATGCGAGGTCGCCCAGAAACTACATGTTCGTCCAACGATTGCTACTACATTTGCACAATCAAGAAACAACAAGAAAATGACAGACGCAATTAAAGGAAAACTGAACACAAACATTTCGTATGGTGAATTACGCCATAAGTGTGGCCGCCTGCACCTTTCAGGTAAGGGGGCGGTCTAGTAGCCTAGTGGTTAAAGCGTTCGCTCGTCACGCCGAAGACCCGGGTTCGATTCCCGACATGGGTACAATGTGTGAAGCCCATTTCTGGTGTCCCCCGCCGTGATATTGCTGGAATATTGCTAAAAGCGGCGTAAAACCATACTCACTCACTCACTCACTTTCAGGTAAGAACTTCTAGATGACATTCTATGACGTGATCATATTTGACGATTATGGAGGAGTCAGTAGGGTTCTACGCAGTTTTTAGCAATATTCCAGCAATATCGCGTCGGGGGACACCAGAAATGGGCTTCACACATTGTATCCATGTGGGGAATCGAACCCGGGTCTTCAGCGTGACAAGCAAACGTTTTAACCACTGGCTACCCCGTCGACCCTATGGAGAAATTAAATACTTATAGAATAACCCACGAGGTGAAATAAATGTTGCTTTAGCGGGGAACTTAAAACATAAATTTCACGAGTGACATATTTTCCGTTAACACTCGTACCGAGTGGGTTATTCCATATATTACCCATAATCATATTGAAAACGTGTTTCAAGGGGGAAAAACCTGTCGCCGATCAAGAATCAGCTGTTTTGTGTCAACACTGTCCACTCTCTCCAATACTAACGTGTTGTTACGCGTAAAATATATAGTTCTGTTAAAAACCTTTAAAGATCACATTATTGCAGTTATATTTCTGTCTGATTTCCACAGCGTAAAATATCTAGCATTGATAATAGAAGACAAGTTTTAAAGAAGGTTCATCGGGTATTTAATCAATGCTCATTTTGACAAGATCTCGTCACTGACAGACAGCCCCCGTCAGCATAGGTATGCATTTCACATTGATAAGAGGAAACACGGAAAACCTGTCAATTTTTCATGTGTCATTCGACAAAAATGTCAAAACCTATAAGAACATAGACGGAATGTACAGAAGTCATGTTTGTTTGAGGAAATTTACGAAACGTAGGTAATCGTTGAAAAGTACGATTGCTGTCACAGTGTCGGAATGAATGACCCGAGATATGAGACAGCCGAAACCAGGAACGACAAGAGAGCCGGCGTTACAATTTAATCCGGACATCAAGTTTAATTAACACCGTGTGTGATTTGAGACAAGTGTGACTGATGGGGAACATGTGCATGTGGGATTTCAGGAGGACTAGTCAAACACAGTAGTTTGTTGATACGGAGAATCTGACCCGAGTGTCTTTTGATATCAAATATATCAGCACGAGTTGATATATTTGATATCAAAAGACACGAGGGTGAGATTTTATGCAAACATTGTGATGCAATTTCATTGCAGTGATATCTACGTTGTGATAACTTGTGCCTAATCCTTTTCATGAGAATAAAATATGTTAAAACTAAACACGGTTTCTGGAGACTATAGGTGCCAAGCTGTCAATATTTAGTTCAATATCGGACACAGGATCAGCATCTTGGGGTAAGTTTCATTTTCCTTGTATCGGACAGTGGGTACCCGGGTAGGGTCGGGTAATAGGGTGGTGGGTACCCGGATAGTAAATTTGGACTCGTCCCAGCCCTCGTCTGTACTAAGTCCGGTTTTGGGATTCTGGTGGTCGAAAAATTCGCCAAACAGCAAGTCCTCTAACACAAACGCAAACCCGGACTTGGTGGTGTTGATCTTCGCGCACGAGAAACAGTTTCTGGCAACACTCGCAACCTGAATCTTGGAACTTCAATCTGGCCATATGCAGTTTTGACAACAAAGACATTAAATGTGTTCAGAGGTTGAATTATACGAATAACTCTTCATGTCAGTCAGATCACCGTCCGCTTTCACGAGGTCATTTACTTTGACAGGTGTCAAATGGTCATCGATGCTGTTGATATGAAACTGTTATATCTCGATTGTGGTACGTAAAACACTTGATGTGAGGTGGGGTGAAATTGGGTTTAACGTCGCGTCCAAGATTATTGCACTTAAAAAAGCGACGTGCATGCACGTGTGTGTGTGTGTTTGTGTGGCTGCTTGTACTAGTCCGGACTGATGCCGATTTATAGTGCTAGCCCACTGAGATACCATGCCGCAGTTTAACATGAATACCCCACTCAGACACAGTATACTGACTCCGAGCCGACCAGTCCTTGTTTTAGCCCCTTAATGCCGAGCGCCAGACAAGTACCATCTTTTAACGTCTTTTGGTATGACGCGGCCGGGGATCGAACCCCGGACCTTCCGCTCTCCGGGCGGACGCTCTACCACTAGACGACGGAGGAGGTTACAGCAAAGGCGGCATAAAACATTTGAATAAATGGCAGGGATTTGTAAATGAATGGAATGAGAGAAAAATATAACCGTTATCCAATAAAAATATATCGTTGTTTAACTGTCCAATCAGCTTCGAGAATCAGTAATTGCACACTGTGCAAATATAAAAAACGATAGATTACACATCTTTACAGCATATTTTCGCCTATATGGATTTTGTTTGTTTGTTGTTTAACGCCGCACTCAGCAATATTCCAGCTATATGACGGCTGTCTTTAAATAATCGAGTCTGGAGGAGACAATCCAGTGATTGACATCATGTGCATCGACCCACGCAATTGGGATACGATGACATGCATCAACCAAGTCAGCGAGCCCGCGCGTGTGGGTAATATAATATAATATAGGTTGATATTATTTTGACGATTTACGCCAGTTAGTACGCACAAGCGTCATATTTCATTTCCAAAGTGACATCTTACTTCCAGAGTTTGACAATGCAGAGGGAAAAGAAGGTAAATTGATACAATTCATTTCTAACAAGTTGATATACATATTTATCATATAATGGGTAGGTTTCTCGGCAGGATAAAGCCAACGGATAAAAACGATATCCGTTGGGGTCATATGCGGATAGAGATGAAAATATCAAAGGTCAAGTAGGACTACTTTCACTGTTTATAAACAAACATGGCGTCGCCCTCGTCATTCGGCGATCGAGTCAGAATTAACCATCGGGAATCTGAATAAACTACAGGTATAATTGCTATCATTATAAAACAAAACAGTCTAATATACTGAAATTCAGTGTCTAACTGTGACGTAGCTAAGGCATTTTATAAGTTTTGGCAACTTTGGAGATTTCGAAACAATTTTGCGAGGGCACGACCCGAGGCCTAGCCAAGCGGGATCAGTAGCCATATCTGTGCTTGTAGACCTCTGCGGCTTGAAACCTTTTCCACAAATTAAAATAGTTGGATTTGGCCGAAATATGTTTGAATTGTTACCTTGTTTCGTTTTGTCGCTGTATGTACATCTGACTACATTTCTAAACGTTATGACAGGACAGACCGACTGTCAACATCGTCTGACCGTGTCCGTGACGTCTCATAGACTAGGATTAGAGTAGCTTCCCTTTGACAAAGGGCAGTTACTCTAGCGGACAGACCGATGAATTGGCGCGAAAGGCAAATTAAAAACAACTGTTGTTTTGCGTATATGTTGCTTCGCCACTGTATAAGAAACAGATTTTAGTTGGAACTATATTGGCTACTGTCACAGTCCGACTGACACATCACTTACCCTGTGACGTAATAAATATGAATGCGCGCATTCCAGGAAAACTCGCAATGTTTCGGTAATGTTTGTGAGAGAGGGAAAGCGATTTTAAAGCACAGAATTAAAGAATGACATTATATGATAAAGAGGTTATCACGCTTGTGTGTTTGGGGACGGTAAATATCCTGTATTAGGAATAAACACTATGTATTTAGCTCGCCAAGGCTCGCTAAATACAATGTTTATTCCTAATGCAGGATATTTACCATCCCCAAACACACTCGCGTGATAACCTCTATATGCATGCAGCGTGATTTAGCAGACATTCCGTGTCGTGTCTAAGTTAGATGACAGGAAATACTTAAAGCTCTTGTTTGGCATCTACAACAGAGTACTAGTACAATGGCATGTTTATCTCTGTTGTTTTCCAGTGATCCATTCATATAATTTTATGAGTGGTCTTCAGCAACCCATGCTTGTAGTCAGGCAAATAAAGGGATGCATGTCATGGTATCCCATTTGCATGATCGATGCTCACGATGTCAATCACAGAATTGTCTGGTGCAAACTCGATTATTTATAGACGCGTGGTCATTTAGCTGGAATATTGCTGAGTGCGGCGTTGAAAAACAAACAAAAATGTTTCAATGGCCTTAAATATTGATGTCATCCTATGGAGAGTCCGAAGTTTGTTTGTTTTGTTTGTTTGTTGTTTAACGCCGCACTCAGCAATATTCCAGCTATATGACGGCGGTCTATAAATAATCGATTCCGGACCCGACAATCCAGTGATTGATATCATGAGTATCGATCCACACAATTGGGATCGATGACATGCACCAAGTCATCGAGCCTGACCACCCGATCTCGGGGAGTCCGAAGTAGGCGTTGCCTCAAGTAACCTGTGTTTGTCGTAAGAGGCGACTTACTTGGATTGGGTGGTCGGACTCGGTGACTTGGTTGATTGCGCGTCACAGTACCCCGAGTGTGTTAATATTTGCTGGTGCCGTGGATACTTAAAGCAAGTGTACCAAAAACACCTTTTTAATTACAACGGATACATTATATGTGTTTATTATTCTGTTATCAAATAAATCTCTTCGTTATTATGTAACCCATTGTTTGAGTTCGGTGTGTGCACTAAATGCATGGGTATGGTGTTTTACACTTCGCGGCGGAGGACTGCAGGAATGGGCTTCATACGAAACATTAGCTGATGTAAGGAATCGAACTCGGCCGTTTCGGGGTGACGGGCCAAAAGTTGATTGAGACACTGGGCCACCTTACTGCTATTACGGACATATTTCCTTCATACATAAAATATAACTGTGCACAGTGGAATCTGTGGAGACAGGACTTTGACTAATCAGCTTTTGTACTACAAGGCGATATCAATTGTGTCGAATATACTATGATTCATAATAATACTTCTTTGAACTTTGTTTCTATTTACATTTATTATCCTCTGTTATAATATTACTTATACAGGGGGGGGGGCACGGGTGGCCCAGTCGTCTAAGGCGCCGCGATTCTTGGGCACGCCAGAAACCTATGATTGTGGGTTCGAATCCCGGTTCGCCCCGATTATGTTTCTAGGTTTGTCAGCACCATACCCGTGCTCGTGGGTTTCACCGAAGTGTTAAACGTCTGAGACCTGCATCACTTCGGGCTTTCCTCCCACATTAAGCTGACACGCCGTGATATAACTGGAATACTGTTAAAAGCGGCGTAAAACCCAACACACTCACTCCTAATACAGGCCTCTGTAAAACACTTACTTTCGGCCCCACAACAAGTAAAACGTTCATTTCGCCTGGATGTAAAAACAATGACGCAATAAGTCCAAAGCAGACATTCCACTGTACTACACTGTACACATTGAATGTCAAAAGGCCCTTGCATGAATCGCAGGAGTCCATATCTAAAAATAGACGCCCTCATGCATATTCATGTCCATCTCCACACGCGAGCCCGGAGATGGTCATGAATATGCATGAGGGCGTCTATTTTTAGATACGGACTCCTGTGCATGAATGCGTGATACGGATGCGACGGGGTACTTCTCTCAAATGTTGGAGTAATTTCAAAGCTTTTTACACATGGGTTGTGGTGTTCTCCCAGTTAATGGTTCTGCGCTGGCCCTTACCCTAGACGGGCTTGGGACGACACCAAATGCATGGCGACAAATGATGATTAATGATCAATATTTGTTTGTTTTTTAACACCGCACTCAGAAGTATTCTAGCTATAGGAGACTTGCCGCCAGTCTATGTAACCCAGCTGTCCCCTGGGTTTACGTTGACTGGCACTTTCTTGTGGCTCCCGGCACGGCACATAGGAGCCCCTTTGGACCAGAACTTCTTGAGTGTTTCAAGTTGTGGAGAATATCCCCCTAAAATGTAAAGGCTGTACAGAATGATAAACCCATGGATGTATAGCAATTCTATTCTTATTAGTAGAGAACAACTCATTATATGAAGCGGCGCATCACAACAGGAACTGAAACATTAGAGACCCATATGAATTGGCGCGCCACAACCGGAGCTGAAACATTAGAGACCAACTTAATTATATGAAGTGGTGCTCACAACTGGACCTGAAACATTAGAGACCAACTATTATGAAGTGGTGCTCACAACTGGACCTGAAACATTAGAGACCAACTAATATGAAGTGGTGCTCACAACTGGATCTGAAACATTAGAGACTAACTAATATGAAGTGGTGCTCACAACTGGACCTGAAACATTAGAGATCAACTAATATGAAGTGGAGCTTCACAACTGGACCTGAAACATTAGAGACCAATTAATAGGAAGTGGTGCTCACAACTGGACCTGAAACATTAGAGACCAACTAATATGAAGTGGTGCTCACAACTGGAGCTCAAACATTGGAGACAAACTAATATGAAGTGGAGCATCAAAACTGAAGCTGAAACAATAGAGACAAAATCATTATATGAATTGGAGCATCACAACTTGACCTGAAACATTGGAGACCAACTCATTATTTGAAGTGGACCATCACAACTGGACCTGAAACATTAGAGACAAAATCATTATATGAAGTGGTGATCATAACTGCACCTGGACCTGAAACATTGAACACCAACTCATTATTTGAAGTGGACCATCACAACTGGACCTGAAACATTAGAGACAAAATCATTATATGAAGTGGTGATCATAACTGCACCTGGACCTGAAACATTGAACACCAACTCATTATTTGAAGTGGACCATCACAACTGGACCTGAAACATTAGAGACAAAATCATTATATGAAGTGGTGGTCATAACTGCACCTGGACCTGAAACATTGAACACCAACTCATTATTGGAAGTGGACCATCACAACTGGACCTGAAACATTAGAGACAAAATCATTATATGAAGTGGTGGTCATAACTGCACCTGGACCTGAAACATTGAACACCAACTCATTATTGGAAGTGGACCATCACAACTGGACCTGAAACATTAGAGACAAAATCATTATATGAAGTGGTGGTCATAACTGCACCTGGACCTGAAACATTGAACACCAACTCATTATTGGAAGTGGACCATCACAACTGGACCTGAAACATTAGAGACAAAATCATTATATGAAGTGGTGGTCATAACTGCACCTGGACCTGAAACATTGAACACCAACTCATTATTGGAAGTGGACCATCACAACTGGACCTGAAACATTAGAGACAAAATCATTATATGAAGTGGTGGTCATAACTGCACCTGGACCTGAAACATTGAACACCAACTCATTATTGGAAGTGGACCATCACAACTGGACCTGAAACATAATGGGCCAAAGCATTATATGAAGTGGTGCTCACAACTGCAACTGGACCTGAAACATTGGAAACCAACTCATTATTTGATGTGGAGCATCACAACTGGACCAAAAACATTAGAGAGCAGCTAATTACATGAAGTGGTGCATCACAACTGCAGCTGAAACATATGAGAACAAGTCATTATATGAAGTGGCGTGTCACAACCGGGACTGAAACATAACAGGCCAACTCATTAAAATAGGATTTTGTGAGTCTGAAATGGATCTAAAACATCAAAAGACTAAATCATCGTTACTGGAAGTGGTACATTTCAGTATAGACTATAGTCTTGATTATGTTTTCGAAATGAACTTTTGGTAGTGATACGCAAATAGTTGTAAATCTCTTCAAGTTACTTGTCGGAATGGGTACACACCTCAGAGGTCCAAATCTTTGCACTGACTTTTGTGCTAAATTAATGGTCAAACGGAGACAGCTTATCTATTCATTTTAACCTAAAGCTGAGAACTTTTTTACATCTATCAGTATATGTGCTCTAGGGATCAGACTTCCAGACGACCTCAGCTGACACCACAACTGCCTTTCTACGGTAACTGGGGTATCATTGGGTTTGGACAGCACCCGCAACTCATTCTTACACTTCACCATGAATGCGGAAGGTTATACTTTCCCTACTACTCGGAACATTCGGACCAGCAAAATACACCCCTATATCTACTGACCACATTCTTCACAGAGAAAGTCCAGCATAGCATGGCTTTCTCAGAATGGAGCCCACATGACCACGGACAGTTGCAGTGTGTAACCCATGTCCAGGCACCTTGGTCGTCTGGGTATAACCTACAATTGTAGGACATGCTTACATTCAGTCAAAGTCACTGTGACTGTAGAAACTTTATGGAGTTAAAGTAGCACCGAGTTTACATCATAATATTGAAAATATTATTCTGTCTGGAATAATAATGTGCTTCGTCTAAATGATGCGTCTCAACTGGACATAAATCATAAAAAACCAGCTCATACTTGAAGGAAGTAGCACGTCACAACTGCTGCTCAAGACATTTGAGACCAACTCATAATATGAAGTGGAACATCACAAATGGAACTGACAAATTAGAGACCAACTTATTATTTGAAGTTGAGCATCACAACTGCCGCTCAAGACTTTCGAGACCAAATCATTATATAAAGTAGTGCTCATAACTGGACCTGAAACATTAGAGATCAACTAATATGAAGTGGTGCTCACAACTGGATCTGAAACATTAGAGACCAACTAATATGAATTGGAGCATCACAACTGGACCTGAAACATTAGAGATCAACTAATATGAAGTGGTGCTCACAACTGGACCTGAAACATTAGAGACCAACTAATATGAATTGGAGCATCACAACTGGACCTGAAACATTAGAGATCAACTAATATAATGTGGTGCTCACAACTGGATCTGAAACATTAGAGATCAACTAATATGAAGTGGTGCTCACAACTGGACCTGAAACATTAGAGACCAACTAATATGAAGTGGTGCTCACAACTGGACCTGAAACATTAGAGACCAACTAATATGAATTGGAGCATCACAACTGGACCTGAAACATTAGAGATCAACTTATATGAAGTGGAGCATCACAACTGAAGCTGAAACAATAGAGACAAAATCATTATATAAAGTGGTGCTCACAACTGGACCTGAAACATTAGAGACCAACTATTATGAAGTGGTGCTCACAACTGGACCTGAAACATTAGAGACCAACTAATATGAAGTGGTGCTCACAACTGGATCTGAAACATTAGAGACTAACTAATATGAAGTGGTGCTCACAACTGGACCTGAAACATTAGAGATCAACTAATATGAAGTGGAGCTTCACAACTGGACCTGAAACATTAGAGACCAATTAATAGGAAGTGGTGCTCACAACTGGACCTGAAACATTAGAGACCAACTAATATGAAGTGGTGCTCACAACTGGAGCTCAAACATTGGAGACAAACTAATATGAAGTGGAGCATCAAAACTGAAGCTGAAACAATAGAGACAAAATCATTATATCAAGTGGTGATCACAACTTGACCTGAAACATTGGAGACCAACTCATTATTTGAAGTGGACCATCACAACTGGACCTGAAACATTAGAGACAAAATCATTATATGAAGTGGTGATCATAACTGCACCTGGACCTGAAACATTGAACACCAACTCATTATTTGAAGTGGACCATCACAACTGGACCTGAAACATTAGAGACAAAATCATTATATGAAGTGGTGATCATAACTGCACCTGGACCTGAAACATTGAACACCAACTCATTATTTGAAGTGGACCATCACAACTGGACCTGAAACATTAGAGACAAAATCATTATATGAAGTGGTGGTCATAACTGCACCTGGACCTGAAACATTGAACACCAACTCATTATTGGAAGTGGACCATCACAACTGGACCTGAAACATTAGAGACAAAATCATTATATGAAGTGGTGGTCATAACTGCACCTGGACCTGAAACATTGGAAACCAACTCATTATTTGATGTGGAGCATCACAACTGGACCAAAAACATTAGAGAGCAGCTAATTACATGAAGTGGTGCATCACAACTGCAGCTGAAACATATGAGAACAAGTCATTATATGAAGTGGCGTGTCACAACCGGGACTGAAACATAACAGGCCAACTCATTAAAATAGGATTTTGTGAGTCTGAAATGGATCTAAAACATCAAAAGACTAAATCATCGTTACTGGAAGTGGTACATTTCAGTATAGACTATAGTCTTGATTATGTTTTCGAAATGAACTTTTGGTAGTGATACGCAAATAGTTGTAAATCTCTTCAAGTTACTTGTCGGAATGGGTACACACCACAGAGGTCCAAATCTTTGCACTGACTATTGTGCTAAATTAATGGTCAAACGGAGACAGCTTATCTATTCATTTTAACCTAAAGCTGAGAACTTTTTTACATCTATCAGTATATGTGCTCTAGGGATCAGACTTCCAGACGACCTCAGCTGACACCACAACTGCCTTTCTACGGTAACTGGGGTATCATTGGGTGTGGACAGCACCCGCAACTCATTCTTACACTTCACCATGAATGCGGAAGGTTATACTTTCCCTACTACTCGGAACATTCGGACCAGCAAAATACACCCCTATATCTACTGACCACATTCTTCACAGAGAAAGTCCAGCATAGCATGGCTTTCTCAGAATGGAGCCCACATGACCACGGACAGTTGCAGTGTGTAACCCATGTCGAGGCACCTTGGTCGTCTGGGTATAACCTACAATTGTAGGACATGCTTACATTCAGTCAAAGTCACTGTGACTGTAGAAACTTTATGGAGTTAAAGTAGCACCGAGTTTACATCATAATATTGAAAATATTATTCTGTCTGGAATAATAATGTGCTTCGTCTAAATGATGCGTCTCAACTGGACATAAATCATAAAAAACCAGCTCATACTTGAAGGAAGTAGCACGTCACAACTGCTGCTCAAGACATTTGAGACCAACTCATAATATGAAGTGGAACATCACAAATGGAACTGACAAATTAGAGACCAACTTATTATTTGAAGTTGAGCATCACAACTGCCGCTCAAGACTTTCGAGACCAAATCATTATATAAAGTAGTGCTCATAACTGGACCTGAAACATTAGAGATCAACTAATATGAAGTGGTGCTCACAACTGGATCTGAAACATTAGAGACCAACTAATATGAATTGGAGCATCACAACTGGACCTGAAACATTAGAGATCAACTAATATGAAGTGGTGCTCACAACTGGACCTGAAACATTAGAGACCAACTAATATGAATTGGAGCATCACAACTGGACCTGAAACATTAGAGATCAACTAATATAATGTGGTGCTCACAACTGGATCTGAAACATTAGAGATCAACTAATATGAAGTGGTGCTCACAACTGGACCTGAAACATTAGAGACCAACTAATAGGAAGTGGTGCTCACAACTGGACCTGAAACATTAGAGACCAACTAATATGAATTGGAGCATCACAACTGGACCTGAAACATTAGAGATCAACTTATATGAAGTGGAGCATCACAACTGAAGCTGAAACAATAGAGACAAAATCATTATATAAAGTGGTGCTCACAACTGGACCTGAAACATTAGAGACCAACTATTATGAAGTGGTGCTCACAACTGGACCTGAAACATTAGAGACCAACTAATATGAAGTGGTGCTCACAACTGGATCTGAAACATTAGAGACTAACTAATATGAAGTGGTGCTCACAACTGGACCTGAAACATTAGAGATCAACTAATATGAAGTGGAGCTTCACAACTGGACCTGAAACATTAGAGACCAATTAATAGGAAGTGGTGCTCACAACTGGACCTGAAACATTAGAGACCAACTAATATGAAGTGGTGCTCACAACTGGAGCTCAAACATTGGAGACAAACTAATATGAAGTGGAGCATCAAAACTGAAGCTGAAACAATAGAGACAAAATCATTATATCAAGTGGTGATCACAACTGGACCTGAAACATTGGAGACCAACTCATTATTTGAAGTGGACCATCACAACTGGACCTGAAACATTAGAGACAAAATCATTATATGAAGTGGTGATCATAACTGCACCTGGACCTGAAACATTGAACACCAACTCATTATTTGAAGTGGACCATCACAACTGGACCTGAAACATTAGAGACAAAATCATTATATGAAGTTGTGATCATAACTGCACCTGGACCTGAAACATTGAACACCAACTCATTATTGGAAGTGGACCATCACAACTGGACCTGAAACATTAGGGACAAAATCATTATATGAAGTGGTGGTCATAACTGCACCTGGACCTGAAACATTGAACACCAACTCATTATTGGAAGTGGACCATCACAACTGGACCTGAAAAATAAGGGGCCAAAGCATTATATGAAGTGGTGCTCACAACTGCAACTGGACCTGAAACATTGGAAACCAACTCATTATTTGATGTGGAGCATCACAACTGGACCAAAAACATTAGAGAGCAGCTAATTACATGAAGTGGTGCATCACAACTGCAGCTGAAACATATGAGAACAAGTCATTATATGAAGTGGCGTGTCACAACCGGGACTGAAACATAACAGGCCAACTCATTAAAATAGGATTTTGTGAGTCTGAACTGGATCTAAAACATCAAAAGACTAAATCATCGTTACTGGAAGTGGTACATTTCAGTATAGACTATAGTCTTGATTATGTTTTCGAAATGAACTTTTGGTAGTGATACGCAAATAGTTGTAAATCTCTTCAAGTTACTTGTCGGAATGGGTACACGCCACAGAGGTCCAAATCTTTGCACTGACTATTGTGCTAAATTAATGGTCAAACGGAGACAGCTTATCTATTCATTTTAACCTAAAGCTGAGAACTTTTTTACATCTATCAGTATATGTGCTCTAGGGATAAGACTTCCAGACGACCTCAGCTGACACCACAACTGCCTTTCTACGGTAACTGGGGTATCATTGGGTGTGGACAGCACCCGCAACTCAATCTTACACTTCACCATGAATGCGGAAGGTTATACTTTCCCTACTACTCGGAACATTCGGACTAGCAAAATACACCCCTATATCTACTGACCACATTCTTCACAGAGAAAGTCCAGCATAGCATGGCTTTCTCAGAATGGAGCCCACATGACCACGGACAGTTGCAGTGTGTAACCCATGTCCAGGCACCTTGGTCGTCTGGGTATAACCTACAATTGTAGGACATGCTTACATTCAGTCAAAGTCACTGTGACTGTAGAAACTTTATGGAGTTAAAGTAGCACCGAGTTTACATCATAATATTGAAAATATTATTCTGTCTGGAATAATAATGTGCTTCGTCTAAATGATGCGTCTCAACTGGACATAAATCATAAAAAAACAGCTCATACTTGAAGGAAGTAGCACGTCACAACTGCCGCTCAAGACATTTGAGACCAACTCATAATATGAAGTGGAACATCACAAATGGAACTGACAAATTAGAGACCAACTTATTATTTGAAGTTGAGCATCACAACTGCCGCTCAAGACTTTCGAGACCAAATCATTATATAAAGTAGTGCTCATAACTGGACCTGAAACATTAGAGATCAACTAATATGAAGTGGTGCTCACAACTGGATCTGAAACATTAGAGACCAACTAATATGAATTGGAGCATCACAACTGGACCTGAAACATTAGAGATCAACTAATATGAAGTGGTGCTCACAACTGGATCTGAAACATTAGAGATCAACTAATATGAAGTGGTGCTCACAACTGGACCTGAAACATTAGAGACCAACTAATAGGAAGTGGTGCTCACAACTGGACCTGAAACATTAGAGACCAACTAATATGAAGTGGTGCTCACAACTGGAGCTCAAACATTGGAGACAAACTAATATGAAGTGGAGCATCACAACTGGACCTGAAACATTAGAGATCAACTAATATGAAGTGGTGCTCACAACTGGACCTGAAACATTAGAGACCAACTAATATGAATTGGAGCATCACAACTGGACCTGAAACATTAGAGATCAACTAATATAATGTGGTGCTCACAACTGGATCTGAAACATTAGAGATCAACTAATATGAAGTGGTGCTCACAACTGGACCTGAAACATTAGAGACCAACTAATAGGAAGTGGTGCTCACAACTGGACCTGAAACATTAGAGACCAACTAATATGAATTGGAGCATCACAACTGGACCTGAAACATTAGAGATCAACTTATATGAAGTGGAGCATCACAACTGAAGCTGAAACAATAGAGACAAAATCATTATATAAAGTAGTGCTCACAACTGGACCTGAAACATTAGAGACCAACTTATATGAATTGGAGCATCACGACTGGACCTGAAACATTAGAGATCAACTTATATGAAGTGGTGCTCACGACTGGACCTGAAACATTAGAGACCAACTAATATGAATTGGAGCATCACAACTGGACCTGAAACATTAGAGATCAACTTATATGAAGTGGTGCTCACAACTGGATCTGAAACATTAGAAATCAACTAATATGAAGTGGTGCTCACAACTGGACCTGAAACATTAGAGACCAACTAATAGGAAGTGGTGCTCACAACTGGACCTGAAACATTAGAGACCAACTAATATGAAGTGGTGCTCACAACTGGAGCTCAAACATTGGAGACAAACTAATATGAAGTGGAGCATCACAGCTGAAGCTGAAACATTAGAGATCAACTAATATGAAGTGGTGCTCACAACTGGATCTGAAACATTAGAGACCAACTAATATGAATTGGAGCATCACAACTGGACCTGAAACATTAGAGACCAACTAATAGGAAGTGGTGCTCACAACTGGACCTGAAACATTAGAGACCAACTAATAGGAAGTGGTGCTCACAACTGGACCTGAAACATTAGAGACCAACTAATAGGAAGTGGTGCTCACAACTGGACCTGAAACATTAGAGACCAACTAATATGAAGTGGTGCTCACAACTGGAGCTCAAACATTGGAGACAAACTAATATGAAGTGGAGCATCACAACTGAAGCTGAAACAATAGAGACAAAATCATTATATCAAGTGGTGATCACAACTGGACCTGAAACATTGGAGACCAACTCATTATTTGAAGTGGACCATCACAACTGGACCTGAAACATTAGAGACAAGATCATTATATGAAGTGGTGATCATAACTGCACCTGGACCTGAAACATTGAACACCAACTCATTATTTGAAGTGGACCATCACAACTGGACCTGAAACATTAGAGACCAACTAATAGGAAGTGGTGCTCACAACTGGACCTGAAACATTAGAGACCAACTAATATGAAGTGGTGCTCACAACTGGAGCTCAAACATTAGAGACAAACTAATATGAAGTGGAGCATCACAACTGAAGCTGAAACAATAGAGACAAAATCATTATATCAAGTGGTGATCACAACTGGACCTGAAACATTGGAGACCAACTCATTATTTGAAGTGGACCATCACAACTGGACCTGAAACGTTAGAGACCAACTAATATGAAGTGGTGCTCACAACTGGAGCTCAAACATTGGAGACAAACTAATATGAAGTGGAGCATCACAACTGAAGCTGAAACAATAGAGACAAAATCATTATATCAAGTGGTGATCATAACTGCACCTGAAACATTGGAGACCAACTCATTATTTGAAGTGGACCATCACAACTGGACCTGAAACATTAGAGACAAAATCATTATATGAAGTGGTGATCATAACTGCACCTGGACCTGAAACATTGAACACCAACTCATTATTGGAAGTGGACCATCACAACTGGACCTGAAACATAAGGGGCCAAAGCATTATATGAAGTGGTGCTCACAACTGCAACTGGACCTGAAACATTGGAAACCAACTCATTATTTGATGTGGAGCATCACAACTGCAGCTGAAACATATGAGAACAAGTCATTATATGAAGTGGCGTGTCACAACCGGGACTGAAACATAACAGGCCAACTCATTAAAATAGGATTTTGCGAGTCTGAAATGGATCTAAACAATCAAAAGACTAAATCATCATTACTGGAAGTGGTACATTTCAGTATAGACTATGGTCTTGATTATGTTTACGAAATGAAACTTTGGTAGTAATACGCAAATAGTTGTAAATCTCTTCAAGTTACTTGTCGGAATGGGTACACGCCACAGAGGTCCAAATCTTTGCACTGACTATTGTGCTAAATTAATGGTCAAACGGAGACAGCTTATCTATTCATTTTAACCTAAAGCTGAGAACTTTTTTACATCTATCAGTATATGTGCTCTAGGGATCAGACTTCCAGACGACCTCAGCTGACACAACAACTGCCTTTCTACGGTAACTGGGGTATCATTTGGTGTGGACAGCACCCGCAACTCATTCTTACACTTCACCATGAATGCGGAAGGTTATACTTTCCCTACTACTCGGAACATTCGGACCAGCAAAATACACCCCTATATCTACTGACCACATTCTTCACAGAGAAAGTCCAGCATAGCATGGCTTTCTCAGAATGGAGCCCACATGACCACGGACAGTTGCAATGTGTAACCAATGTCCAGGCACCTTGGTCGTCTGGGTATAACCTACAATTGTAGAAGGGCATGCTTACATTCAGTCAAAGTCACCGTGACTATAGAAACTATATGGAGTTAAAGTAGCGCCGAGTATACATCATAATATTGAAAAAAAGTATTCTGTCTGGGAATATAATCTGCTTCGTCTAAGTCATGCGTCTCAACTGGACATAAATCATTAAAAAAAGCAGCTCATACTTGAAGGAAGTACCGCGTCACAACTGCAGCTCAAGACATTTGAGACCAACTCATAATATGAAGTGGAGCATCACAAATGGAGCTGAAAGGTAAGAGAACAAGCGTATTGTCCCGTTATAGGTGAGGCGAGGTGAAATGAGGTTTAACGTCGCATCCAAGATTATTGCACTTATATAGCGACGTGCATGCACGTGTATGTGTGTGTGTGTGGCTGCTTGTACTAGTCCGGACTGATGCCGATTTATAGTGCTAGCTCACTGAGATACCATGCCGCAGTTTAACATGAATACTCTACTCAGACACAGTATACTGACCAGTCCTTGTTTTAGCCCCTTAATGCCGAGCGCCAGGCAGGGTAACAACAAGTACCATCATTGGTCATTGGTATGACGCGGCCGGGGCGCTCTCCGGGCGGACGCTCTACCACTAGACCAAGGAGGCGGTTAACACGTTATGGTCCCAAACCAGGTAACTGACCCAACATTTCTCTTAGCCCATGTCAATATAGCTGCAATGGAAATTCTAAAATAAACATGTCTAAAACTCCTTAATATCAAATGGCACCAGTTCAGTATGTGCTTTATATATAGACATGCAATGTTTGGCAAGGAAATATTAAACAGTTTATTTGTTATACTCCATAAGTGAACCCACCCTATATTAAAACTTAAATCCAACTTGTTGTCATGGAAACATAAACAATACAAATTTCTAAAAAAAAGAGTTCAGTGTGTGCCTGGTAGACATGCAAAGTTTTGTAAAAAAAAGTATTAAATGGTTTTTGAGTTACGCTCCGGAAACGAACACCACCCTTATAGAATCTAAGTCCAACTTGTTGCCGTGGAAACGTAAAAAAGAAAAACTTCTAAAATTCCTAAATAGCATGGAAACGTAAAAAATAAAAACTTCTAAAATTCCAAAATAGTTCAGTATGTGTCTAGAAAACATGCAAAGTTTGGTTAGAAAAGTATTGAATGGGTTTTGAGTTATGCTCCGGAAACGAACTCTACCCAATAGAACCTGAGTCCAACGTGTTGCCATGGAAACATAAAAAATAAAAAATTCTAAAATTCCTAAATAGCAAAAGGCACCAGTTCAGTAAGTGCCTGGTAGACATGCAAAGTTTATCTAAGAGAGTATTTAACGGTTTTTGAGTTACGCTCCGGAAACGAACACCACCCTTATAGAACCTGAGTCAAACTTGTTGCCATCGAAACGTAAAAAATAAAAAATTCTAATATTCCTAAATAGCAAAAGGCACAAGTTCAGCATGAGTCTGATAGACATGCAACGTTTCGTAGAGAAATATTTCACGGTTTTTGAGTTATGCTCCGGAAACGATTTCGGGACGCACGGACGGACGGACGGACGGACGGACGGAACCCATTTCAATATCCCCCGCCAACTTCGTTGGGGCGGGGGATAACAACTATATAACTATATATAACTATTAGAGACCAACTCATATGAAGTGGTGCGTCGCAACTGCAGCTGAACCTGAACTGGACCGAATTATAGGGGGGTTAATGTCTACTTCGCAGTTAATGTATTTCGTAAGCGGGATAGGTGGGGAACGATAAATATGAATAATATTATAAACATAGA
The DNA here is from genome assembly GCF_023055435.1 of Haliotis rufescens. Taxonomy (NCBI): domain Eukaryota; kingdom Metazoa; phylum Mollusca; class Gastropoda; order Lepetellida; family Haliotidae; genus Haliotis; species Haliotis rufescens. The sequence continues at coordinate 149,290 of NW_025964046.1, forward strand.
TAAATCACTAGACCCCAAAAATATAACTGAAGGGGAATATCACTTATGTCTATAATGTTTTCATATAATGTATTTATAATTATGTATTATATCTTAAGTTATTATTACAAGAGAGGGTATAGATGGTTTAATGAATTTGGAAGAGATGTTAATAATTTCAAACGCGAAGTTATAATATGACAATATAATGTCAACTAAAACAGCTCCTACTACCTTAATATAGTATTAACGATGTATATATATAGCATGAATAGGTTATAAATGTAGATATGGGGCCCACTGAAGAAAGAAAAAGGGAAGTCTAAGTCTATAATCGCTGGGGGGCACGGGTGGCCCAGTCGTCTGAGGCGCCCCGATTCACTGTGCAGAGTTGCGTCCCTTGCGTCCCTCGCCAGAAACCTATGATTGTGGGTTCGAATCCCGGTTCGCCCCGATTATGTTTCTAGGTTTGTCAGCACCATACCCGTGCTCGTGGGTTTCACCGAAGTGGTAAACTTCTGAGACCTGCATCACTTCGGGCTTTCCTCCCACAATAAGCCGCGATATAACTGGAATACTGTTAAAAGCGTCGTTAAACCAAACTCACTCACTCACTATAATAGCTGGGGTGGGGAATCGTGTGGTAGCGAGGTAGGGAGGCGATTGATGGCAGTGAGCATTCATCACTACTCGCCCCTTTCCGTAACCCGCTATTCGGCTTGTCCCGGAATAACACGAGTTGGTCACGAATGGGCATTGAGCAGTGTTTCTGTGTCCTTGACATTGACAGTTGGCTGGGTAATTGATGTTCTACGTTAGTGTTATGGATAAGTGACAGTTCGCGCTGGATATTTCGATCCCGATCCTAAATGGGGAAAAGTTTGCTTACATTGTGAGATTTTGAAGCAGAGCTTGTTTGGGGTGTCCTAAAATTTGTCCCTGTGTTTAGCATTAAGAATGAAATTGATAATGGAGTTGCATATGGCTGGAGGGTTGAATGGACTGAATAGTAAGAAAATATTGTGCTGACAGTGAAATGGGATAGAGAGATATTGAGAGTGGAAAGTGCTATGAAGTGGACAGTGGTTAAAAATGTGATCTAGATCTTCGGGAATGAGGCAGTGTGTACAGTTACCATTTAGATGTTACATTTGCTTAAAACGATTACAGTTCAGATTTGTATTGCCACTGCTAATACGGGATATTATTTTATCTAAAAAGGTTGAATTGTTATAATTGTGTCATTTACAGATAGGTTTATAAAATATAGTCTTAGACTAGCCGTAGTAGTCTTTTTTTCTAAGATTTATAAATAAAAGGAAATTTGAACGGTCCCTCTTTGATTTTTTAAGGTTTTTTTATGACATTTTCTGGTGGTTTTTTAAATTTCAGAGCTCCACCAGGGGACTTGGTTATGGGTGTAGTTTGTGGAGCTAGTGGGGATGCATTTTAAGGCTATTTCATGGAATTTATTAGTTAGATTTCTGTTAAATGTGTCTATGTTTGTGTCATGTATTTGGTCTATGTCTGTTTGGTTTTATAGTTTCGTAAATAGTTGCCAGTTAGCATTTTTTTAAATTAAATTTTGTTTGCTGGGGAGAGTCCGAGGGGGGTTCAGTTGGGTTGTGTGGCTTATATTTCATGAATTTTGTATGGGGCAGTGGTCGCTGCTGTTTTGAAGGTGATGAAGACTGTTTGTGTGACTGTTCTACCTGGTGATGATTGCTTTAAAGTCTGGGGTTGTGTGTGGATTTGGTTGGCTAGTCGTATACATTCCTGGATGTCGTGTGTGGTGTCTTTGCTGTCTAGATATATAACTCCCTGTATTTGTGATTGCCAGCGAGGGGTTTGCCAATTTATGTTTAACCCGTCGATGACAGGGGATCTGGAAGCTGTATATTTGATATGATTTGCTCAGGAAAAATAATTTTGAAGTCTCGGCCCCAAATGTTGGCATATTTAAAGTTGATGTTGATTTTTTAGGCAAAGAACAAATTCATTTGTTGCGTTTCATTTAGTGGGGTTGTTGAGTAAGTAAGCTAAAAAGGCAAGAAGGATTAGTATTTTGTTAGCAATTTGAGGGGGGATTCTTAATCACATGATTTTTGGGTGTTTTGTTGAATGTCTTGGGGGATATGTGTGATCTTTTGTTGTGATAGGGCGTTTAGTGATGGTTTGGGAGGGGGTGATTGATCCCAGGTCTTGCCCAAAATTTTGGGGTATGATGTTTATGTCTTTGGGGGGGAGAATGTCATATTTACCTCTGCAGAAAAAGATGAATCCATAAGAAAAAAGAGTGGCAGTAAAAAACAGAGTCGTTTGGAAAAAGCCGAGTTGAAGGGTGTGTGTCCGTGAGTAACAATGGCAGCTGGTCGTTGGGGACGCTTGAAGTCTTGAAGGTTCATGGTGGTTAGATGATGTTTGATGATTATGATAGGCTGAATATATGTCGGGAGACCATGATGGGGAGAATATGAATAGGGAGCTGAAACATTACAGACCAACTCGTTTTATGGAGTGGCGCGTCACAACTGGAGCTGAAACATTAGAGATCAACTAATTGTTTAAGCGGTGCGTCACAATTGGTGCTGAAACATATGAGACCAACTCATTATAAGAAGTGTTTGTTTGCTGTTGTTTAACGCCGCACTCAGCAATATTCCAGCTATATGACGATGGCCTGTAAATAATCGAGTCTGGACCAGACAATCCAGTGATTAAAATCATGAGTATCAATCTAGCAATTGGGATCGATGATATGCATCAACCAAGTCAGCGAGGCTGACCACCCGATCCCGTTAGTCGCCTCTTACGACAAGCGTAGTCGCCTTTTACGACAAGCATGGGTTGCTGAAGACCTATTCCATCCCAGATTTCCCGCCGCTGCGATTTTGTCGTCTGGACAGGTGCATGTGTTTTGATCTCGCGTGTTGTGTCGTGGATGACGTCACGTCAAACAGCTGACCTAATGTTGTGGTCGTATAATGGTTACACGTGGTTTCAGTTTCCAAATAATAATATATTCTCTTTGACAGAACTAGAAAGTAGACTAGTACATCACAATTAATGCGACCGACGAGTGAATGATACCATTTATCACTAGACTAACACTGTTAAAATAATTGGGCCGTTTTCTGTTTTTGGTATGTTGACGAATGTGCTTTTCATAGCTGTTTAAAGGTTTGATATTCCAAGAAAATAATGTGCATTTAGTTGAGTAAGGGAATGGAATGTTTTACAGAGAGAAAGTTGACAAAATGGATCCAATATTAAACAACCATTTATGTTGTTAGCCGCAAATATTAGATTCATAAACAGTAAATAACATTAGATCTACACGTAATATATAGGTAAATTCATAATCGATTTCTGAATGACAAAATTATTTCAGTGTAGACTAACTGTGATTTCGTTTTGATGTTTTAAATAGTTTTCATTTTTTTTTTTACTGTGCATTATATAAATGATTATCAAATACTTCGATCAGTGACATACGTATTTAGTAATAATTACTTTTTTTTGCATCCTTAATAAGAAAGAGAATTTGTAAAAAGAATAAATTTCTAAGAGCAAATTGAATGCCTTCTTGTGGTTCTTTTTCGCAATTTTAAATTGTGCATGTTCCCTCCAAGCTGTAGTTTAGCTGGGCCAAAAGGAAAAAGGAAAGAATTAATAACTGAAAACCCTTCATATCTAAGATTGTGTTAGTTATATTTTCGAAGTTCAATACCAAGAATATATGACGAAGAATTCCATTACTTTCATTCACCAACGATTATTATCTATTTAAAACTTTCATTTTGTAGAATAGGATGAAACGGAAAACTGTACTTTGTGTGTTTGTTTGTATGTTGATTAACGCCGCACTCAGTAATATTCCAGCTATATGACGGCGGTCTGTAAATAATCGAGTCTGGACCAGACAATCCAGTGAATGACATCATGAGCATTGATCTACGCAATTGGGATCGATGACATGCATCAACCAAGTCAGCGAGCCTGACCACCTGATCCCGTTTGTCGCCTTTTACAACAAACATAGTCGCCATTTACTGCAAGCATGGGTTACTGAAGATCTATTCTACCCCGGATCTTCACGGGTTGGAAAACTGTACTGGAAATAGACTATCACGAATGTCTTTGAATGTGCATGTACATACCTAGGTGTAAAATACACTTCTAAAGTCGTATTTTTAAAACAATATGAAAGAAAAAGTTGTATTTCAAGGACTGACCATACAAGTACATTTTGAACAAAGGTCTAAGTGAGGCAGCCAATTTCGGAATACATGCTGAGACGAGGATGGTGCCTGGCCGTATGGCAGGCCGTTTTCACATTTATTAGAAATTACTGATATCCTGCCAGGTACCATCAGACTCTACAGCGTTGTGAGACTGGGCGGGTCGCGCGGTAGCTGCGCCAAAATTGCATTATGCGCTGAATGCAGTGGGCTATTGTCACATTGAGCAGAATTGCTGTGAGTAAGCAAGGAACAAGGCGCTAAGGGAATTTGGTGTTGATTGTTACCCGAATGCGAGCCGCGAGCTGTGATAAAACAGCTAACGCGCGCTGTACCTCATTATTTGAAGTAGGGTGCGTACCAGTTGATTGAACCGGCGGTAAGCTTGATACAAGTAAAGCCCCATTCACATGGACACTTTTACTTACGTGAGTAAATTTACTTATGGTGGCATGTAAACGCATTTGCTTACGTGAGTAAATATACTCCAGGAGTAAAGAGACATGAGTAAAAGTATATTTGCTACACCTGATGAGGTCTAGTAAAAGTATATTTACTCATATGTATAAATGCTCCTGGAGTATTTCTGGTCATGTGAACAGATTCTCTATTTGCTTACGTAAGCATATTAAATCCAAGATACTGATAATCAGTAAAGAATTCCGAATGTGCAGGAAAATACGGCTGTAATTCCTTGCAAAGAAATAAAATGTTTCGCGTGTCATGCGAAAGTTATCGATCCACAGTTTATCATCATATGATCGTTTGGCGACATTGTTCCACCAGTGTTGAGAACGTTCTCTCTTCCACAGTTCTCTTTCCTGGCATAATCCTAAGACTAATCCCATACTAAGAAAGTATGGAAAGTGTCTCTTTCGCCTCTGGTTGACTATCTTCGACAGCGACATGGCCTCAAATGATAAAATTGCACAATTTATCTATGAAAGGATGTTTACTTCTGCCTTGCATAAACTTCATGTGAACGCAATGTAAATATACTTTTGCTTACATGAGCATTGAGTAAATATACTCCGTGAGTAAATTTGCTTACATGAGTAAATTTTGTCCATGTGAATGGGACTTAAGACTGGATTAATATTTACTGTTGCATCTACACCTGCTCCTAGCGACAACATACCTGTACTGAGTAGCTTCGAGTTGTTACTTGTAGAAGCTACTGCTGCATTTCCCCTGCCGTTGTCGCTGCCGTTGTCGCTGCCGTTGTGGATCCGAATTTCTTGGCTGCAGGCTGCTGTCTAACTAACTTGTGAGCTAACGATGCTTTCCTTTTTGGTGGCATTGCTAGATCTAGTAGATCTACTGATCTACTACTAACTACTAGGCTAAAAAAAAGCAGTTACAAGTCTTTCCGTTCTACATCGCGCGTCACCATTATGACGTCATATCGCTCATTGTGACGCAAAATGTATGACGTCACAGTCGTATATAGAAAACCGCCAAAATTCCAAGCTCTCTGTTGTCTCAAAAACGTACATACATTCCCTTTGTAGATTTCTATCGTGTTTTCTTCACGAAATGTATTGCCACACATCCTTTGAATATTGCAGTAACCGCATCTGTGTAATGCATCCGCATTTTGTAACCTGTAATTGTAGATATGGTTATCTAAATATGCTTACCGAGTACCGACAATGACTGAAAAAAGTGCTATTCAATGAATATTAGCTTCCGCGGTGATGTTTCAATCAGAGGGGGTTTATTCACACTCCGGCGCAGTGGTGACTCAGCATAACACCACTGCCACAGCCTAATTTGCATAGCACGTGACCGGACTTTTCTCTTGTTTGTAAACAAAAGCGCTTTTTCAGAAATCAGTATAGAACGCACTAATGCAAGTATTTGGGGGCGTCATATTGTTTTGTATAATAATATAGATATGCTACTTTCACCGCGACAGTGAATTTCATGACATTATATATTTACACATAATACATCAGAGTGACCGTATCGCCAGCTCTCCGTTGGGCTTCGATGACAGCACGTGGAGCCGTACAACCAATGTAAACAAAGGATAACTACGCAAAGACATGTAGATTTTCACGTATTGGGATACTTTCTTTATGAACCGTATTAATTCTTTGACATTTGTTTATGAAAATGTGTAGACTTGTCAAACATGAAACGGATGAAAAACATATTCAGTATTTTGAATAGACTTTGAAAGATGTGACGAATCGTCACATGGCGCTGGCCTGTGGCAGAGGTACTATGCTGGCTGGCTGCCGGCCGCATGGAACTCTGGGTAGGAGAGTGGGGGTTTATTCAATTAGAATCGAGTGAATACCAAATTCATGGTAGAATATACTATATGACGTCCCTTGAGAAACAAAACAAAGACGATAACAAGCGGAAGAATTTGTTTGAATTTTGTGTTTGTTGCGTATCATAAAGTTAAAATTATTACAGTCATGATTGTAACTTAGTGTGACTATGTATAGTTGAATGCGTGTGTGTGTGTGTATCAATGGATGAAAGTGAACATAGGATATATACTTTGATATGCTTGGAATTAAAATTAAGATTTTAAGTTAAGGTAGATTTATCAGGCGGGCCAATAACACCATTTAGCTAAATATTACTGAATTACATAATATAAAGTGGCGCGTCACAACTTGGGCTGAAATATTAGAGACCACGGTCTAGATTTTTGAAGCGATCTAGCTTAGATACGATTAATCTGAACAACTTACGTTTAAAGATAAGATATCTCAAGTTTAATATAGGATACATTTACATGAGTGTGTATGGCTATGCGCCGCTTTTGGCAATAATCCAGCAATATCACGGCGGGGAACACCAAAAATGGGCTTCACACATTAATTGTACCCATGACGGCGTGACGAGCGAACGCTGTGCTATGCAAAGGCATTTTTCAAACCCAATAAATGTTACAATCAATAAGTGCAGTGTTAGCACAAAATAGTTATTAGAATTGAAATAATGTGCAAATAAGATACTTAACTATTTTCCCTTCAAATGATCCTCTCGCGAGAGAACTGAGCTTTGCGTAAACATATCGCGTACAAATAGTCAAGGACAAAACTAAATTGACGAGACCCATGATCGAACAGCAGGCGTTCAGCCTTTAAGAGGCGTGTTCAGGTCTGATGTTACGTGATGTATGCTGGGTCAGTTTCACAATACTGCTTGTTTTTTGTTTATGTCAAAAGTCAAGTTTATATAGAAATCACGAACTTTATACCTGAAAAAAAACACTCAAAACAGAAATTGTTCAGGAAGCAGCGCACCCACGAGCGAGTTACAATGACAATGTAGGTTTCTTTTGTTATTTACACATCCAATATAGTTCACGAATAAACAAAGCACTCAAATACAATATAGAGCTATTTGTATTTAGATGATGTTACTTTTTTTAAACCTATCTAGATCCATAATTGTTATCAAAATTTGAAAGTGACACTTTCGTTCACAAAGGGAGATAATTTAGGAATTGTCAATTTATGACTTGTTGTCTCATGGAACACGCCACAAGTTAACTTAAACAAACATATAATGTAGTCCTTTTCTATCCTTTTGAAATCAGTAGAGCTACTAAACCGATTTGTCTGATTTGATTTAAATCTGGCTATGGAGCGAATATCTTCATTGTCAATGTCAAAATCTATTCCAGAACGTAGTTTGATGACCCTTTAGGCCAGGAGAAATCTGACCCTTAACAAATTGCAACAGAAATATCCAGCTGTTTTGTACTCAGTCAACATCAGTGAATACTATACTAAAGTCTTAGTGTATCCATCGAGGGAAAAATATTGTAATTTGACTCTAAATAAATAAGTAATTAATATACACTTGGAAAAATATGAAAATATATACAATAAAATGTATTTAGTTTGTGACATATCATTTTAAAGCTTATGACAAACAGTATCATTTATTACATAAGTTAGTTCATAAAATTAATTAATTCTTAATCAATTAACTTTTTAATTGATTTTGATTAATTGGTATAATTACAAGAGAAATGTACCGAGAACATGTTTGTAACTTCTCTCTGGAAAGCTCATATCAGTCACTACTTGGCTTGTCTGACAGCATTGCTGAGGGTCAATTAGTAGTATTTGTCCAGTGACCCTATCCTTTACAATGATATTATTGTTTGAATGGTCTCAATTGAATATAAAACGGCTAAATGTACACCTAAATTTTAAAAAGACCAACATCAATTATTATTTTAAAATCGGTCCATTGAATGCAAAATTCAAAGATTATTGTGGTGAAAATGTCTATTTTATATTGATCAGTACATTTCATTCAATAAACATTTTCTGCGAAAATATATTAGAAAGTGAATTTTGGACAATGTTCAAAATATGTTACTTCTTTACGACATTTTAAGCCCAAATCAGCATGGAAACCCATTTTCTACTTGATTTCCCAAATCGCCATTCTCGAAAATACGATAAGAAAATATGTGCTTAACTTTGGCTCTCAAAATATCAATAAATTGGTATATTTAATGGAATACATCTATCTCGTTAATCTCCTGTTTTTTAAAGAATGCAATTATTCAATAGACAATATTTAATCACTTGTCAAATATTTGGGTCTCAGTAATATAGATAACCTAAGTGTTGTTTTGAAAACGAAACCAAACACAATTACTTCTGCTCGAAAAAACCCATTAAATATACTCTTTATACAAATATACTATAAGCATATTTGATCACATGTATTTCCTTGTTAAATCAATAAGATTAGCTGCCCCTGAGTTATCAATAAGGTCACGGTCATGACTACAAAGCCTGCAGACACCTTCCCAAATTATCGAAAAGGTATGTTGTTTCACACTTCTTCAGCATGGACTCGGATAGAAATATATTGTATGCTATCGACTCCATAGATACGTGTTTCGCTGTCGCGATTAAGAACATTTCTAACGTCATATCTTCGATGCGTTCTTCGTGTTTTATCGAAGTGTCAGTTTCACAAAATGAAAGGTCAATCTTTGAACGTAAAGCAGATTATGTGTTTGAAAAATATCTCTGGCCAAGTATGCCGCCATCTTGGATGAAGATAACATAAACTTACGACAGGTATGTCATGAGCTATCTTAGATTTACGACAATCTTACGATATCTTAGGGCTACGATAGTTTCGAAAATAGGCTACGATAGCCTACGATTTCCTTACGATAACTTTACAATAATTTTAGGGCTATGATCGTTTCGCAAAAAAACTAGCTCATTATTATAGAAGTAATGCGTCTTAGCTGGAGCTAAAAAAGATGCACTCATCATAAAATAAATGATGCGCCTCAACTGATACTGACACATTAAAAGACCCAATTCATTTCAATAACCATAAAATTGAAAACGATAATGTCTGTATCTGCATCGTCTAAGAGATCTAGATGGACCTCAACTTGAGATAAAACATTAAAAGTATAACTCATTTTAATAGTAATGGCGCGTTCCTAAATGGAACCAATACATTAAAAGACTAACTCGTTATTGTAGGAAGTGGGATGTCACAACTGAAGCTAAAACATACGAGACGAACTGATCATGATAGGGTTTCACGCATCTGAGCTGGAGCCAAAACATTAAGAGACGCACTCATTATGATTCATTCATTCACATTATTTCATGGTATAATCAGCCACAAGTTTTAATCGCGACAGTAAAAGCAACATCTTTCAACCTCCACCACTAAAGTCTCCGACCCACAATCCAACAAAGTCCTACCCTCATTCTTCTTCAAATAAATAAAAGCGACAATACCCTTACCACATTCAATAGAAATCTCTGCTAAAAGCAGAGTCGATTGTACGATTCCGACTATGTCATGAGCATGTGTTTATGACTCACTCGACAATAGTGATGATACCAGGTGTTCGTGAAAAGGTGATCGTATCCTGCACCTCCTGTGACTCCCGTCACAAACACATGTAAAGGCAAGTCAATTGTTCACCTGAAACAACACCGGAACATACCCCATGGAGCCACCATACTTGCCGCCAGTCGAGCCCTGACGTTCATTCAGTTTGGACCACACTCATTCTTCAATGAACTCACACAAAGTGAAAGTCCCATTCTGAAGTAATCCCTAAAGGTCCTTCAATACATTACTAATATTACCTGACCTATTTTCTACCCCCGCCAACTCTAAAACTCTTAAACTTAGCAAGAGGATCAAAACATTAATATAAAATAGCATCTAATTTCAAAATTTCAAAATATATATTCCAAATTGTAAATCTATATGGACATAAATCCCTTCACACTAAAAGGATTACTTAATGGCACATTTTTTTCTTACTCGACCCATTTATACAAATAGGTTTGTCACAGAGCCATTGCAGATCTAAACTCTGCAACTAACACCACAGTGATCAATGTACAAACTTCAAAACAACCGAAGACCTTGACAACTGATCTTTATATCACGATCAGTAACAAACTTCTGTTCGAGCTCTACACATCAAAATATATATTAAAAAAACAATTTAGCTTTACTCCTCAGGCCGTTAAATGCATCGACAATACTCTCGGCAATTTCAAATTCCATTATCATATTCAGCAAATATTTAAGATTAATCTTTGACAAAACAAAATTCATAACAAACCAATTGCCATATATATTGAATCGTTTTTAAAAACTCTTTGTATGCATGTAGATGTCCGTCAATGGGTGCAGGGGTTTAGCAAAGTGTGAAGATTTGTTGATAAAAATTCCGAAGGACAACGTGACACCTAACTTCACACCTCCCTAATTAGACACTGGTACAAAGTTTGCGGTTGCTTACAGCAGACCAAACAACTACCCTCGTCGGAGTAAGACTGCCGAATCGACGGAGCTAAATTCTTTTTTATTGCAATTAATACTAAGTTTTATTGACATTAAACCAACATTTCCAGTGTGTGGAGGCGTTGGACAAAATTCTCCTTGTGAAAATTTATTGAAAAAACATAACTCGGTGTGTGTATAGTGTGCACGCGAGGGTTCGAATCCCGACATGGGTACAATGTGTGAAGCCCATTTCCGGTGTCCCCCGCAGTGATATTGCTGGAATATTGCTAAAAGCGGCGTAAAAATATTCATTAATTCATTCATTCATTCATCTAAAAAACACCACTAATATATTAACACTGCATGATTGTGTTGAGGAAGCCGTTATGACGGCAACGAAACTGTTTACTCTTGTTTACATCACTGGTGTTGTATGGAGAAACCATGTTAAAACGTTCGCTCCTCTGACGAAAGTCAGGGTCTTGTACCCAAATTGGGTAAGATGTGTGAATCCCTTTCTTGGTCTTACCGTCGTAATGCTGTTCAAATATGATTGTAATTGTGTAATTGGTCAAGTTGAAAACACCAACGACATAGGTGTAAGAACAGAATTTAGAATGAATATGTTTTATGTACATGCTGTATTCTTACATTAAATAATATGCTTCATTCATTGACGACATGGGACACTCTCCCCTCCACACGCACGCGCGCACGCACGCACGCACGCACGCACGCACACACACACACACACACACACACACTGACAGAGAAACGCTCTTACCGGCCTGGTGCCCTGGTGCTGTTTTGTATCGAAAATAACATCACATCATCTGCCAATCGTTACAGCCACAATTCGTTTATATAATCATATGTTCGCCAACAGATTATTTAATTACATATTGCTGCACTTACCATGTCGTTTTGTTCAACGTCCTCTCCAGAGTGAAAACATACGTCAGGGCAGGAAATCACGCTGAAAAATGTTTCTTCGTGAAGTCTTCATAATGCACATGACATACCAAAGTTGTAAACTCAGCTTTCAAAGTAGAGCGTGAATAATATAAACATGAGAAATGGGGGTCTAAGCCCATTGTAATTTCGATTCTAAATGAATTCTAAACAGTTTGTTGAAATTAATTTAACGTACCGCGGTGCATTTGATAAAGTAAGCGTCGTCTGCTTCGATCAATAGAGTCTGGATAACGCGCAGGACAAACTCGTGCACCGGAAGTGGTTCCCGATTGGCTAAACTCGTAACCATGATATCACGTGACTATTCTGGTGAACACCTGCATGAAATATACAACACTTCTAACCTGATTTGACATTTGACATTTGTTTACATAAATAATCTTAACCGACAAAGCCATTGGCGGTGGGGGTTTGTCTAGCGAGGTTAAAGCGTTGACTCCACATGGGTACCCCATACAGAACCGATTTTGACGCCCCTCTCCGTAATATGGCTTTGATTTTGTTCCAAATTTCGCAAATGATTTTGTAATAATAAATTATGGTATTTTGTAGCGGTATGCGTCATAATAGAATGGAGACAGCGTTAGAAACTAATAGTTTTCGTCCACTAGTCCTTATAATGATAACATATAGCAAAACCCTTAAAAGGGCACATTTCTTAGGGTGACTTTACCATTGGGCAGTTTGGCATGGACAACAGGACTAATGCCAATTTCTAACACTGGGAGATGTGATGCAGTGGATGGTCAACCATGAGTTGCCAAGCGCCCTAACATTTTAATGCATTTTAATCATAACGATGATTATGAAAAAAATATATAAACAAATTATGAGCAATGTGTATAAAGTACCACACGAGCAAAAACGTATTAGCCGAGGGTCAAAGGAGAGTATACCGAGTTTGTTTTTTTATGTAATGGAAAATTATTGAAATATCTGTTGTTAAATTTGATTATATCTATTAACCATGACTCATTCCTGCAACAGTTTGTGGTGATGAAAACGTTTCGTCGTAACGCCGAATGCCCAGGTTCGATTCCCCACATGGGTACATGTATACCGAGTTTGTTTTTTCGGGATCGGGTGGTCAGGCTCAATGACTTGGTTGATGCATGCCATCGTATCCCAATTGCGTGGATCGATGCTCATGATATTAATCACTAGATTGTCTGGTCCAGACTCGATTATTTACAGACCGCCGTCATATAGCTGGAATATTGCTGAGTGCGGCGTTAAACAACAATCCAATCAACAACCAACCAGTCAGTTTGTATATAACAAGTATCTAGTTGAGGCCAAACCCCAGGAATGTTTTCACTCTGAAACTAACTTCTAACATTGTATATCATGACCTGTAATATCTTTGTTCTCTTTCACAGACTCTGACAGAGAGCGACACAGCTGAAGGTGGGTGATGGACAATGTCTGCCGTGTACTGCAATAGTCAGAAATATTGACTCCATGTATGACATGTATTAAGGCAAATTTAATGATGTCAGTGTGTGCCAACTTCATGATAGGCTACATAGTTTGTTTTTTCGGGATCGGGTGGTCAGGCTCGCTGACTTGGTTGATGCATGTCATTGTATCCCAATTGCGTGGACCCGTGAAGATATTGACTCTTGCTGAGTTGCTATCGTGTTCTGCGAGAGGTTATACCTGCTGGTTCTGAAACTGATCGGAAGCGGATGGTGTACGATCCTTATATGGAAACGGACTAAAGGGACAGCACTCTCATCAAAATTCTGACTGGGCTGTTTTTGTAAACAAATGCCGTAAAGTTGAACAAACTCAGGTAAGTTTGCTGTTTTGTTATTAAACAGATAAAATCTAACTACAGTAGTATTTAAGAAATGTGGTTTAGCATTTCAAGGTGATATTTTTTCATAGTTTCACTTGATAATCATAAATACCCGGGATGTCGGCTCGTTCACATGTTCACTTCCTGCATGGTTATGTCGATACTCCGCCATCAGCTGATCGTTGCAGTATGCAGCTAATTCATGTTGGTGGAGTAAGTTGTGTTACGTAATTTCAATGTATTTTTAGTTTTATAGCCATTCATGGGGGGGGGGGGGGGGGGGGGGGGGGAGGTCGGGGGCTGGATGTCGTGATCTTTAATAATCATGCATAATCATTATGATTCTGACTGTTAAAGGGGCACTGATCTAACGCAATTCCCCGGGACTGGTTGTTGCCTTTGTTATTGTTTTTTGCCAGTGAATACCCGGATGTATAGCAGAAATCTAGACTAGTTCGCGACCTCTGCTGCGCCATTCGTAAGCGCATTAGTCACTTTTATGGGTAGTAATAAGGGCGTATGGTCACATTGATCAACAAAATGAAATACAGTTTTCGAGATAATAAGGAAATGTAGGTATCTTTGTGAGTAGCATCGGTAATGGTGACGAAGTTTTGATAAGTCACTAGCTTGGTAATTTTGCGATTTTCGTTTACACTATTTTGACTTGCAACACAAAGTATATATTTCACCTGAGCATATGCTTTTTTAAAGTGTGTATATTTTGTTACTGTCAAATGTGTAACAAATTTATTAAACGTCTAAATATTCAGTTATTTTACAAAGTGACTGAAAAACATTTCCATCTGTATTATTATGACAACGAATTCCAAACATTTTGATGTTTAATGTCATCACCAAGAGACTGAAAATGTAACGTTGAAAAGTACATTTCTAAGTTGTTTGGCTTTTAATCCTACATAATAATCTGTTGTGATGTTTGTAGGCCCTTTTGATCGTCTTGATCAATCTGGACAGATTTTTTAGTCAATATGACTGAAATATTTACACATTTTATAAATTGCCTGAGAGAATCACATTTTACCAATTGACAGTAATATATACACGCTTACAAAGGAAAAGACCTGTGACAACAACGTCTATCGCGCATTGAAGAATTTCCCAACCAAGACGTAGAGAAACAAGAACAAATCGGTTCAAATGAAGGAAAACAAAATGCAGATATCATAATTACAACCTACCAAATTTATGTGTATAAGTTTTAGGCAGCTTCCTTGTTCGAGGAATGTATCCGTGAATATCCACACAAAGGAACAATATCCCACTCGTCTGCAGCTGTACAAAGAAACTTATTCGATGTCACGTGTCTCAGTAACAATCAAATATTTTAAAAGATATATATTGTTTCGGGATATTATAACCCGTGTTCGTTTCTCAACTGATCGCTTGGATTGTTTCAGGTGTTTTACATAGGTGTCAAGTCTCAATGGTCGGCTGAGAAAGCCCACGTGACAACTATTTTCATAGCGATCACGGTTCCTAAAAATTCCATTGAGTGATAGATAACAATGATCAATCAATCAACGTATTATCAGTTAACCCTTTGAACAAAGTATGTTGTTTTTACATCGGCACTTCGCGCCATGATATGAGTGTATTCCCTTTGTTTTAGTAAACCTAGACATGTAAACACTCACTCTTGACATATCCACTGTGCAAGATAACAGTGATTAATCAATCAACGTATTTTCTGTTAATCCTTTGATGACTAGGAACGATCCGTTGATTTACAAAAAAAAGTAAATCAAGTGATCATTCATCTCTTGCTGGGCTGCCACGTGCATATTACATAACACACATTTCACCTTACTTCAAACCTGGATTTAGATTGAATAATTACCCCAGACACAATAAATGCCAAATGGGAACCTTTGTCAGGTAATATAAGTGGTGCTACCACTAATTGTACCTGTAATAAATTCATTAACTGAGCATCAAGTGAATGACGACAAATACACAAGTGTAGGGTTATACAAGAAAACGTGGATGACAACAAGGGAGTAGTAATCGTATTATCGACGCAAGCCGAAATCCGAAAATGCTTTCACTGCATGGATACTGTTTTTAGTATTAAACTATAACCATCTGGGGTATTTCCAAATGACGACGTCCGATGAGCTCCCTTGTTCTTTTTGTCTGTTTGTTTAGGCTGAAGAAATGAATTAACATGCGCCCTTTGTCGAAATCTTTATAGATCACAGTTAACCAATCAGTGTTCAAAAATGCGTAAAACAAATATTGCCTCCAGCCTCCAAGTTTATTTAGCTGTCCTTCCAGATGGTACCCCAGTCTCTGGTCACGCTCAGTTGCGTTGCGTATCATCCGGGTACTCACGGGGGAAAAACAATAACAAAGGCAACAACCAGTCCGTTAGATCAGTGCCCCTTTAAAGTAAAAAGCCACAAAATACATTGTTGCAACATGTTGTTTATTTTTTTTTTATTTAGGCCTTATACTTTTTATTTAGTATAAAAAGATATCTGGTTTTGCTGGTTTGTAGCTGACAAAATATCCAGCCTCTATGCAATATCATGGGCCTCATATTTCATGTTTGATGCAATTTACACACATATACATATTTACAGTACCAAGTTACCATTTTTATTTTCTGATAGTGAGATATAGATGAAAAAAGTGTTAATGTTTCTATGTTGTATCTTTAAAATATGTAGTTTTGAGTCAAGTCATACCATCCACTGATGCCCAGAAAGTACAGGTCCCCAGAAGAGCCTCAGTCCATCACTGCACTGCACTGATTGGGGTAAGTTAGTTTAGACTTCTTTAGTATTTATATTCATCATAAGGAGGTTAGGATCTGATATTTTAGTCTTGTTGAGTACACTTTTATCATTTTAATTGCATATTTCTTATATAGTATAAGTTGCAGTATGATCCACATGATACGCAATGTTGTAAATATATTACTTATTCTTCAAAGTCATGATACGTTAGTGAGTAGTGTGATACTAATTACACTAGCCATGACTTAATGTTAAGCAACCATATTGTTATAAGGTGCTTTCAGTAATTTATATAGTTTATGGCTTGAAGCTGTACCTATTAGAATAGATTTATCATTAGCAATAATTTATAGCTTACAGCTATAAATGTAATAATATATTGTACAGTATTTTAGTACACTAAGTCTTGTATGAGTTAGTTGATGATTATGTACATAGTTCTAGGAAAGTATTAGTAAATATGAACTGATGTAATGCATATAAATATTAGGTTTATATTACTGTGTGTGTGTGTGAATGTGTGAGAGAGAGAAAGCATGTCTGTGTGCGTATTATATACATTTTACTTAATTGTGTCATTTCATTATTAGGCATAGAGGCACATATAAAGCCATACTGTTGTCACTGACGTGATGAGCCTGCGTCCCTGAGACGAGGTTGGTATTTATGTGCTAATAGTTGTATGTATATATTGTTGTATTTTTAGGTGTATTGTATCATATAAATGGGATTTGTAGCTGTAATATATATAGAGCTGATGGTTGTTCTGATTATATATGCTTAAATTCATGCTCATGGTAACAAGTAAATGTAATATGTTTGTTTAATTATACATGTTATAGATTCTTGTAATTGTATATTATTAATTCAACCTTATTATATTATGTTTTAGGGAATTATCATCCATAGCCATATTGTGGTGGGATCTCCATATCCCTGATATGAACAGACCGAATAAATCCCATGAACCCCCAAACAAGTATTCGTCGTCATTACCTAGACGTTATACCGCTGTAACATAAAAATATAGATCTGATACAATTTGTACACAGTTAACTGATGACATTTGTATTTAGGCACCCAGTGGGGCTGAAAGTAAGCATGACATGCCTGACACAGCTGATGACTATTACCACCTACTTTTACAATCACTTCGTCAGTGTACATACTATTTTGACAAATTTATCTTAAAAAATTGTTTTATTTTTCAGGTCCCTTAATGATAATATAGAAGAAAAGAAAATTTTCACAAGAAATCTCTGTCAAAAACAGAGTCGATTGTACGATTCTGACTAAATCATGAGCATGTGTTAATAAATCGCTATCAAAAAGTGATGATACCAGGTGTTTGCGAAAAGTTAGAGTATCCTGCCCCACCGGTGTCAGAAGGAATTCCTGGTGTTGAGATCCATTTTCATTGTGTGCAAATTGTGTTTATTCTCATGCAGAGCTACAAGTCATAAAATATCAGTGTGTCTTGTGAGGTACAGTGCTTCAGACAACAAGAGAACTGTGCTTTTGAAATAGTCAACCAGTGCACTAACAAGTTGCCACTAAGCATTTAGCCAGTGCTTGTGATATTTTCTTCAGTCTTTTTCCCCTGCCTTCGCCCTTGCCCCAACCGGGATGGAATAGGTCTTGGTTGATACATATCATCGATCCCAATTGCGTGGATCGATGCTCATGATATCAATCACTGGATTGTCTGGTCCAGACTCGATTATTTACAGACCGCTGTCATATAGCTGAAATATTGCTGAGTGCGGCATTAAACAACAAACCAACCAACCCTTGCCCCAAACTCCCTCATCCAGCATCAGCCATCCTGTATTGCAGAAACTTAACAAAAGAAACAGCAAAGGCAGATTGTTGTCAGATTTCAATGAAATTTTTTTATTTTAGTGAGCATAGAGAAAACCAGTCCATACATCTGATGGAATTCGTTCACGAATCACCTCGACGAAACAAGATTGAATAACTCTGATTCTTCAACTATTTCTGCAAATCCAAAAGTGAACCTCTTGTTTATGAGGTCTAGATAGATTCTGAAATAAAAGAATGTCTTTTATTAGTCGCACAGTACAAAGTACAAAAATATCATACCATTTAAATATACATTTTTATCATTCAACCTGGAGGGAAGCCTATAAAAGAAGCAACTTATGTTGATGATATATGCAGAAGTTTTATACCATGTTAATAATTCAATAATAGCCAAAACAGTTTATAGTTTTCTATCATGTTGCCATAATGTGTTTATTACTATTGGTTTGAATACTTCTTGAAATATTGTGGACATGTTTCAATATCACTGATGTAATTTAATAACCTTACAAGTTACATATGTTTTCATAACTGTCTCGCAAATAAACATTTATGGTATTGGAGATTTATTTTACATGTCAGATTTGTTTGTTCTCCCTGATAGATCTTAAAATGCATAATAAAATAAATTGATGAAAGCAAATCATATTATATTTTTTCTAAACTTTATTTCAAGTGTTCATATCAAATAGGGTGGTGGGGAAGCCTTGTGGTTAAAGTGTTTGATCGTCACACTGAAGACCCGGGTTCGATTCCCCACATGGGTACAATGTGTGAAGCCCAATTGTGGTATCCCCCGTTGTTACATTGCTGGAATATTGTTAAAAGCGGCATAAAACCCTACTCACTCACTCATATAAAAAAAAATATTGCAGATTTCATAAATCTGGACCTATTGAAGATGCAAAACCATCTTAATCTGAAACTGTTCCAGATGATTGCTGAAGGGAACAACACTAAATTATTATTATTATGATTTACCCATTCCTTGATTGTGGGGTTCTAAGGTCATTCGTTTGGAACATACCGTATTCGACGTAATAAACGCCCCGCTCTAATAAGCGCCCACGGCAATATTTATTAATATATTAGCTAGTGAACAATCCCAATTAGCACCCCTTCCGATTGATCAATGTTCACAAGTCTTATTTATTTGTGTATAATACGCACTCGTGTCTTATATGCACCCTTTTCACCAAAATACCATTCTAATAAGAGCCCCCTATTTCTAATTTTGAGAGTGCCCTAGGCGCTTATTACTTCGAATACGGTATACATCTGTTTCCACCTTTCTTTAGAGTCACAGCATTACATTAATGAAGCAAAGAATTTAATCAAAGATTTCAGGGCATATTTTAATATGAAATTTGAGCTCTGGTTCTTACTGGTCCACTGGTGTAAAGAACTCATTGCATTAGGCCTACATGCTGAATTTTGTTATGAAATTGGATTTTTACCACATGATATAAGGTACATTAGCATTGAGAACACACTGAACACAGGTTATGAGGTTGATCTGCATGCGATTATTTCCAGTCAGCTAGGACAAAGTTTAAGGGGGTGAGGGGCAGGGTGAAATAGGGGTAATTTGGCGTTATTGCTTTGTTCTGAAAATACCTGTTTGTTTTTCATGTTTGGAAGAGCTTATACCAATGATTTCAACTAGCAATAATTAAATGTATGTGTTTATAGTGGGCATGCAGTAGTGGTATGTAACTATTTCAGGAGTCTCATGGAAATGTTGGGGAGGGGTCTGTTTCTGTTTTAGCAAGTATAATATATAGAATTTTGGCTTTCAATGCTTTGTGTTTTCATCATTTGTTGCAGAAATCAAATACACATCTGAAAAAAAGAACCGGTTACAAACATGGGAAAATGTACGAGATGAAATGTTAAAGGTTGGAAGGAGCTAACAAGTGCCAGCTGGACTCTCCTGTCTTGCATACCAGAGAGACACTGACCATTTGTTCCGTTGTCTCGACTGTGCTGCATACCAGAGAGACACTGACCATTTGTTCCGTTGTCTCGACTGTGCTGCATGGCAGAGAGACACTGACCATTTGTTCCGTTGTCTCGACTGTGCTGCATGGCAGAGAGACACTGACCATTTGTTCCGTTGTCTCGACGGTGCTGCATGGCAGAGAGACACTGACATTTGTTCCGTTGTCTCGACGGTGCTGCATGGCAGAGAGACACTGACCATTTGTTCCGTTGTCTCGACTGTGCTGCATGGCAGAGAGACACTGACCATTTGTTCCGTTGTCTCGACTGTGCTGCATGGCAGAGAGACACTGACCATTTGTTCCGT
This sequence comes from Haliotis rufescens, assembly GCF_023055435.1. Taxonomy (NCBI): domain Eukaryota; kingdom Metazoa; phylum Mollusca; class Gastropoda; order Lepetellida; family Haliotidae; genus Haliotis; species Haliotis rufescens. The sequence continues at coordinate 169,951 of NW_025964046.1, forward strand.
TGTCTCGACTGTGCTGCATGGCAGAGAGACACTGACCATTTGTTCCGTTGTCTCGACGGTGCTGCATGGCAGAGAGACACTGACCATTTGTTCCGTTGTCTCGACTGTGCTGCATGGCAGAGAGACACTGACCATTTGTTCCGTTGTCTCGACTGTGCTGCATGGCAGAGAGACACTGACCATTTGTTCCGTTGTCTCGACTGTGCTGCATGGCAAAGAGACACCGACCATTTGTTCCGTTGTCTCGACTGTGCTGCATGGCAGAGAGACACCGACCATTTGTTCCGTTGTCTCGACTGTGCTGCATGGCAGAGAGACACTGACCATTTGTTCCGTTGTTTGGAGGGAAGACACCAGTTCACTCATCTCCATTTATCTGAAAGCTGGAGAGTATGTTTTTTTTCGCATTGTGTTATGTTATTGTCTTAATATTGTGTTATTGTGATATTCTTTAGTTTAATCATAAGCCTGGCATTAGGGTAACTGTTTCAACTGAAATTATGCTCATCTGTGCCATATAATTAAATATAATAGATATCATGTTTAATCTAATCTCATTAAAATCATATCTTAGTTCTTGCTACCTCTAAACAAAGAGGACACCTCATTACGGGTCATGTCAGACCGACCTTGTGCGAACTTTGACCGACTAATGTAATGACCAATCAGAAGGCAGCTTTCTCGTGCTTTACGGCACTAATTTCAAATTGGCGACTACGCTTCGAAACATATTTTGACAAATTCTCGATTACAAATTTGAAACCTGAACAAAAACATTCTGGAATGGCTAATAGATGGTCTAGATTGTATGGATACAGTCGTTAAACACGTAACTATCGTTCGGAGTTAAAGTTTTCGAGGCTGCATGATCAGAAATCACATTCCGTCTGTCACTTTCATAATCTGGTAAGCGATGCTCTGATTGGTCGTATGAAAGGTCGTTCTGACGTGACCCGTAATGGGATGTCCTCAGATCTTTGTTTAGCGGTAGCGAGATTTTAGGATCTGGTTTTAATGAGATTGCGTTTAATCTCACCTGAACTTTCAATAAAAAAAAAACTGTAAGGAAGGCGTAAATGTAATATTTTCTCTGAAATAACTAGTAAATGAAGCTGAAAATTTGCAAGGGTTATTCATGCTGTTGTGTCTCAAAAAAATGCTGACAGAATTTCATTCAATTTTGACCACTCACCTAACTGAAATTGGCTCTGATCTGTTTTGCAAGTCACCCCACTTCACCTCCCCCCTTACTCATAGGGGAGGTGAGGTGAAATGGGGTTTAACGTCGCGTCCAAGATTATTGCACTTATATAGCGACGTGCATGTACGTGTGTGTGTTTGTGTGGCTGCTTGTACTAGTCCGGACTGATGCCGATTTATAGTGCTACCACACTGAGATACCATGCCGCAGTTTAACATGGATACCCCACTCAGACACAGTATACTGACTCCGAGCCTACCAGTCCTTGTTTTAGCACCTTAATGCCGAGTGCCAGACAGGGTAACAACAAGTACCATCTTTTAACGTCTTTTGGTATGACGCGGCCGGGGATCGAACCCCGGACCTTCCGGTCTCCGGGCGGACGCTCTACCACTAGACCACAGAGGCTGTCACCTTACTCATAACATTTTCATTCAACCACTTGTTAATTCAAATGAGCCAAGAGGCAGCCATGTTAACACCTTCATAACTAATTTAGTTGGGTTTTTTAAGGTGTCTGGCGAGGTAAAGGAACAAATCGAAGGGGTCTTGAAATGGTTCTTGTTTGTGAAGACGCAAGCATGATAAAATAAACTTCCTGTCCATACAGCGCCGAATAAGGCATATTTATCTGCTACATACATGTATGAATGAACGCTAACTGTAATGAGTCATCAACAATAATGATTTACCTCAGCTGTAACTTACAAATTTTCCCCTTCATCAGCAAAGAAACCGCCATTATGCCCACCACGCAAGTACGGTTATCGCGCTTGCTCACAAAGAACCATAACTCTAATTGACTGTTAATTAATGACGTCGTGAATGTCAACATGCACGCAACACTGGTTCGAGTCGCACCCATACAACGCAACCTAAACATACTTTTCTTTTCCCTTTTTTTTCACGTTTTACATGCATAACAAACATCAAAATAGTCAACATCAACATAAGAAAGTACTTCCTTAAGTACATGAAAATCAACACAGCATCAACTCAGAAGCCCATACAAAGTAAATATGTGTACATTAATGTTGTAAGTGCAACAGTGTTACTAGAATGTCATCCAGTATCAAATCTGTTTCCAGAATGGCACATATGTAAGTGTCTCTTGTGATACCCCCATGTGGATGTAGCGGCCATAAAATTTCTGAGTCCTGTGATGGGATTCGAACCACGGACCTTGTGATCTGAGGTCGGACGCCTTGTCCACATGACCAGAGAGGTTAACCCCGTCAGCAAGCTGACAAGGTAAGGATGTCATCTGTAGGATGACTCCACGCCCTGCTACATGGACATCAGGATGCAACACACAAGGCTGTTCGTATGAAAAGGACATGGTAGTGGTTGATGACAAAGGTATCACTAGTTACTAAATATATAAAAGTAATGATTAATACATGCTCAAATGAGACCAATGTGTTTACCATGAACTTTCAATTTGTCTTATTTCTAATATTTCACACATCTAAAATAGGCAAACAGATTATTAACTGGCCTCAATGTGGACATCATATGACTTAATTTCTTCAGTTTTTATTATCCTGTATTTGCAGGAAGACAGCATATTCAACGATTTCAATTCTGTCGATGCGGGCCAGAGCCAATCACGCTGATAAGGTTTCGGAAGCTGCTGCGATGGATACATGGCCTGTCATCTGTCAGTTAAAGGCTTCTGTGAAACACTACGTGCTCGGCTACCAAAGCAGCATCAAGGCTTCGTTTCTTTGGAGGTTGGTCCTTATTGAAATTATTTAATCCAAAAAAAATATGTATGTCACAAGAAATAAGAAAGGCTAAAATGACTGCATTTAACTCAGGTGTTATATAATAAACCATATTTAATTGAATAGTACAATATCTCCCAAGGGTTAAGTCAATAATGTTCTGTCCTATTATTAGTATGACTGCTGTATATATAACATTTTCAGTACAGCCGAAAGAAGAATAAATATAATATCAATCATTTCTTTTTCTGTCCAGCCATTTTAAATCAGCATAAATATCCATGAAATACTAACAATGTAGAAGTCTCTCATTATTGCTTTGGGTCATGTAGGTTCATGAGTTGGAATCATGGTGAACATACTTATTGATACAACTAGTTAGCAATATGTATCTCCTAGTTATGATACTTATCACTGTCTGGGCGGTCAGGTAGCCTAGTGGTTAAAGCGTTCGCTCGTCACGCCGAAGACCCGGGTTCGATTCCCGACATGGGTAAAATGTGTGAAGCCCATTTCTGGTGTCCCCCGCCGTGATATTGCTGGAATATTGCTAAAAGCGGCGTAAAACCATACTCACTCACTCACTCACTCACTTATCACTGTCATGATGATAAGTATCATAATATCAAATGATGAAATTACTACATTAACCACAGGAATAATGAGGGTTATTGGAGCGGGGCGCTTATTACGTCGAATACGGTATGTTTAATATCAAAAGACACAAGGGTGCCATTCTCTATAGATCATAGTAAAAATACATGTGAACCAATTTAAAGTCTTAAATGTGTGGAGGCGTATAGTACTAGTATGCTTGAGCCCAAACCCTTATAGACCCTTGAAGATTCCGGGGTAGAATAGGTCTTCAGCAACCCATGCTTGCCGTAAAAGGCGACTATGCTTGTCGTAAAAGGCGACTAACGGGATTGGGTGGTCAGGCTCGCTGACTTGGTTGATACATGTCATCGATCCCAAATTGCGTGGATCCATGCTCATGACATTAATCACTGGATTGTCTGGTCCAGATTCGATTATTTACAGACCGCCGTCATATAGCTGTAATATTGCTGAGTGTGGCGTTAAACAACAAACCAACCAACCAACCAACCAAACCCTTATAAGTCATGTGGTTACAGATCTATTAACAATGTAGTAATGTAGTGATCGACTCTATTTTAAGCATGTTATTTTTTGTAACCATAATCAAGCTCGATTATTTTTCAAGGAACTGATGTACCACAAATTAGCTATAGGATACACAAAGTAATGATACTGATAGTTCTTTGAAAGTTTAACATACATTTTGGATGTGCTTGTTAATTTTACTGCTTGATTTTTTCATGAAATGAATAACATAATCAATATCACTTATGCATCATAGTTGCATATCATATGTCATGTTTACATGCCAAAGTTTATACCCGTTTTGAAGACACACTGAGCACTACCATGTTGTATTTTTTTCTTTTTTTTTAGTATTGGAACAACTAGCCTTGTTACTGAGGAAGTTTTCTGTAATATAGTGGAGAAATGAGATTTGAGGGTCACAACATAATAGCTATATCATGACTGTCCCCTGAAATTTCAACAAGTATTCGGTTGTCACTTATAGCATGATGATTATTTGAAAAGCCTTTTTTTTTTAGACTCATTTTTTTATTTCCCGAACCTTTCGTCAAAAGAAGAAAAATAAAAGGTATTATCCTATTTACAATATAGACAGTCATCATATGAAATACATGTATGAAAGCAAAATATAATCGTTGTAGAAAATGGTACCATATTTTCTCAGCAACCAATTACTAGCTCATTTGAGAAGTATAAATGAGTGAGTGAGTGAGTGAGTATGGTTTTACGCCTTTAGCAATATTCCAGCAATATCACCGCGAGGGACACCAGAAATGGGCTTCACACATTGTACCCATGTCGGGAATCGAACCCGGGTCTTCGGTGTGACGAGTGAACGCTTTAACCTCTAGGCCGCCCGACCGCCCCTGTTTACTTGTGTCTTTTACTAATAATGAGATAGTGTTTACATTGTAACAGGCATGACTGGCTACTCTCTTTACTTACCATACACATTTAAACTGGGGGTTGACACTTGTCTGATACAACTGACTTATCAATTTAATGTTTTTCAGTACCTGAAATGTTATTTAAAATCCCAATTGCTCAACTGATCAAAAGAGTATAGACAATAGAATAATGTGTAGTGTTAACAGCTTTAAATCTTTTGTTATATTTAGGGTCAGTTATCATATATAACAATTTTGTGTATGGAGGTTCACAAATATAGTTTTTTTTCATTTGCTGATGTCTTAGGTTATCGTACACAGAAATCATCAGATGTATTCAAATTAGGGCTGGGACGAGTCCAAATTTACTACCCGGGTAGCCACCCTCCTATTACCCGACCTTACCTGGGTACCCACTGTATGTCTCAGAAGATGTCCGATTGGGAACATTTTTAGAATAGCCCTGGCAAAACGTATCAACCCATGCTTACCGTAAAAGGCGACTATACTTGTCGTAAAAGGCGACTAACGGGATCGGGTGGTCAGGCTCGCTTGCGTGGATCGATGCTCATGATATCAATCACTGGATTGTCTGGTCAAGACTCGATTATTTACAGACCGCCGTCATATAGCTGGAATATTGCTGAGTGCGGTGTTAAACAACAAACCAACCAATCTCATTAGTTATACTATTGTCACTATTAAAGAATGGAAATAGTATTACCTTGTCGACCATGTGAACAATTTCCTCCAGTATGTGATTTACCTCTGTATAGGTTGGCATACAAACAATGGTTAACATGTAATTAATGTTCATGCCTTGAATGTTGTTAATTAAGAATTGACTTTCACTTTGTGTGAGTTCATTGGAGTATGAACCTTCATAGAGTGAGGGCCAAACTGTATGAACGTCGGAGCTGTATGAGCGTGGAAGTAGTCCGTCAGTGTTTATGTCATTTCAAGAACACGGTCTCTGAAAAAACGTATGAACGTCAAATTCGCGGTCATGTGACCGACCTCTCGTCCAATGGAAAAGCCGTATATTGTGTAAACTCCAAATTAAAGAAATAAAGGAACAAATATATGAATTATGTTTGTGTTTATTAGACAGAAATAAAGAATTGTTCCTAAAACATGACACATTTTCTTATTTCACTTTTTAATGACCTTTCAACACTTAATCTAGTTTTTGAAAACTCTTTGCATATGTAGCAACCATAAAATTTCTGAGTCCTGTGATGGGATTCGAACCACGGACCTTCTGATCAGAGGTCGGACGCCTTGTCCACATGACCAAAGAGGTTAACCCCGTCAGCAAGCTAACAAGGTAAGGATGTCATCTGTGGGATGACTCCATGAATACACATATAACACACACACTTCCTAATGTAAGTGCAAGGGATTCTTTTTCATGGGTTTTCTAGATTTTCACTGGCATGAAACTTTTGCTATCAGCACCTGACCAGTGCCCATTGGTTTTCAAAGTGCAGTAGATTGAGCATTCATCATTTGAACTATCACATATATTCGAAATAGAGTAGTTCAAGTTAGGGTTACAAGAATATTGTACTTTTAAATGTTCAGCACCAGTTCTGTCATATTTCACGCACATATTCGAATAGGCTGTAGCACCAGTTCTGTCATATTTCACGCACATATTCGAATAGGCTGTACCACCGGTTCTGTCATATTTCACGCACATATTCGAATAGGCTGTACCACCGGTTCTGTCATATTTCACGCACATATTCGAATAGGCTGTACCACCGGTTCTGTCATATTTTACATATATATTCCAAATAGTCTATGTGTTTAGGATTTCAAAACCACAGAAACACGTTCATAGCGTCTTCTTCCCAGGCTGTAGCCGGTTCTGTCATATCACACATAAAAATACTGTTTCTAAAGATAAATGGACCCGTGAAGATCCAGGGTAGAATAGGTCTTCAGTAACCCATGCTTGTCATGAAAGGCGTTTGTGCTTGTTATAAGAGGCGACTAACAGGATAGGGTGGTCAGGCTCGCTGATTGATGCATGTCATCTTATCCCAATTTCGTGGATCAATGCTCATGACGTCAATCACAACCAGACTCGATTATTTTTCAGACTGCCATAATAGAGCGGGAATATTGTGGAGTGCGGCATTACACAACAAACAAAACAAACAAAGATAAATGACAAAAGACATTAAATGTATTCACGATAGGATTATTTATTTGATTATCAGATAAAAAACAAACATTATCAATATATTGCTCTTCAGTCTCTCTCAGATCGAACTCATCATCTTCCATGATCTCATCTTCTTCACACTCCAATACCTCTTGCAACAAATCTGTGAACATTGTGGGAACCGAAACTTTGCCAACAAATTTCTCATATGCAACAGAGCAGACATGCAATTGTCTTTCAAGAAATAAGCCTTCTTGAAAAAACAAAGATTTTTCAACTCTGTCACAATGAGAATCATGTGTTGGACCAAAACAGACTTCAATTCCTGCTTCAAAAGATCCTGTTCTTCACAAGATCTTTTGGCCAGGAAAATATAGCTGTATTGCCTCACTTCTGACAGGTTAGCTGACATATGTTAGGTGGTGAGTGTTAATTGCATTCAATTCAGTTATTATTATTATTATTATTAACTTGGTATTTATATAGCGCTAGTTTCGAGACTGACTGCTCAAAAGCTCTCTTGAAGCTCGCACAGTTGGTATGGCTGTATATATTTTGCTGAACAAGTATGTCTTCAGATGTTTTTTGAAACTGTTAATTTCACTGAGCATTCTGAGTTCTTTGGGCAGGGCGTTCCAAAGAAGAGTACCAGCTCTTGCAAAGCAGCGATCCCCGTGGGAGATTGTTCTTGATGGTGGCACTGTGATTAAATTCTGTGAGCGTCTTATCAATATAAGACTTTGAGGTCTTCATTTGTCTTGACAATCTGATGGAGATATTTTGTCCTCCTGAAAAACAGAACACAAGGCACAGTTAAATGAATAAGAATGCCTGACAACTAATGTATCACAAATATGCTCATGCGTATCTTTCACCAATTGTCTTGGCTATTGATGTTTGTTCAGTGAGGAAATAAAGGGACAGTTCGCAAATAGTCATGCAACATTAAACTGCTAATGATCACCATCAAATGGGGTATCACAAAAGTGAGGACATGCATTGGTTTGTTTGTAGAAAAGTAAACTAAACATAATACCATCAGCTCACATTTCAACAAGTTTTATTTTATAATAATTATTTTCTAATTGAGTGAGTGAGTGAGTTGGGTTTAACACCGCTTTAAACATTATTCCATTTATGTCAGCTTAACGTGGGAGGAAAGCCCGAAGTGATGCAGGTCTCCGACGTTTACCACTTCGGTGAAACCCATGAGCACGGGTATGGTGCTGACAAACCTAGAAACATAATCGGGGCGAACCGGGATTCGAACCCACAATCATAGGTTTCTGGCGTGTCCAGGGGACGCAACTCTGCACAGCGAGTCGCGGCGCCTTAGATGACGGGCCACCCGTGCCCCCTAATAATATTTTCTAAATACATAAGGTATAATAATAAAAGAACAGTTTAAGCTTACACTCATAACATTTCTTATGTTTAATGAGTTCTGATTTTTTTACATAAAGTCTATGAACTGCCTTATGCATGAACTTACTTGAGTATTTTTTGTTGAGTTCCTGCAAATAGACTTTCTCAATGCACTGTTGCCTCAATTTTATCAGGAGGGATTTCGACTTTTTCTGACGAGCTGATGACAGAAGGGAGAGGAACTGCTCACTACCAGGCATCAGGTCAGACAGGTTCTTCTTTGTCATCATCCTTTTCACTTAGCTCTGAAACAGTAGGGACAACATGCAGTTCAAACATAGCAGGAGGTAAATCTGTCATCTAAGGTGAAACACAACTCAAGAGGTGAGGTGAGGTGAAATTGGGTTAAACGTCGCATCCAAGATTATTGCACTTATATAGCAACGTGCATGTACGTGTATGTCTTTGTGTGGCTGCTTGTACTAGTCCGGACTGATGCCAATTTATAAGGCTAGCTCACTGAGATACCATGCTGCAGTTTAACATGAATACCCCACTTAGACACAGTATACTGACTAAGAGCCGACCAGTCCTTGTTTTAGCCCCTTAATGCCGAGCGCCAGACAGGGTAACAACAAGTACCATCTTTTAACGTATTTTGGTATGACGCGGACGGGGATCGAACCCAGGACCTTCCTCTCTCCGGACGGACGCTCTACCTCCAGACCGCGGAGGTGGTCCCAACTCAAGGAAGTTTCGTTTGTAAATATTAATTCAGGTGGGGCAATGATATACTTACGTTTCTATTCAGATTATCAGATCTGGATAAAAGAGAATTAAATATGAGACAAGAAAAAAAAGTTTAACATCATGTAAACAGTATGGTGCAAAGTATCAAACCACAACACATTTTACACATTTGTCAGTGTGCTATAATATATAAGAAGAAAGAAATTGTTAATGCTGAACAATTTGCTGGTAAATTAGTAAAAATAATGATAAAAAAAGGAACTGCAATAAAGGAAATGTAAGATTTGATTAGCTACACAAATACTAGTATCAAATTAAATTTTAGTCACAATACCATGAATAATATTAATTGAAGGAATCTCATTTACGCCAGTGAAAATAATCAAATCTGTTTCCATGTACTTGTACTTCCATTACCGTATTCGACGTAATAAGCGCCCCTCTCTAATAAGCCCCCATGGCGATATTTGCTAATACTGACTGACTGAGTATGGTTTTATGCCGCTTTTAGCAATATTCCAGCAATATCACCGTGGGGGACACCAGAAATGGGGTTCACACATTGTACCCATGTCGGGAATCGAACCCGGGTCTTCGGCGTGACAAGCTAACGCTTTAACCACTAGGCTACCCGACCGCCCCTGCTAATATATTGGCTAGTGAACAATCCCAATTGATCAATGTACACAAGACTTCATTATTTGTGTATAATACGCACTCGTTTAATTATAGGCAATTAAATTCTGGAAAAATATATATGTCGTACATAAACATTTCAGGCTCTCAGCATAGACCACGAAATTTATCTCTCAACTGTTTTTTCCACCAAAATAATATTCTAATAAGAGCCTCATATTTCTAATTTTGAGAGAGCCCTGGGTGCTTATTACGTCGAATACGGTATCTCACTCAAGACCTTGACCTTTGACCTTAACATGAAATGTGCCCAAACGATTCCCCATGCCCATATGGGCACAGTGACATAAAGTCAATTAGGTAATACACTATATACACCTGATCATTGTTTCCAACAAGCATGGAGTTCTTGGGACATATTCTATCTCTGAGTGTTTGCTCAGGTTATGACTGGGAAATGTTGTCTGTTAATACTTACCTGAGTTTGTTCAATTTTTCAATTGTGGCGCAGTATTCCTCTTCAATGGAAAGGGGTTCTGAAAAAGGGTTACTACAAAGTATAAGTATTTTAAAAAAAATGTATTTATTTTCTGATATTTGCAGAATAACATTTTAATACCGTATTTGACGTAATAAGCGCCCCGCTCTAATAAGCGCCCACGGCGATATTTGTTAATATATTTGCTAGTGAACAATCCCAATTAGCACCCCTTCCGTTTGATCAATGCACACAAGATTTATTTATTCATGTATAATACACACTCGTGTGTTATATGCACCCTTAATTATGGGCAATTAAATTCTGGAAAAATATATCTGTCGTATATGAACATTTAAGGCTGTCAGCATAAACCACGAAATTTATGTCGTTTTCTGGGTTTTTTTAAACCAAAATATTATTTTAATAAGAGCCCCCTATTTCTAATTTTGAGAGCGCCCTGGGCGCCTATTACGTCGAAGACGGTTATTCCCAAAACTAAAGTTGAAGTAATGAAATGATGTACCAGTAACATAAGAGAACTAAACATTTGAGAACTATACATCTTTATTTCCTTTGTAAGTTGGGGGCACGGGTGGCCCAGTCGTCTAAGGTGCCGCGATTCGCTGTACAGAGTTGGGTCCCTTGGGCATGCCAGAAACCTATGATTGTGGGTTTGAATCCTGGTTCGCCCCAATTAAACACAACTCACTCACTTACTCCTTTGTAAGTTCAAGGAAAGATAGAACTTTTTTTTTTTTTTATAGTTTTGACATATTGTTCATGTTGATGTTTGCTTCATTTCTTGCAGGTTTAGAGAAAGTAACTGATACATTTTTTTTATCACGATAAAAGACTTTTATACATAAATTAGATTTGTTATGTAAGTGTGTGCTATTTCAACCTTGTCAAAGCAATTTTAACATTTCCAATGAACCCTAAATACAAGCAATGTTAACAACCCTATTATTATTCATTGTATTTTTTTGCTGATAAAAACGTCAGTGACACCTTGGATTAAAGAGACCAAATGTTTGTGTGTTATACCGTATTGGACGTAATTAGCGCCCAGGGCGCTCTCAAAATTAGAAATAGGGGCCTCTTATTAGAATAAAATTTTGGTGAGAAAAAAAACAGAGTTGAGAGATCGTAAATTTCGTGGTTTATACCTACAGCCTGAAATGATACAAAGTCTTGCGTATTATACACGACAGATATATTTTTCCAGAATTTAATTGCCCATAATTAAGGGTGCATATAACATGAGTGCGTATTATAAGCGAATAAATAAGTCTTGTGTACATTGATCAATCGGAAGGGGTGCTAATTGGGATTGTTCACTAGCCAATATATTAGCAAATATCGCCTTGGGTGCTTATTAGAGTGGGGCGCTTATTACGTCGAATACGGTACCAGCACCTGTGGGATATAATTACTACATTCTTACAATATGTCTTTGTACAGGAAATAAGTACATAATAATAAACCCTAATTTGAAAGAAAGTCATGAGATACTTTCCACTTGGTTCGTTATAAAGGCAAGTGCCATTGCATGAGCCAATGTTTGTTTGTTTGTTGTTAAACACTGCACTCAGCAATATTCCAGCTATATGACGGTGGTCTGAAAGTAATCGAGTCTGGACCAGACAATCCAGTGATTGATATCATGAACATTAATCCATACAATTGGGATCAACGATATGCATCAACCAAGTCAGTGAGCCTGATCCTGTTAGTCGCCTTTTATGGCAAGCATAGTCGCCTTTTATGGCAAGCATAGTCGCCTTTTATGGCAAGCATAGTCGCCTTTTATGGCAAGCATAGTCGCCTTTTATTGCAAGCCTGGGTTAGTGAAGACCGGATTTTCATGGGTCGCATAAGCTAATGAGAATACCTGGCAGAGCAGCCAACAAGTCCTCGAGAGCAGCCTTGCTAGATTGCTCCATTTCAGTGGCCTTTTCGTGTCTTCTGACCAAAGTTGTAGCTGGTTGAAATTAAAACAGTAAAGATTACCTTCCAGTTCAAATACACTTTAAACATTAAGACATAAACAAATTTGTCTGCACATGGAACACATACTTAACAGAGTGAAACCTTTGTAACTTCAACAGATAAGGACAGCCTCCGTGGTCTAGTGGTAGAGCGTCCACCCGGAAGGTCCTGGGTTCGATCCCCGGCCACGTCATACCAAAAGACGTTTAAAGATGGTACTTGTTGTTACCCTGTCTGGCGCTAGGCATTAAGGGGCTAAACAAGGACTTGGAGTCAGTATACTGTGTCAGAGTGGGATATTCATGTTAAACTGCGGCATGGCATCTCAGTCGGCTTGCACTATAAATCGGCATCAGTCCGGACTAGTACAAGCAGCCACACAAACACACACACGTGCATGCACGTCGCTATATAAGTGCAATAATCTTGGACGCGACGTTAAACCCCGTTTCACCTCACCTCAACAGATAAGGACCACATACAATATATCCAGTTATTATTATCATATTTAGTCAATATTATGTGACAAAAAGGATCATTCTGGGACCAAAGAGTTAACATTAATTGCAGATAAATAAGAAAACACATTAAAAGGTAAAACGTCATAGCTTACAGATGAACATATTATCAGAGCTCCAGATAAGCTGCGTATCTGCGTGAAATACGCATCAGAAAAGAAGAAAAACGCAGTAAAATAAAATCCAAGCGTATCAAATACGCAACGAACATTACAGATACGCTACAAAAATAAAACTTGAGCGTATCATCAAAATATTGTGAAGTAACCCTGCGTATTCGATTAGCAAATCAGCAACTTATTTTGAAATTATAAACGGGCATTCCGTCAACCTTGCCAAACTCCTCGATGACAGTTACATCATGATCATTTGCCATCACACTTTCTTGTGAAAGTATTGTGGTATTTTTGAGTCTTATAAAGCTCTCAAACCCACACAATACCAGTTTGCAGGGCCTAGATGAATAGTGTTTTTAAATATTTAAGTTAAATACCCACATGTGTAAAAACTAGTGGGTAACAGAAATTTACAGTATACACCCAGATAGAATTACTGATACCTAATGATTTAGGAATGCATGGGTAAAATACCCACAACACCAAAAGCTTATCTGGAGCTTTGTATTATCCTTCACAATATGACACTGTATCATTGTGGTACAGCAGTTGCTAATCCTAAGTATGATTGTTACACACCACATTTGTCTTGAATGTTTTGGCCAAAGTGGAGAAGGGCATCACTGAGGAGGTCAACCCTGTTGTCTGGTGTCATTTCCTTGGTAATATTTGCAAATTTTCCCAGATAAGACCACAGTCTCTCAAGACCTTCTCCATCTGACAGACCTGCTCCTTCTGACCTCCGTGGACTGTACAAGACCTTCGCCATCTGACAGACCTGCTCCTTCTGTCCTCCGTGGACTGTACAAGACCTTCTCCATCTGACAGACCTGCTCCTTCTGTCCTCCGTGGACTGTACAAGACCTTCTCCATCTGACAGACCTGCTCCTTCTGACCTCCGTGGACTGTACAAGACCTTCTCCATCTGACAGACCTGCTCCTTCTGACCTCCGTGGACTGTACAAGACCTTTGAAAATAAGTTCCTATTTAACAATACATGTATTAGCAGACAATATATATTTTGACAATATATATACATTTCCTGTTTCCTGCTTAAGAATAGCATAACTAAATTGATCACCAAAAATACAAACATGGGCCGTTTGTGTCCATAGCTGGGAAATATAGGTACAGATAGCTTGATTTTGTTCACTAAGTCACTGTGATGTGAACCTTTCTGAAAAAGAACAGAATCATAAAAACAGACTGATGCTTAAAACTGGAAGGACGGTATTTCATGGTTTGGTAGAATATTCAGGAACTGCTTGATTGAAATACTTTTACCTCAGCTGACTAAGAAGAAAGTCAAGTCTAAGTATTAAAAATGATTGTATTTGTAAGCTGTAATGTTTCCCAAACATACAGTTTACACAAGTAAATTAAGTTTGACAATACCTGCAGGTGGCTGTGTGGATACATTATATGCATGTTTGTGCCAGTTTGACTCTGAGTATCCTTATCTATAACAATAACACTGTAAGGATGATGTGGGTAATAGTAAAAGTGGGTCAAACTATTACATAGTTTATGCTCTAGATCATAACTAAAGTACACATTAAATATTCTGGGATAGCACTACATATCTATCTCAATCACGAGACTACAGACAAGCAAATGTTTATTTGCCAAGTAGGCCTAAGTATTACATAATTTTGTTAAAAGGCAGACAGCTAGTCTGTCTTACAGACCCTGATACAAATATATCAACTACAGCCCATGCAAGTCTATAATGTTTGGCAAGTCTAGCTTACTGCAGTATCAGGTGAAAATGACGAGAATCACTGAGCTCCCCTTTTATTTTATTTTTATTAAGACAACTGAACAACTGTTTTTTCTGTACGATATGTTCATTTCAGAGACTAGATGTTAGTCTAGCAGACAGCTTAATTTCTCTTTCTTTTAGTAGAGCAAAACAGAAACCAAAAACCAAAAAAACCTTGAGTGTCTTTAATTGTTTAGAATGGAGTGAGTACAAAGAAACATGAATATGGATATGCTTCACTGTGCAGGGTGCATTAAATAAAAGTAATTATTGTCCAGAATTTAACAAAAGAGATGTTTTTTTTTGCCTAAGCGAAAAGTGTCAAATTCAATATAAATTAGCTTCTGAATTATATATTTTTTCAGCATGGCCTAATATATACCCCTCCCCTGTGGGGATTCTGGTTTAGAATATAGCTGGAATATTGCTGAGTGCGCCATTACATATCACATAAACAAACAAACATCAATGGACATATCTTCCAGTACAACGTTGGAGCAGAGACCATATAATGGTCTCTGATTGGAGCAAGGCTACCGACTGGCCTGCGTTACATGACGCGATGAGGTCCGTGACTAAATTGTACCTGTCTTTGTACCCCAACTGTGTGGACCGTCGCTAAAACTACATTCACTGGTTTGTCTGTTCTAGATTCCATTTACAGGCCACAGTTACATTGCTGACGCTTTTTTTCATAAATAGCAAATCTTTACATATATATCCTTGATACCGTCGGATCAACTCAAACGTCAAACGTTTTCGGACTGCAATGTTCATCGTGATTACTCGAGCTATAACGGGGGATAGCATCACACAGCCATTGTAAGTATACAGTTGATGGCTTGTTTCTAAGAGAAAATTGTCTTTTAAAAGTGAATGAGATATTTTACATTTGTTCATGTGATTAGAGAGTAAACTACATGTGTCTCTTACGCGTCCGAAAACCAGGGGGGAAATATGGATTAGCAAGGGAGGTAACTCATAACGACATCGTGTAGTGCCGATAATAAAAACATATAAAACATTGTCTGCAAACATATATTTTTACCGATGTAGACACAACACGGTCGATATTGATAATACGAACGGTTCATGATTTTGACTAGATCTACCAATTTAGTTTTAGATAGATGGAATGTTTTACTCTCATCCTGCTCTCGACATACACTATCCGTTGATTACAGACCTTGACCTTCACGTTTTCGCAACGACCCAAAGAATTGTAGATTATAGATGGAACAGTAATATGGAGACTTGTTTAAACCACGTAAGCACATCGTCAAATAGTTTCAGTAGGCTGCCTTACTTCTTGATTGCACACGCTACCCAGTGATTGATCTGCATACGAAAGTGAGTGAGTGAGTTGGGTTTAACGCCGCTATAACATTATTCCAGTTATATCACGGCGTGTCAGCTTAATGTGGGAGGAAAGCCCGAAGTAATGCAGGCCTAAGACGTTAACCACTTCGGTGAAACCCACGAGCACGGGTATGGTGCTGACAAACCTAGAAACAAAATTGGGGCGAACCGGGATTCGAACCCACAATCATAGGTTTCTGGCGTGCACAAGAGACGCAACTCTGCACAGCGAATCGCCGCGCCTTAGACCACTGGGCCACCCGTGCCCCCGCATACGAAAGTGATACCATAAAGAAACGATTACCAATAGGCACATAGGTGACGTATAGAAACTACAGAACCTACTGTGTTGCTTGCCTCAATATGGCGTGCCTTGGATGAGAAATATGGTGTTGCCTAATATGGTCACGCTCTTTCATGTTGTTATTGTTATTTAGTGGTAGCAGTACATGTTAGTCTCCAGAGACGCATAGACCGTCTTTGTAGATCTACCTGCTAGTAGCAGTTCACAGTAGCTAACAAATCTGTCCTAGTACAGTCATGCCCCGCTTAAACGGACTTCAGATATCCGGAAACCTTGGTTCCCGGACGATTTTTATTCAAAACGAAATAATTACTATATAAATTTACCCGTATATCCGGAAATTCAGTTTCCGGAACCGGATGTAGTAGGTAGTAGGTAATATTTCCTGGATCGGGTGGTCAGCTTGATGTGGGAGGAAGGCCCGAAATGACGCTTGTCTTAATTTAATCTAAGAAAAGCGCCGAATGGTTTATAAATGTGTCACTGGATATAAATATAATATTCCGTCAATTATAATTTCTGAATAGCAAAATTCACCAGTACAGTAGTTGACTGACAAATAATGAATCGTCAATGAGTCAAACAAAAAATAAACATGTCATGAATTAGAAAGACGCCATTTCGGCCCTACGTTTTCTCTGACGTGTATAAAATTTTGTAATTAAAATTGAACAGCATGTGCGTTATGCGCCAGGAATGGGACTTGAACGTCCGACGTGTTGCTTCAGAAAATTAATACCGTATTCGACGTAATAAGCGCCCCGCTCTAATAAGCGCCCGCGGCGATATTTTCTAATACTGACTGACTGACTGAGTATGGTTTTATGGTATTTGCAAGTGAACAATCCCAAAAGCGTCCCCATCCGATTGATAAATGTACACAAGACTATTTACTCGTGCATAATACGTTTGTTATATGTCACCCTTAATTATGAGCAATTAAATTCTGGAAAAATATATCTGTCGTATATAAACATTTACGATCTTTCATCTCTGTTGTTTTTCACCAAAATAATATTCTAATAAGAGCCCCCTATTTCTAATTTTGAGAGCGCCCTGGGCGCTTATTATGTCGAATACGGTAAATGAACCACCTGGCTGTGTTGCCAACAGTTTATATAATGCCAACAAAGAAAACCACTTAGCAAGAGTTGTTGTCGGTGACGAAAATTAATACAATATTGATTTCCTGTCTTCAAAAGATGAAACATGCCTGCCTCCCGTCCGCTGCTGGAAACTGATCAGAGAGTCCAACTATATGTCAATGGAGTGTTTGTGTTTAATCCACCCATTGTTTCTTTCATATATAGTCTAGTGGTTAATGCGTTCGCTCGTCACGCCGAAGGCCCGGGTTCGATTCTCATAATGATTAAACTATGTGAAGCCAATTTCTGGCGACCAAAGTCGTCATGGCTCCGTAGATATTGCTCAGAGCGGCGTAAAACTACATCACAGTCACTGAAATTCACGTTAATGATCGAAGTGGGTGTAAAATAATGTAAAGGCATAATTCTAAGAGAAATACTGGACGATTTGGCAGGACACAAACTATATAAATACCGTTAATAGTTGACATTATTCCCAGGAAAGCAGATAAACGGAACTGTATTCCCGAATGACAACCAGGAGATCTATTTCGAGTAAGAATTCTTTTTCAGTCCGCGATCTAAATATATTTTTCTTCTAAAAGGATCGAAGACCTCAAACGTCCAATGCCATGCAAGTTCAGTTTTTGAGGTCGGCCTAATACCCGAGGAAGGACCAATTTAATTTAGGGAAAAGATTATATTTTTAAAAACACCCACACAAACCTCCCCTGAATCCCGAATATTATCCATGTTTTCACACACAGTCTCGATCATTGCTTACCTTGAAGTCAGGAATAATTTACACACGCATTGAGAAAAGGGTGACATTTGCAGTTGGAAAAATATCGAAAAAATGAAATAATATGAAGGATATTGACGTACACTAAATTTTATTTTTTCGTGTTATTTGCGTCCCATGCACGTAGCGCTCTTCTGGTCGAGTCCCGAATACTCTTAATATAAACCCTGAATCCCGCTTTCCAAGAGGGGTTGGCAAACTCATATTAACATGATAACAGACACAAGGTAATTTGTTGAATTCATATTTTCTGATATTACAATATATATGTATTTAAAACCCGATTATGGCTTTAAACGCTAATCCAAACACATTTCGACACATTGGGTTCATTAGAAAAAACCGAAAAACGAATGCACACTCAATTTATTATTTAAAATAAATTATAATAATTTGTCCTGTAGTACTAGTGTTCAGGTTGTTAAAAAAAAGTTCGCCTAACCAGGAAAGTTTATTTACAGGCACTTGTGGCACATGTTTTGTCAAATCTATGCTGTTTCATTAAAAAAGCTAGCTGGAACACGTCGCGTCAATGATGTCACGTGATTCTTACGCGGGAAATTGGTTACCGGAAGTGCCAATGTCGTCTGCTGCAAATACTGGCGTCTGCTATCTGTTGCGCAACCCATTCTTGAACACAGATTTTAGAGCAGCTCAGACAGGGCACCCAGTTATCTGTTTCCAATGCGCGAGACAACTGCCGAAAGCACTGAAAATATTCTCTTCAGAGTTTTTGTCTTTTTGAATCGATTATTGTGAGGTAAGATCCAGTTTAATGATTTTTTTATGTTGTGACTTTGATCATTTTGATTCGTGGTCAATTTTAAAACAGTAATCGACAGTTTCTAGTGTGGCCACAGGAACAATCTGTTTGGTAACAAGCTGATTTTCACATGTGGACTAATGTCATGTCGGCCTGGTCTGTATATATCTGTAAGGCCTGCACCTTTGAATACAAAGCGCAAATTCCGCACAAAGTTAATTGTATAATGATGTGATCATGTATGTATTGGTTTACATTCGCGTGATATGGTCGGAATCGAACAATCGATTGTGTTTTTCACAGAAAGTTCTTATGACTATGGAAAGGGTTTTGTCACTTTTATTTGTCTATGAATGATTCCAAGTTATGCACGTATCTTCATCTTCTCATTCTGATTTCATATTTCAGAGTGAGCTCTTCACTGTGAACATCGAAGTTGACAATCATCATGGACATACCGGTAAGTTGGGTTGAAGGGGTCGTCGGCACAGATAGCCAACTACAGAAATGTACCCCAGGTACGTTTCTGTATACAGAAATGTACCCTAGCCAAAATTAAAATCAAAATCAATATATTTTCTTGTGTTTCATGTGCACGTGAGTATAGATTTAAACGGCGAATTTCAGGGTGCGGGGGAATTGCTACCACTACCAGTCTTGGAAATACCTTTTATCCCCCTGGCACATAATGTGGGGAGATATAGTTCGATGCCTTTACCGTCCGTCCGTCCGTCCGTAGTCCTTTCATTTAGGCTACGGAACATATTCGAAAACCGTTCAATATTTTTCAACAAAACTTGGCAGATATATGTAACATATTCTGAAGTGGAGCCTTTTGCTATTTACGGATTTGGGGCATTTTTCTTTTTCTCAATTTCCATGGAAACAATTTGGACTTCGTCTGTAAAGGGTGGGGTAGAAGGTGTCATTTGTGGAGCACAATTTAAAAACTGTGAAAGGCTTTTCATCCAAACCTGGTACATGTATTAACCAAGAGCTGAAGTGATGCCTTTGCTATTTATGAATTTTAAAAAAATTGATTTTTCCGGTCAAACAAGTTTGACTTTGACCCTGTTCATAGTGGTGTGTTTGTCTGGGCCATATCTCAACTAGTAAGAATTCTTTCATAACACCTTCTACAAATAAAGACCAGGTTGTCAAATGGTGTCTTTTGCTATTTGGGGGTGTTTAAAATTTGTATATTTGCTATTTCTGTGGCAACAAGTTTGACTTTTTTACTCTTCATAGTGGTCAGTGTTTGAAATTGGCACTCGTACTGTAGGCCTAGTCCTTGCCAAACTGCCCAATGGTAAAGGTATCATAAGGACTTGTAGAAATTTGCCCTTTATAAGGCTTTTGCTACTTGTTATCATTATAAGGACTAGTGGACTAAAAATGTTAGTTTCTACCCCTGGTGGTGTGTTTGTGCGGACCATATCTCTACTTTTGAAACTGCACACACAAAGACCCATGTTGTCAACTGGTGTCTTGCTATTTAGGGATCTTTAGAGTTTATATTTTTTTCTGTTTCCATGGCAACAACTTTGACTTTGACTGTTCAAAGTGGTGTGTACCTGACATTGAAATACACAATTCCATGGTATTGTTTTCATAGCTCAAAAACTTGTTGTTGGTTGCAATATTCCAGACCAGATGATCCAGTGATTAATATCATGAGCATCGATCCACGCAATTGGGATCGATGACATGAATCAACCAAGTCAGCGAGCCTGACCTCCCGATCCCGTTAGTCGCCTTTTACGACAAGCATAGTCACCTTTTACGGCAAGCATGGGTTCCTGAAGACCTATTCTACCCCGAAATCTTCATGGGTCAGCTCAATAACTACTCTTGTATACGGACAGACATATTCGTTAGAAATTCTCTGATCCAGTTCTCTAAACAACGGTCAAAAGATTTGTTCATTCGAATTTGTGGGGGCTGGGGGGATTTGTCATCTCCTCTTGTTGAATACCTGCACCGTGGTGGCAGCTTGGTCGTCGGAAATTTGGACCATTTTAATGTTTCTCCGATTGTCAAACTCAGCAAAACTTCTTTGAATCTTCTTAGATTAGCCACTTAAGTTAAACATCAGCATTTCTAGCCAACTTTCTTGACACTTTCTTTTCTTTAGATGAAGTTTGGGCGGTACCGTCTTGACCTTGTGTCCTAGACATTGTCAAGATTGTGTTAACCAGGGTTAGAAATTAACACTAGCCCGCTAGCCCGAGGCTAGTACAAATTCATTCAGGCTAGTACAAATTTCCCCATTGTTTTAACATTACAAACTCATTTTATCTTTACTGGGGCTAGTGAAGCTTTTGAGTTTAGTTCTAACCCGGTTAACAAGTTTTGTGATTGGCTTACTTTTTTCAGCCAATCAGCAATGCCTTTACAGACAAGACATGAAAGAGAAACATCATTTGATACTTCGCTGGTTCCCGAATCGCCATTGATTAACAAAAAAACATTAAATTATGTATGAAGTAAACATTATTCAGTGTCTGCTCTGGCTTAAAGTTTCTTGGGGTCAGTTGGACCCCTTCAGCATAAAATTAGGGGTCCCAAACAAAAATGGAGGGGTCCAATTTGTAGCATCATAATATAACATAAACAACAGAATACAGTGGTTGTGAAAAATCAGACATCTTTTCGCAACTGCAAAATATCAACAAACAGGCAAAGTGAGAGAAAGGTTCACATCAGGACACATCCTGCTCTCATGACCAAGAGGTTTACATTAAGGGACAAACAATTTCTTAAAATGGAAATTTGATACTAATGAATATTTTAACACAAAACTATCCATGTTAATATCTAACTTTGTAAATGAAAAGGCAGTACACGGGTGATCAGCCATTGGTAAGGGGTCATAGGGGCAGACATTTGTTAATGTTTATATCTAGATCTTCCAATGATTTGAAGTTTATGGATTCAGTCAAGTTCAATGGCTGTTCTGATGCTACTGTACTGAGTAGTGAGTTCATGTCGTAACTGTGACAATGATCAATGAGTCATAACATAATTGGGATATCAAACAGTTTTTTTAAGTAAGAGTATGTTCAGGATCCAGCATTTCCTTCATAAATCTAGTCAACAATGAACATGTTTCAGGTGCTATAAATGTTAAAACATGTCATTTACACTAATAACGGTTCTGTCAAAATGTGTTTTGCAATTCTTAATATAACCCACAAGAGATTGAATTATAATCAGCTTGATAAGTCTGTTGTAGAATAACTAAATATTCAGAGTCCGCTAAATAAAAACAATGCTTACATTCAAGTGTCCGCATTTATTCTTTATCATATACAGTATGGCGGTATCGATAAATCTCGAAATCCACACAAACTGTCGACTGTTTACTTATGCAAATCTAAGCACGATATATTTCATTGCATGATTGAATACAGGACTCGTTGCGGTATGTCACGGCTACTTGTACACACGTTAACTTCTTTATGATAGTTTCTGGGATGTTTTTGAAGTGGAATTACCCCTACCTCCATTCGAAATTGATACGAAAAAGAACCCATTTGTTTAAACGAAGTCCCTTGATCAAACCTCGGTCGTATGTAAAATACAAAACAGGACGTGATGTAAACCATATAACCCACACAGGAACTTTGTTTACCAAACTCGGTAAAGAAAATCAGCATCGATCAATCCAATGAACAAAAAATATTTGAATCACATATTTAATAAGGTTATAAGCGTGCCCCATTTCAATCTACTGCGATAACATAGCGTACCATCCTACACGGTCGCTCGATTTCGCGGGTCAATGTTACCACGTTCTGAAGTATACCCTTCATGTGCCGGGCTATTTTTAGTTTGACACAAGGTCGGGAAATTTTCGACCAATCAAGCTAAATGAATTACGACTATATCCGACCTGCTTAATATGCGGCACCTGATTGGCTGAAGCAAAGCTACGGACCATACCAAACATTAATACATGCAAAACCGAAAATAGATATAGGTCAAGAAACCGGTTTGGGTATTTGTCATAAACAGGGAGAGAATAATGAAACTGGTTTGGTTCAGCAAACGGAAGTGTTAATCAACATGCTTCCCGGTCTTGTTTGGCAACAAATACCCTTACGCAAAGACGTACGTCTTTGATTTACGATAACAGTGTCAATTCGATATGAAATTAATAACGCCCCAGTCACTGCGTCCACGAGACCCACACATGTTACGCAGGTGCGTTCAAACTCATTTTTGTGCGTCCAAGATGCAAAAACGCGCTCTTCAGCCAACACTGATTATTCCACATGAGGGTTGGCTGTAGGTTGGGTTGTTTTGCTTCCTAGTATGTTTCAGTGCATATGTTTGTACATGATATGCCGTTAATGCAAACACTGACTGGAGAATCACTTATTTTACAGATCCTACCAGCTTTGAGCAGAGAAGGTGAGAGTCCCATTGACTACAAGGCCATCATGAAGAAGAAAGTTTGTGATGAAATCGAACAGTTCTTCACCAAGGCTGAACTGACCACCATGTCCAATTATGAAAAGCTACGACTACGAAATATGAGGAAAAACTATGAGATGATGGCTGAACTAGGTATGCTGTTGTTTTGTTGTTTATATATTTGGCATAAGATGAGTTAAGATTCTGAGTCACAGTAACCTGTGTTTGCTCGTGTGTAGTTGTTGAATATACTGGAACCCAGCGTTAGAATAGACCAATCCAGCCCCGACTGATAAGTCCCACCCACAAGCTGCCGTCCTCGTTTTAGGCGTTAGGGGGGACAACCACTGGCTATTCGCTATGGCGTCACAGCCGGCGAAACTTGAATGAGCGGGCGATGAATTTGGTTCAGAATGTTTTGTTACCAGTCGTGTGTCAAAAATATCAAAAAGAGTTATATATGATCTGTTTTGGGTTCTATTTTAGTTGTCAAATTGCATATGGGGAGTAAGAATGAGTCATATGTCTGATGTAATGGTGTATGGGTCAATGAGGAAGTCACCACGGCTGAAAGTTAGAAGTGTGCACTACTTCGAAGCACTCGCGTCAGGCAGAGCATAACATATTGTCAATATATATAGCATGTAAAAAATATATCACTCATCCAAGGGCTAACTAACTAAGTTTTGTTATTACTTTGTGTAGCAGGGCGTGGAGTCATCCCACAGATGACATCCTTACCTTGTCAGCTTGCTGACAGGGTTAACCTCTTTGGACATGTGGACAAGGCGTCTGACCCAAGTCAGAAATTCCGTGGTTGGAATCCCATCATGGGACTCATGGGATTTTATGGCTGCTACATTTGCATCGTAATTTAAGTGTATGGAAAGTACTGGAAACCGTAAACACAAGCACAAAGTGAGAAATCATGTGGATATCTATAAATAGAATGTCAACAGTTACATTGGCCACGTTTTTCGTCTGCTGCTCGAAGTGAAACCAATAAAGCCTGAAAGGCATGGAGTTAGTCATATTAATAAATAAACATAACAGAATAGTTGAATAAAAGTATAAAATCAAAGCAGTACCTTATTTTCCCCACTGCTACATTGGTTTTTGGACACCTGGAACATGGGGTTGGGTATGTCACCAGGAATAAATCTAGACCTGCTCAGGAGGCTGATATTCAGCCCTAAATCTGTAGCAGATGTCAGTAAACTGTCTCTCTTCAAATGTTTTAACATATCCAAAAATAATGCAGAATGTAAGGAAATTATGTTATTATTTTTTTTCCCAATCTGTTTGCCAAGGGCACTTAGTTTGGAATTCTAAATTTAGATCAAAATCCCTGGTCACACTTCCAGAATATTGGACTTAATAAACTGCCAACATTTAGGTACATGTTTGAAAACATTAAGAGGATCCAAGATAAAATGAGCACCTGTAACAGTTAAACTGCCATGGTTATGGCAAGTCAATCGGATTCATGTTCCGGAAAAATGAAACCTGTGTACCTGCAGTACTTCCCATCAATTAACTTGCATTGATAAAATATACAACACAAATTAAAATTCATATATGATCTTTTATTCAAAAGACTTGCTAATCCAAGCATTATTACTGCTAACAACTAAACATGTAAATGAAGTACAACAAATATCTCATAAGGAAGAGAATTTATGGGTGTTAACTTCTTAACTATGGGGAAAACCACCATCCTTAAATTCTCTTCCTTATGTGTATCACTTCTAAATGCCATCCAAAGACTTACATATGTCATAAGTCAAAAGCTTTAATCAACAAAATTACCTGTTGACATCATGACTGTTACTTAATAAGAAGAAATAATTCTTTCATTGCTCCAGAAACCACATACCTACAGGAAATAACACTAAATAATATTTCATTTTACAAATCACATGTGAAGTGACAAGTATTACTTATGCATGAGTCATTGAGACAACATACATTTAAATGCAAATATTAGGTTGCTGGACACCTGGAGTTCATTAGATATTTAAACATACATTCCAAGTATGCTTCACAAATACTGAGGTGGCCATGACCTTTCCTTAAATGATAAAAATATACACAAACACGGATTCAGACCAGTTCCGTGTCTAGGATACTGACTGATCGTCATCCATAATGTCATAAAGTTGTTCTAAAATTTGGTAAAGTCATATCAAAAGATTAAAACCCCACTTGAAAATGTCCTGAGTGAGTGAGTGAGTGTGTTTGGTTTAACGCCGCTTTAACATTATTCCAGTTATATCACGGCGTGTCAGCTTAATGTGGAGGAAAGCCCAAAGTGATGCAGGTCTCAGACGTTTACCACTTCGGTGAAACCCACGAGCACGGGTATGGTGCTGACAAACCTAGAAACATAATCGGGGCGCACCGGGATTCGAACCCACAATCATAGCGAATCACGGCGCCTTAAACGACTGGGCCACCCGTGCTCCCGAAAATGTCCTGAAACCAGCAAAATGTGAAGTAAACATGAAGCTCATTCTCAACATAATCATAACCAAAACTTGAACAATATGTAATTAACCAACATTCTTAATAAACACTAGCTCTTGCTCAATTACCAAATATTGACAATCTTCTCAAATCAAGGTAAAGAATTTCATTTTGAGTTAAATACATTTCAATATTCACAGTTATATATGACATGTATTAAGAATTATATAATTCATTCTGTATCAGAATTGATCAGGCACTTTGGATAATGCCTCAGCCCTGATCAGGGTGTGACAAAGAGATGCTGCCTTTGTTAACAAATTCTTTGTATCTTGAAATAAGTATCATGTGTTATGATACTGACAATGACTTTCAACACTTTCTTTTTTAAAAATATATTATTTAAAAAGAATTTTTAAAATAATATTATGTCCTATAGAAAGAGCCAACAAGCTAAGTTTTATACCAGGTGGATGTTGTACCATCAAATGTTTAGTGTTTTCTAGTAAGTGCAATTAAATCATATTAATCTTACTTTTATACGGCATCAATGAAATGACCGGTTGGAATAATTATTAATTACTTGATTAGATTATAATTTATATCATTACTTGACCATGTTACTCTGAGTTCATAAAAAAACTTGCTATTATTTCCAGTAAATTAATTAAAATGACTTGACACTTAAAATCTTTTTTAACGGTTATATTGTTTCACTAAAATGTATATCAGTAAGCTTCCACTACCAGTGAATAACCTATATTGCAAACATTTCTAAACCAATAATTTTCTTATGTCAACTAAGATTTTTATTTATTTCAATCTGTCAAAATATATCAGTAATTCACTTCCTTCTCACGAAATTGTCCTCTTCTTTCTAACCTTGAAGGGATGATTCCATTTCACAAGATTAGGATCAGGTAATTCATTACTGCATGGGTCTGTCTCTTCACAGAAATGCTGAAATAGTCAAAGCATGATAGTTTAAAGAATTATTACTGCTAGAGTAATTTGCAACATTATGCTTGAGTAATTTGCAATATAAATAGATAAGCTTATTGTGATTTTTGTGATTTTGAAACTAAATCATATCTAAAAAACTAACAAAATATATCATATCTAAGAGAGAGGAATACAATTTCCACTAGATTGTACTTCAATGTAAATAATAGTAGATTTCGTGCTGCTCTAACCGAAATCTGATCACTGTCATATTTGTTTACAGTGTGGCGCAGACGTCTTGCGTGTCATATTTCAGCAATATTACCTGCTAACTCAATGCCCGATGTCGCCAAAATACATAATTCAAAAAAGATTTTGTAGTTACAAGCATTATCCTTGTTTATAACGTGTAAAATCATAACTTTCTACTTGGTTGTCATTTACCAGTATTGAGTATGCATATGTGCCAAAGTGCGAAAATTCGTGCAAATTCTCACCTTCGAGCAGACGTGGTTCCCGTGGAAAATGGTGGCTACATTTTACTGATGGTGAGGCCTACCCCACGCACATCTTGATCAGCCTCAAACATTTTTTCTCCTGACTCTGTGGGTTTGGGTAAAGGTATACATCTAATCCCGGCGATACGTAATGAATATCGCGAAAAAAGCACAAACCGTAACCACGTCGCTTCTCGGGTGTCGTTTGACCTCGGAAGTAAGTCTGACAAATCCGCAAAGCGTGCCCGGCCTTCTGATTGGCTCAAACTGACGCATGCGCCAATTTTGATTGACAGACTGGATTGGTCTATTGGCACTGGTCCTGTTGTCCTTGCCAAACTGCCCAATAGTTAAGGTATGATGACAAGTAGAACTTTGTCACTTTTAAGGCTTTTGCCATATGTTATCATTATAAGGACTCATGGGCTAAAACTGTTAGTTTCTACCCCTGCCTTTGACTTGCCTACTTAATTTCAAACACTGAAATAGATAAGGTGACTTGGTTGATTACGTGGTATTGTACCCCAATGGCATAGGACGTTGCACTTATATTTTGTTAACTGGTTTGTGTGGTCCAGACAGAATATTTAAAGGTCCTCTCATACAGCTGGAATATTGCTGACATCAAAGACCAAAGCAAACATAAGTGTAATATTTGTAATTGGTTTGCTTGTACTTGCCAGATGCCAACCCTAGATACTTGTTTCATTTCAGGCCTTGTCTCATTAATGAGGCCAGTACGCATGAAAATCAAGGAGTTCTTGTCATAACCCTGATGATAAGATTTAGAGGGTTCCTAGATTCAAATACCATTGAAGACCTTAAGAATCCATGGAACCTCCTCAATTTCGAGCAAGGGTAAATCATATTGGCTGTACGAGTGTGAAAACTATTAGTTGGAAGAGGGGAACAGCAGCCTTTTGTTCTAGCCTGGAGTACATTTCTATCCATGTGAGGATTCTGGAAAGTAACAGGACTGCAGTACTTCATGCTTGTTTAAGTGCCAATCGCATTGAAATCAGACCTTAGTTCTGGCTACAGCTAAACAAAGATCTGAGGACATCCCATTAGGGGTCAGGTCAGAACGACCTATAATCCAACCAATCAGAGCGTCGCCTACCAGATCATGAATGTGACAGTCGGAATGTGATTTCTAATCATGCAACCACGAGAACTTAAACACGGGGAATTCCAAACGATAGTTACAGGTTTAACGACTGAATCCATACAATCTAGACCTCCATTCCAGAATGTTCTTTAGTTCAGGTTTCAAAGTTTTAATCGAGAATTTGTCAAAATATGTTTTGAAGCGTTGTCACCAATTTGAAATTAGTGCCGTAAAGCACGTGAAAGCTGTCTTCTGATTGGTCATTCCATTGGTGGGTCAAGGTTTGCGCAAGGTTGGTGTCACTTAACCCGTAATGGGATGTCCTCAGATCTTTGTTTAGCGGTAGATCTGATTTTAATGAGATTGGTCTAAGTGCTAACCGAAAAGGGGATTGGATATGACTTGGCTCAGTGTGCAGGGTTTCTGCAAATCCATCCATTTTTGAGGACATCAACTGATTATCCTCCAATATGTCCTGAACATATTTTTCAAATTTGGAAATGATCAGAGTTGATAAGATCATAAAAATATCCCTTTGGCATTTATCTGTAGTAAGGTCACTGGGGTGTAGTAATTCACAGATTTCAGTGAACAGGGTTACGTGACGAAAATATTTGCATATGGTATCGTGAGCTGATGCATCACTAGAAAACAATACAAAAGTTCATTTTATTATAAGTATTTGTGTCTTATTGTGGTATAATCTATTGATATAACTTACAGACCTAGTCATCGTAACACAGAAGAGTGTAGCTTGCAGGGGTGGAAATTTGCCATTTCCCGACTACCAGGGCAAGTAGAAATACGAGGCCAGGCAACAAAATCACTTACTTTAACTTGTCTGGAGGCAAGTAATATTGGAAATTACTATCACTGTCTACATGTCTAACTACTGGTAAAATGGTACAATAAATTAGCTGAGAGAAATTTCGTAATCGCGCTTTCGTGAAACACTGACACTATTAAAGAACACACGAGACTTAGAGTTACGTCCCTTTTCTATTTTCGTTTTAATATTCAATCGGAACAGTATAAAACCACTTTCTACACTTGGTTTGAATGCTTTTCTCTCATTGTGGCCTAGAGGGATCTGATACTTGATACACGATCAATACTGCCTAGAGGGGTTTCGTAATTGAAACACATCGTGGCCTGTGGCTGTCTCCAATGTAAACGACCCGGTTATGGCGACACACAAGCTGGCGTCGATTTAAAGTTATTTCGGTGCGGAAAGTGAAAATAAATCTGAAAATGTCGATGATAGCGAATCATGTAATAGAAAACGACCAAATGAGGACACATGTTCTAAGAACAAGAGGTATGATGCCGAAAAACGCGACAGAAAATTCATTCAGAGTTGGTGCGATGAGTTTCCATGGGTAGCGTACGACAAAAAAAAAAATGTCATGAAGTGCAGAATTTGTAACATCCAGAAATAAGAAACATGTTTTTGTTGACGGTTGTACACAATTTCAAAAAAACATTATTTGACAAGTCATGAGGTTTCCGATGTTCAATTAGAATTTACCCGAGTCCTTATGTAGATATAACAGTGCTGGTGTAGTGTGGTTTTGTTCAACGGTAAATAAACACATATTGATGATTTGAAGTTTTATTTTGAATTTTTTTGAGCAAGTGAAAATGAAATCAGTTCAAGTGAAAATTGTCTTGAAACTTGTCCGATGGCAAGTGAATTTTTTTCTAAATTTCCACCCCTGGCTTGCTCATGCTTCAGTCATAGTTTTGCTGGTACAAACTCTTATGCTGCTGTTTTAGCCACATTCAATCACTTCCTCTGGTATGTTACCAGCAGTGTTACTTACCTGTTCATACTGTCTGAACATCAGTTGTGCATTTTTGTTTGTTCTAAAAATAAAAAGAAACAGAAATATTTTGTGGCTAGTCATAAGTTTGTTTGTTGTTTTACACCACACGCAATATTCCAGCTATAAGATGGCGGCTGCATTTCGTCCACTGGTCCTTATGATGATAACATATACAAACCCCTTTTGAATGGCAAATTTCTAATAGTCCTTATGATACCATAACTACTGGGTAGTTTAGCAGGGACGACAGGACTAGTACCCATTTCTAATGCTGGTCTGTAAAGTATCGATTCTAGACAAGACAATCCAGTGAGTAACATCATGAGCATCGATCTACGCAATTGGGATACAATGACATGCATCCAACAACTCACTGAGCCTGACCACCCGATCCTGTTAGTCGCCTCTTACGACAAGCATAGTCGCCTCTTACGACAAGCATAGTCGCCTCTTACGACAATACACGAGTTGTACCCATGTGGATAAACGAAACCTGGGCATTCGGCGTTACGACGAAACGCTTTCATCACAAGGCTACTAGAAGGGTAACGCTATTTTTCAGGGTATTATCATTTGCAGAAGCCCGAGGTTTTCTATTAACTGCCCGACGAAGGAGGGCAGTTGAAAAGCCCGAGGGCTTCTGCAAATGATAATGCCCTAAAAAAGAGCGTTACCGTTATTATATCTAAAATGGATGGAATTTGTTATCAAATAAAAAGAAACAACAACATTGGTTTTGAAACACTTACTGCAATCAACACGAATCTCACTGACCACATTTTACAAATATGGAAACGTCATAGAACAAACCAGATGATGTCACTATAATACGTGACGTCATTTTCTCTACCCTATGACGTCACCTAACAACGGGCTTGATAATGGCCCGTCGTCAAGCAATATGAGGGCATTATCAAGTTACAGTGGCCCGCTCATTTCTGATAACGTGCGGGCGGTTTAATGATAATTCTATCCATTTTAGCTATAATCCCCCTTATCCTCTGAACTGGAATATAGTGATGAACCCAACAGCCATTTACAGCAAGTAGGGGTTGCTGAAGACCTATTCTACCCCGGATCTTCATGGATCTTAACATTAGCTATTCCTTTGGACTCTCTTTTAGAGTTACAAAACAATATTCATCCCCTGGCTATTTTCGTCATAATGATAAGTAAACAGAAATTAAAAAATAAACAATGAATACCACTCATAATGTTTATGTTTTTGTCAGGTTTACCAGTCATCAAACCTGAATTTATGCGAGGACCCAAGGGCAAGAAGAGGGTAAAGAAAGTCGTTGAGGAGTCGGACAGTGACGAGGAATGGATTCCAGCATCACAGAGGAAGAGTAGCAGAAGTAGGTGCTCTACAATCAGTCCTTTGGAAATATAAAATATCAGGGGTCTTAGATCAGTCAAATTCAGAAAGAATGAGTGACACGTAAAACTACAGTATTATTAATTTGCAATAGCTAATAGCTTGGTGCATAATTGACGAAATTCACTGAGAATACAAATTTTAATTATTAATAGGTGTATTATGATGACACATACTGTTGACGTTACAGTTGGCATGGAGCCCTTGTCATTTCACTAAAGTCATGTGGGTATCAACATTGAAATACAAAGTGGAAGTTATTTACAAGGCTCCCTGACCTACATTATTTCTAATGCTGTTCGTGGGTCCAAGTGTACTATCATTGAGCAATTTGGGGTTTTTAGTTTTTAATAATTTGTAACTCTTTGTCATACATTGCAGCTGTCAAGCCAGTAGCTACATTTAGGTATCCAATCAAAGAGGAGCAGAAAAAGAGAAAAGTGAAGCAGGTGAAGAAAGAACCAAGCGTCAAGGTAATACTGTAAAACTAAGCATTTGTTGTTTTCAGTGTAACATAAGTCACTTCTCAAGGCCATATAACACTGTTTCCCACACACGAGTACATCGTATTGAGTCTTGGTGCCCCCCACAGTAAGCACTATATGTGTCTGAAATACTGCTTAACTCTTTCAACACCGTAGGCCGGTTATCCGGCCAAGAAGCATCGAGTCCCCAGACACCGCAGGCCGGTTATCCGGCCAAGCCGTAGTCACGTCAAAATAGTATATATTTTTATGGACCTACCTGTAATGTCATTCATTTATTAAATCTATCACATTTCACAATGTCTGAAATACATATTCCATTTCAATTTAACAATTTTTTTCGTTAAATTAAAAAATTATTCACTATTTCTCGCGATGTTATTGAAAATAAAATTCTCGGACACACATTTCGACAACGGGTCCACATCGAACACGTCAAAGAGGAAAATAAAGAAGTTGTAAACAAATCTTTAAATATATTATACAAAGTAATAAATAAAATCAACAAAAATATATCTAAAAGTAATCAAACTTACATCTAAGTTATTATTTCCATCTTTTCGTGCGATCGCGTGTAATGTAAGTCAAATGACATCTCGGCTTTCGTCGCCTTGAATTCTCGGCTCGGACACGATGTTTAATGCAAAAATATATGCATAAAAAATCTTTGTCACAGCTCGTAACCTAGCACGATACATTCACGAAGTTCCATATTTTTAATATATATCGTGATTTCCTGCTCAAAACGTTCAGAATAACACGATTTAACAAAATTCTTTCGCAAACTTCTGTCATTTATCGAACACGAGCTTGGTATCACAGCTGTAATTTGATTGGCTGCCTTAGGTCACGTGCTCAAAATTGACCAATCACGAAACTTGTAGCAGATTTCAGCAAGAAAGCGTCATTAGAAACCAATTTTAATCCAATGAAATCGCTTGTTATAACTACGAAAAAAAACCAGTCGATGTTACGAGCGTGTAGATGAAGGAATAAGCTTTCCAGCGATGTGTCATATGCCATTCTTCGACGAACGTGTTATTCATACGAAACCTCGAAAACGGGGGTATTTCTTCATTTTACTGAGCGGACAGTCGCTGTTATCGGGAAATGGGTGATGACAGAAACTATTTATAATTCTTTTTAAAATGATTTTCCAATTACGTAAACAATGAAAATAAAACAGAAATAGGTACGTGGATATTATGAAATCATATATTTGCCGAAAATCGTCAAGTTTTCGCTTCCTTGGTCCTTAATCTGGATGTTAACAACGTGTTAGCATACATTTTTTATTTACAACGAATTTAATTAAGTTGTAAATGCATTATTTTAAATAATGTGAAAAATATAACTTTCAAATTTATAAACCATAGGATCAGACCTTTCAAATGGTGTATAACATGTAGTAGCAAATATATTTTAGAAGCAGGTATTTTCTTTGATAAATGTTGGCTTCATCTATCACACAAGAGTCTCTGGGAACTCGGTGTCCCAGCAGTAAACACTTCTGGTTGACTGGTGTTGAAAGAGTTAAGCTGCATGATACCATCATAACTAGTCATAAAGTCCTATTACCCAACTTTGATGCTGTTCTGTCCTTGCACATCAAACATTTCCCAACTCAAATCCTTGTATTAACCCCTCCTTAATTATGCAGTGTTTATCAGAATCCGTTCCATTTTAAATAAGATGAATACCATACAATCTCCCATCATTACATAGCATCCTGTTTCGAAGTGAGGTCACCACCTCCATGCTCAGAAGAGTAATATGATTGGATGAGAATTGTGCCAAACAAATTCAGCTTCCAAAAGAATCTATGGCAAATGGGTCCAGGGTATTTATCATAGTGAGTGAGTGAGTTTGGTTTTACGCCGCTTTTAGCAATATTCCAGCAATATCACGGCAGGGGACACCAGAAATGGAGATATATAATACTCTGATTAGTAGAGGGTGGTACTTAACTCTTTCAACACCGCAGGCCTGTTATCCGGCCAAGCCGTAGTCACGTCAAAATAGTATATATTTTTATGGACCTACCTGTAATATCATTCATTTATTAAATGTATCACTTTTCACAATGTCTGAAATACATATTCCATTTCAATTTAACATTTTTTATCGTTAAATTAAAAAATTATTCACTATTTCCCGCGATGTTATTGAAAATAAAATTCTCGGACACACATTTTGACAACGGGTCCACATCGAACACGTCAAAGAGGAAAATAAAGAAGTTGTAAACAAATCTTTAAATATATTATACAAAGTAATAAATAAAATCAACAAAAATATATCTAAAAGTAATCAAACTTACATCTAAGTTATTATTTCCATCTTTTCGTGCGATCGCGTGTAATGTAAGTCAAATGACATCTCGGCTTTCGTCGCCTTGAATTCTCGGCTCGGACACGATGTTTAATGCAAAAATATATGCATAAAAAATCTTTGTCACAGCTCGTAACCTAGCACGATACATTCACGAAGTTCCATATTTTTAATATATATCGTGATTTCCTGCTCAAAACGTTCAGAATAACACGATTTAACAAAATTCTTTCGCAAACTTCTGTCATTTATCGAACACGA
This sequence comes from Haliotis rufescens, assembly GCF_023055435.1. Classification (NCBI taxonomy): domain Eukaryota; kingdom Metazoa; phylum Mollusca; class Gastropoda; order Lepetellida; family Haliotidae; genus Haliotis; species Haliotis rufescens. Next base: position 204,711 of record NW_025964046.1, read on the forward strand.
GCTTGGTATCACAGCTGTAATTTGATTGGCTGCCTTAGGTCACGTGCTCAAAATTGACCAATCACGAAACTTGTAGCAGATTTCAGCAAGAAAGCGTCATTAGAAACCAATTTTAATCCAATGAAATCGCTTGTTATAACTACGAAAAAAAACCAGTCGATGTTACGAGCGTGTAGATGAAGGAATAAGCTTTCCAGCGATGTGTCATATGCCATTCTTCGACGAACGTGTTATTCATACGAAACCTCGAAAACGGGGGTATTTCTTCATTTTACTGAGCGGACAGTCGCTGTTATCGGGAAATGGGTGATGACAGAAACTATTTATAATTCTTTTTAAAATGATTTTCCAATTACGTAAACAATGAAAATAAAACAGAAATAGGTACGTGGATATTATGAAATCATATATTTGCCGAAAATCGTCAAGTTTTCGCTTCCTTGGTCCTTAATCTGGATGTTAACAACGTGTTAGCATACATTTTTTATTTACAACGAATTTAATTAAGTTGTAAATGCATTATTTTAAATAATGTGAAAAATATAACTTTCAAATTTATAAACCATAGGATCAGACCTTTCAAATGGTGTATAACATGTAGTAGCAAATATATTTTAGAAGCAGGTATTTTCTTTGATAAATGTTGGCTTCATCTATCACACAAGAGTCTCTGGGAACTCGGTGTCCCAGCAGTAAACACTTCTGGTTGACTGGTGTTGAAAGAGTTAAGCTGCATGATACCATCATAACTAGTCATAAAGTCCTATTACCCAACTTTGATGCTGTTCTGTCCTTGCACATCAAACATTTCCCAACTCAAATCCTTGTATTAACCCCTCCTTAATTATGCAGTGTTTATCAGAATCCGTTCCATTTTAAATAAGATGAATACCATACAATCTCCCATCATTACATAGCATCCTGTTTCGAAGTGAGGTCACCACCTCCATGCTCAGAAGAGTAATATGATTGGATGAGAATTGTGCCAAACAAATTCAGCTTCCAAAAGAATCTATGGCAAATGGGTCCAGGGTATTTATCATAGTGAGTGAGTGAGTTTGGTTTTACGCCGCTTTTAGCAATATTCCAGCAATATCACGGCAGGGGACACCAGAAATGGAGATATATAATACTCTGATTATTAGAGGGTGGTACTTAACTCTTTCAACACCGCAGGCCTGTTATCCGGCCAAGCCGTAGTCACGTCAAAATAGTATATATTTTTATGGACCTACCTGTAATATCATTCATTTATTAAATGTATCACTTTTCACAATGTCTGAAATACATATTCCATTTCAATTTAACATTTTTTATCGTTAAATTAAAAAATTATTCACTATTTCCCGCGATGTTATTGAAAATAAAATTCTCGGACACACATTTTGACAACGGGTCCACATCGAACACGTCAAAGAGGAAAATAAAGAAGTTGTAAACAAATCTTTAAATATATTATACAAAGTAATAAATAAAATCAACAAAAATATATCTAAAAGTAATCAAACTTACCTTATGTTATTATTTCCATCTTTTCGTGCGATCGCGTGTAATGTAAGTCAAATGACATCTCGGCTTTCGTCGCCTTGAATTCTCGGCTCGGACACGATATTTAATGCAAAAATATATGCATGAAATATCTTTGTCACAGCTCGTAACCTAGCACGATACATTCATGAAGTTCCATATTTTTAATATATATCATGATTTCCTGCTTAAAACGTTCAGAATAACACAATTAAACAAAAATCTTTCGCCAACTTGTGAAATTTATCAAACACGAGCTTTGTATCACAGCTCTAATTTGATTGGCTGCCGTAGGTCACGTGCTGAGCGGACAGTCGCTGTTATCGGGAAATGGGTGATGACAGAAACTATTTATAATTCTTTTTAAAATGATTTTCCAATTACGTAAACAATGAAAATAAAACAGAAATAGGTACGTGGATATTATGAAATCATATATTTGCCGAAAATCGTCAAGTTTTCGCTTCCTTGGTCCTTAATCTGGATGTTAACAACGTGCTAGCGTACATTTTTTATTTACAACGAATTTAATTAAGTTGTAAATGCATTATTTTAAATAATGTGAAAAACATAACTTTCATATTTATAAACCATAGGATCAGACCTTTCAAATGGTGTATAACATGTAGTAGCAAATATATTTTAGAAGCAGGTATTTTCTGTGATAAATGTTGGCTTCATCTATCACACAAGAGTCTCTGGGAACTCGGTGTCCCAGCAGTAAACACTTCTGGTTGACTGGTGTTGAAAGAGTTAATAGCCACATTTCACTATTTCAGCTTCCTGAGAACATACCTGTTGAGTACAAGTGCCTTGTCCATTTCAGATAGTTGCAAGATAGATCACAAATGCGAATGTGGACAATAAGTTTTATCCTTAACTGTCTGAGAGTTCAGGTGATGTAGTAATAACAGTATAACCTAATGTTGCAGAGAACAGCGAAACCAACAGCCACTGAGACTGTCAGCTGCCCCTACCCCCTCCGACAGAGACCTGACACAAACTACATGATGATGGAAGGCCCTGATGATGACCATTTTCTGTGTAAGTTTGATCTGGAGCATAATTAACTGTTATTTCCCTGTGTTGTGGGTATAAGAAACATTTGTAGTTTGCTCTCTAATCACCTGAATAACTGTAAAACCATTATCTTAGTATTTACAATGTCTGTGTGATACTACATCCCAAGTTATGGCGTGAGTAATTGAGATAAACATGACTGTCCCAAAACGGATGATGTCTGGAAGCCTATGATCCAAGTTATATATTTTCTAGGGCGGGAACGTTACACCAACTGTGCAATCGGATATGTATCATGATATCTTATTCATGATGCGATACATGTTTCGAAAGGTTTTGGTTAAATTGTGTTAATCTGAACGTTTTCAATATGAAATTTAACATACATAAGGATGGTATCCATTGCTGTCATCGATTGGCTGCCTTAGGTCTTGTGCTTAGAAATTGACCAATCACGATCCTTGCAGCAGATTACAACGATCATTAATCCACCATGAGGTCCACACTTCAGTGATGCATGAGAACAGGAGATTAAGTATGTCCAGAAAAGACTTAAGGTAATTTGGGGAGATCAATCAGTCACTGAGGCTGTACTTCAAACAGTATTTGCTAAAATTGAAGGCATTTTAAACTCTAAACCATTAAGGTATGTGTCTAGTGACGTGCGTGACATAGATCCTGTTACTCCAAATGTACTGCTGATCAGATGCCAGGATCAATCCCTTTCACCGGTGCCAGTGAAATCTTAGGATGGCGCAGATGGCGTCATGGTCAAATCCTTGCAGATCAGTATTGGAAGCACTATTTGAGACGTTATTTGCCAGACTTGCAGTTAATAATCAAATGGGTTTCTGTTTTGAAAGATCAGAAAGACATTGACTGTATGTTGTGATGATAGTTGACCAACAAAGTATGCATGCCACCTGGTTAGTCGGAAGAGTTTCAAAATCCCATCCCAGTAGTGAAGGTAGAGTTTGTGTTGCTACAGTAACTGTGGGTGACCACTGACATTACGCGATCAGTCACACAACTGATCAGACTCTCACTCTTAGACTGCCCAGATGATGACTGATTATCTGTGCCATTGATACTTTTAGTATTCTATTGCCAATGACTGACCTTGTTTTAGTGCCATTGAACAGTACAGACATCATAGCCAAGGACCAACCTGTAGGTCCTGTGACCAAATCATGGTAACAAAGGTTTGAAAGTGTTTTTGAGTTTCCTGCTGTATACTGTACAATTTTGACTTGGGCTGCCCGGTTGAAAATCCTGGTAATTTTTGGGAAGGGTCAACAAAGGTCAAACAGGGGTCAAAATACAAAATTGTGTCGATATGCATATCAAATTACTCGTCCAGTCATAAGGAACCTAGAAATAAATAGTTTGTTATACTTGACCTGAAATGGGGGAGCTATGGCTAAAAACGTTGAAAGGTCAACGCACTTTTGGCAGTCAATGAAATTCACAAACACTGTTAACATTGTCCGATAGTCATGATTTTAGTGTCTAATAATATGTTTTCTGACATGACAAATTCAACCAAGCTACTTTTAAAAGTAAAAAGGGTTACCTTGACCTTGAAAATCGAAAATGGTGGAATTGGCTGCACGAAGAATTGTCATGCTTCAGCAAAGTCATTGGAAACAGGATCCTTGGCCAATAACGAAGCATATTCACAGCTAGCACTGCCTGAACATCTGAGTGATGCCAGAGCAAACTGCTCTGTAGAATTGGACACAGATTCAGATACTAGTGATTCTGATGAGTATGGCACAGAGTAGGATGATGAACTGTGTACTAAAGTAAGGTTAAAAAAGCATTTCTGGACAATGGATTCTGAAATATGCTGTGTTATTGGCCAAGGATCCTGTAATCGAACTCTGGTATACTGAAAATAATAAGCACCAATCCAGGGACATGTTCCAAGTAAATGTCAGCAACATTAGCACCATTCCAGGAAGTGGTTACAACTAAATGCCACTATCTTAGCTCCATTCCAGGAACCAACTTACCGTATATGACCGCGGATAAGCCGACCCCGTAGATAAGCCGAGGTGTTAACTTGACCATTGAAATACGAAAGAAAATGGTATGACCCGCAGATAAGCCGAACCAGGAATTGAAAGGCAAAAAACACTGCGAAGTCGGACTGCAAGACATATGCCGGTACTCGCAGATATTCAAAAATATAAGATGAGAAACGTTGTAATTATATTGAAAAAGTCGTTATTATTTCTAATGAAGATTTAACAAACCAGTCATCCACTTTCATAATGTGGGAAGCTGTTTCTCGTGGGTTTTTTTAATCTCATAATGATCGTTATATGTTGCCATCAACAACGAAGCGCCATTTTGTGAATCGGTGTATATAGAATTATGAACCCGTGAGAAAATATATCGGCTAGAGCGAAGACTCGCAGTTTGAATTCAGCATCGTAAGCATGTCGTTTTCGTTTCAAACTCATGATGAGAATGTCCAATGTCAGTAAAAATATACCAACTTTTAAAACCCCCTTTACACCACTATTGTATTTTAATCCAATTGAATTAAATAAACTATCATACTATGAACACATTGAATGACCATCACTTACTCACAGGCTTCTCCAGTTTATTAAACTAATCTCTCGAAAACAAAGGAATTAAGCCCCTACTCCCAACACGATCGCTAAGCACCAACAAATTGAAAATGTTTGTGTAAACAACATGACAATACCAATCGGCCCGTTATTATCAATGTTCATTTCCTTGTGTACCATGTTGCTTTAAACAACAGGAAGCAATCACAGTGGTCACCGTTTGTGACGTCACAGGAAACAGCTGATCACATGTTTTTGCAAATGGCGAACGGAATAACTCGCCGATACAGTTGTTTATTTGCCTCTTTCAATAAAGGTAGACACTTGTTCACTATCAATTTATGAACTTTGCAAAACGTACGTAATAGCTATTGGCGATTTCATCTGGGGATTATATATTATTGCTGTGAATTACATATATTGTTACATGTAAAGATCGCGGAGTTTACGAAGAACGATAAACTTTGAACATTCAATTGAAAACTTATTATCGGAAGTAGTAACATGCATAACATTTTTTTAATAATGACAACATTGGTGTATAATAATAACTTTATTGATAATTTATAACAATAATGGCTCTAGTCGTGGCAACTTCCAAACTTTCGGGAAGTTGTGATCTAACGGACCGTCATTCAGGCGATGTTTTTGACAGATCACGATCTGAAAAATACTATCATGAAAGTGTATCCCGTGTATAAGCCGACCCCTTTCTACAGAATCTTTTTTCTGGTCCTCAAAATTCGGCTTATACGCGGTCATATACGGTAAACTAAATTGATGTTATCAAAGCACAAATTAAACTTCCCATTGCCATGTCACACGTTGAGGTTACAGAACAACTCCCAGCATTCTTGAGTGACATAAAAACAAAAAAAGGTCTAAATGGGAAGGTTTTTTTTCTGAAACATGAAATGTAAAGCTACAACAAACCTTAAAGGTATCATCACTAACTGTGCAAGAACATTTAACTGATGTCCAGAAAGCAAAAATACACTTAGCAAGGCCAACAGAGATGAATAAGAACACGGAACTTAAAATGAGTTCATGATATGATTCCACTCATGAATCACTTGTCTGTTGGCGTCATGAACTTCAACTTTTTCCTTTGCTAATTCTGGTTTCTTTGTGGAAGCCTTTGTTGAAGGCCATTCGATTTTGTTTGATGGATATCTAGGAGGAGATGACATGCAAGCACCAGCTCATCGTGGACGAATGGATATTGTAGTAAAGGGCTCACTGAAGGAGGTTTTATATTTCAAACTGTACAGATCATCTTTTGTGAACTTCATGGATTTCACTTTTGTAAAGGGTACCGGTTTCAGGTTCAGCTGACTCCAGATAGTTTTTGAAGTTGGACTCCTTCATCTGAATTATATGCATTGGTGCCTTACTCCAGGCCCTTTTTAGGCATTTCATAATACCCGAAGGGCTGAATGTGTCATGACTACTCAGTTGTTTTTCAATTCTACTGTGGATACTGTCCACTTCCTGAATTGAGGAATGTCCTGGTTCACAATACTTGTGTTCAATTGACTCAATCCAATGATGACGCATAAAATCTTTCAGAGCAAACGACATTCCAGAATTTTTATTTTGAGCAACACATGAATCTGACCAAAGGACAAGATGCCTTGGGTGATGTTCTGATTCTATTTTCTCAAGGCTCGCAATCAGTGAACTAGCCAGTTCATTTGCACCTCTGCCAGCTTGCTTCTCATTCCATATGGCACAATAGGCTGATGAATCAATAGAACAATGAGCAGTTATGTTGTAGACGCTGATTTTGGGTCTGTAAAAAAAACTGGAAATAAGGGCTCTGGGACAAGAAATCACATTTTCGAGATCAAAGCAAACCACAGCAGTTTTGTTTTGACAGTCCTTGTCTCGTTCTGTTCTGGTAGCCACCTTTGAGGCCAAGTGTTGAGTGTGTCTTGCTGTGAGCTCCTCATCAACAAGATTAAACTCTTCCTTGATGCTATACTCTTCACATTTGTCACACCTATCCTTTTTAGGTGAATGAAATCCAAGATTGAATTCTGTATTAAAAATAGTTCGATAGATGTGATCTTTCACTGGTATGTTCACATTTTTCCAGGTACAGTCTGTACATCTGTGTTTTTGCGAGAGATCCTTTTCAAGGTATTCTCGTTATGTTGATGCTCGGCAGTGGTGAGATTACACTCTTGGAAAGGAACTGATATGAAATCTCACAAAGTCCTTCGACTCTTGAGGCACGCGGTCTTTAGTTAGTTTACCTCTCATATCACCCTGATTTGGAGTAGAACTCAAAGAATCATGTTTAACTTCAAAGTAAAAGGAAATTCTTCTCTGCGATATGTTTAGTGTAGAGAGATAGTACTCCTTACAGACGTGAGTCTGGCTTTCACTTATATTGAAAAAGTAGGCATAGGAGTACATTCTCCTGCTTTGCTCTTTACTCCGCTGTCTCTTCTTGACCATTCTGTCAACTGTTTTGTTGTAAAAGTGGTTCTTCTCGCCGTCTGTAAGAGACCAAAATGACTCAAATAGATTCTTCCTCTCAGTAACTGATATTTTCCTTGCACACTTGTATTTGCACGTCCCAATACAATCTTTCTTTGTTTTCACACTTCGCTCAGACTACCTTTGAAGGTTTTTTTTGTTCAAACGGCTTTTGAGATGACCCCCATATACGGTGCACATGCTTGTTCATTACCTGGCTGTTCCATGAGCGACTGGTCCTCCCTGGTATCAGAGTTGGTCTGTCCACTTCATGTCACTGGGCACATTTTGGTTTTGTTGCAATTATTAGATTTTGAGTTAGTGAGCAATTCATTGGTCTCAAATGGAATCAAATGGACTGTAGTGTTCGTTTTAAATTGAGAGATAGCACAATGCTATTATGTGAAAAATCGCATTTCTCCTCATACTAATTACTTGAAACTTCTTCAAGACATAGAACAAAGCCTTCTGAGTGATTCTAGAACCTTAAGTCAATTTTGACCAAAAGTGGAGATAGAACAACCTGGTTCTCATTGGATAAAATTGTGAATAGATGTGCATAGATCATAGATGTGCATCACTGATATTTATTTATGGTTGGATGTAAACATAGTTAATGTAGTCATAATACCAAAAGAACTTTTAAAAGTGAGAATAATACTTTTTAAATTTCGTTTTATTCTAGGTTTTATATTTTGTATCTTTGAATCCCATGTTATATGTCAGATATATTGTCTGATATCTGTGTTGTTACACTAACATCTGCGGATCATCTGTTCTAGTATGACACTTGATAGACTGCTGTACTGTACAATTGTGTTACTTACTAATATGATGTATGTCAGATATATTGTCATTGTTACACTAACATCTGCGGATCATCTGTTCTAGTATGACACTTGATAGACTGCTCTACTGTTCAATTGTGTTACTTACTAATATGATGTATGTCAGATATATTGTCATTGTTACACTAACATCTGCGGATCATCTGTTCTAGTATGACACTTGATAGACTGCTGTACTGTACAATTGTGTTACTTACTAATATGATGTATGTCAGATATATTGTCATTGTTACACTAACATCTGCGGATCATCTGTTCTAGTATGACACTTGATAGACTGCTCTACTGTACAATTGTGTTACTTACTAATATGATGTATGTCTGATATATTGTCATTGTTACACTAACATCTGCGGATCATCTGTTCTAGTATGACACTTGATAGACTGCTGTACTGTACAATTGTGTTACTTACTAATATGATGTATGTCAGATATATTGTCATTGTTACACTAACATCTGCGGATCATCTGTTCTAGTATGACACTTGATAGACTGCTCTACTGTACAATTGTGTTACTTACTAATATGATGTATGTCAGATATATTGTCATTGTTACACTAACATCTGCGGATCATCTGTTCTAGTATGACACTTGATAGACTGCTGTACTGTACAATTGTGTTACTTACTAATATGATGTATGTCAGATATATTGTCATTGTTACACTAACATCTGCGGATCATCTGTTCTAGTATGACACTTGATAGACTGCTGTAAAGTACAATTGTGTTACTTACTAATATGATGTATGTCAGATATATTGTCATTGTTACGCTAACATCTGCGGATCATCTGTTCTAGTATGACACTTGATAGACTGCTCTACTGTACAATTGTGTTACTTACTAATATGATGTATGTCAGATATATTGTCATTGTTACGCTAACATCTGCGGATCATCTGTTCTAGTATGACACTTGATAGACTGCTCTACTGTACAATTGTGTTACTTACTAATATGATGTATGTCAGATATATTGTCATTGTTACACCAATGTGGATCATCAGTTCTAGTATGACTGCTCTACTGTACAATTGTGTTCCAGACTGTGAAGAATGCAACAAGGAGTATGAGGGTGACTGTCCTGTTCATGGACCTCTACTCGTCGTCATGGACTCCCAGGTATGTACAATGAAGTCTAGATAATTTCTAATGCAACAGGATTGCAAGCATATTGCTGTTTTCACTTGTTTGGAAATATGATCTGCTACATTATATTATTTGTCATTTACGTAATTTGAGTCAGAGTTTCACAGAATTGTTTGTATGAGTCAAAAGATTTTTTTTCAAAGTCATGTAATATTGCAAGAAAATGTTATTTCTTTTAAACTGAGTATCTTCACCAGGCCTTTAAAAAATGATTTTGTATTGCAGCAATAAATTTATATTAACTGACTCATTTAGTGCTTGTTGTCGACTGCTTTTCATTTTGATTGACAGTTTTTTATCTTGTCGCATGACATACTAATCACGCACATTTAAATATTTTTTATGTAAAGTAAATGTGAATGTTATTCATGATTTATGTCATATTCAGCTTTAATGCTGGACGAGAGGCCAGTCACAAGGGTTACAACTTAACACTAGCACGGGGCTAGTACAAATTTTCAAGATTTCCGCATTGTTTCAACATTACAAAGGAAGTTTATCTTTACCTGAGCTAGTAAAGCTTTTGAGTTTAGTTCTATCCTTCCCAGTCAGTGGTTGCGAAACAGATGTTCATAAGCGTATGAGTGCCACATTTTGACTTTCTTACATATTTTTCACTAGATTCTTGATATGACTTTTTACTTCCACATTCATAGGGATAACCCAACTTAATACAGAAGCGTCGTTTCTGATCATTTAGACCCTTTTCGTAAGTTTGAACTCTGGGTTTTAGCATACATTGGGGAAAGTGAGAGTGTTTGGCTGCATGCCCATGTAGGAATATCAGGGTTAGAACTAAACTAAAAAGATTTTCTTGCCAGGGTAAAGATCCAGTGCCCTTGTAATGTTACTGTAAGCAAGGATTATATCCTACCTAAATATTATCCCGTGGGAACTATAGTATCCTACCTTAGTTGTCTTTAAATGTCAATGATTGGCCAATTGGTAAATGATGACTAACACTTGTTATAGCCACAGGTTCATCAACTACTTCTGAAATCTCTCCAGTCACAGTGATTGTATGGGCTATTTTGATTCCCGGTACTTTATGTAAATTATGAGGTAATGTGAAGTGGGGTATAACGTCACATCCAAGATTATTGCACTTTTATGGCGACATTCATGTACGTGTGTGTTTGGCTGCTTGTAGTTGTACTAGTCTGGTCAAATGCCGACTTTATTGTGTTAGCCCACTGAGATACAATGCTGCATTAACACCCCACTCAGACACAGTATACTGACTCCGAGCTGACCAGTCCTTGTTTTAGCCCCTTAATGGTGAGCAACAGTACCATATCTTATGGAAACAATTGGGACTTACGCCTTAGTCTCAAAAGGGTGGGGGAGGTGTCATCCAAACCTTGTAAATGTATTAACCAAGGGCTAAAGTGGTGCTTTTTTGCTATTTAGGAAGTTTTCAGAATTTGATTTTCACCTGTTTCCATGTAAACAAGTTGGACAGCTGAAACGGAGATAGGTGTCGTTTCCCGAGCAGAACTAAAAATCTATTCAACATTTTTCATCCAGAAGTGGTGCCTTTTGCTATTAAGGAATTTTAAAATATTCATTTTTCCTGTTTCCATTGCAACACGTTTTACTTTGAATCTGTTCATAGTGGTGTGTTTGTCCGGACCATATCTCTAAAAGTAATAGGTATTCTTACTTGAAACTGTGCACACACAAAGACCAAGTTTGCTACTTAGATGTGTTTAGAATTTAAATGTTTTCCGTTTCCAATTTAACAAGTTTGATTTTGACTTTGTTCATAGTGGTGTGTATCTGACATAGAAATACAAACTTCTGAATCCCAATTCCATGGTATTGTTTTGATAGCTCAATAACTATTCTTGTATACAGGTCTTAGAACTGTGACATCCATCACTATGATGTCACAATCGGCACTCACAAACTATGGAGCCCCTCCAATGCCCACACTGCCCGAAATACTACTCACGACGGGACGGGCTCAAAAGACACATAAGAAGCGTCCATAGCTCCGACAGGTTCATTTGTGTGTCATGTAATAAATCCTACAAACGACAGGATGATTTTAAAAATCACCATAACCACCATGGAATATGCCCTGCCCACAAAGCAGATACCATCGATATCACCGCTACTATGAGCCTGAGGGACGGCCCACCAAGGCCAGAAATCCCAGCCCCACTGGGAGAAGGACGGCCGGGCGCACTAACACATAGTGCGCATAACGTTACCGGCAAGCCAGCACATGGCCCAACCACAAGCACGTCACAATCTCCAGATTCCTACAGGGACACACCACTGGAATCACCGCCATACAGCTGATACTCACTCCACCATTCACCAAATGGACGGAGTACCTAAATGACCCAAGTGTCAACTTGGACACCGAAATTTGGTCTGTTTACAGGCCACAGAATAGGGAAGATATGGCAAAGCCATCTTTCACTAATAATAGACCAAATGTGCCAAACATTCGGCCTAATGGACCTATTGATAAATAATAATTGGGTTCATATTATAAAAGGTTTGTTCTGTTTTACGGTCCATTGACCCTTGGTAGACTCCGGAATTTAAACTGGGACCACATCCAGTCCCGGGAAATATACATAAAATAAACCTCATGCATTCTGGCCGACAACGACAACTGTGATATTAATATATAACACACAACAATAAATCTCGAAAACTTAGAATTTATTGAAGCGATCGTAAAACCATGACCACCGGCAACCCATCTGTGCTCATGTCGCCACCACCGGTCCACCGGCACACCGACCCATCGGTCCACCGGTCCTGAGTAAATCACTCACGATCCACCTGTGACAATTAGGTCCACCGGCACACTCCTGTCGTTAGATTACACCGGTACTGCATCTGGAACACAAAGTGTATATAAGGAGCCCCCCCACCCCATATACAACAGTCTGATGAGAGCACCCGCTCGAAACTAGTCACTTAGATTGCTCTTGGGTTTTAGCCCAAAACTCTCTATATTTACACATCTCTCTAACACCCAAGAGTAATGGCTAAATTACTCCGTCTTCCTCCTTCAGCAGCCTAGAAAGCCGCTCTATTACTACGGTGGTTCAAGTAGAACCATCAAGTAAAAGGAAGAGGGTTGAATTTGGAACCACAGAATCCAAATCAACCGATAACATCGCAAAAGCGGTGGATTTACCCGACAATCTAGTCGGCCCATATAAGACATATAGGAATCTCACGAGCAAAATCGCCCGTAACAATAGGCAACTGGAATTTACAATTGCATGTAAAGAGAAAAGTCTGATCCCTAGGTCGTTTAGACCATTTATCCTACAACACCAAACCAATTACAATCAAGAATTGGCCAGAATTAGAAGTGAGGCGGCAAAATCACACGCCTTAAAATTAATGGAAACACACATTTCCCAATTACAAGTCAACATATGTGAGCTTAGAGACCTAGCCACTATGGAGAAAAACAAACTCCAAAAGAATGCTGACAAAACCCCACTGGACACTATACTTGCTGCGTGCCACACGATCTCCACCCGGGAATCTACAAACTGGCACACGATTTAATGAACTCAAAACCGAGTTCAACGAGAGGAACCCATACGATCCCAAACTATTCATGGAACCAACCATCACCCCACGTAACCCAACAGGGGGACCGCGCTGCCAAGAGCCCAGAAACGTCAGGCCTCTGAACCGGTTCAATAACAAATCAAGACAGACCTTCAAAAGGAAGACCCAGAACCAGTTAGGAAATTTCCATATGAAAAAAGTCCTAAGGCAGCTTGCCAATGCCCTCAATGTGAGCGGCAACAATAATACAGACATTAGCAATGAATTTTCATATTTGAATCTCAACAATAATAGTTCAAATAAAAATCCTGAACCTTACAAAAATGCCTTTGTTGTGAATCTATCTGATTATCAATTTAATGAGACAGAACTTAGTGTTCTTAGCAAGGGTCTTACCTTTAGCCCTACACCGTTAGATACGGATCTTAGCAAAATATATACAGATCTTAAAGCCTCTGGAGCACAGATACAGGTGATAATTTCAACGATCTAGAGCGTAAATTTGGCCCACGAAGCACCTGGACCCCAAATCCGGGCATAGACCCGACGCTTGATGCCTTTATCAAATCAGTTAAACACCAGTTTCTCAAAATGAACACCATCCCGTTCATACACAACAATCTCACATGTGCACAGAGAACTGCCATCAATAGTCTCAAAAACTACACAGAAATCGTGATAAAAAAAGCCGATAAGGGATCGGCAGTCGTTATTCTCAACACTACTGATTACATACAAGAGGCCACACGTCAACTCACTGACACAAACTTTTATCTCAAGGTTAGCTCTACGATAAAAAAAATCCTGGCACCTACTTCTAGGATCAGACACCTGCAAAGACACCTTCCGAGTCCCACACATCACGGCATACAGGAAGAACCGCACACTCAGAGATATCCTCATGAGAGCGGCAATCACCTATCCGCCACCCAAACCACAAATCAGTGGCCGAACTGTGCCCAACTTAGATGACAGCTGTCACAAACAATCATGCAAAATCAGCATAAATATCAAATCGGTCAACGCCTTCGACAGCCACACAACAGGCAAAAAATCCACAAAAGCAGAAACATAATCTACCTGCTCAGTTGCATTAAATGTGGTAAACAATACGTAGGTGAGACCAAACGACACTTCTGCACTAGACTCAAAGAACACTTTGCAGATATAAACCACCAAAGGGACAAACCTGTCGCCAAACACTTCAATTCCGTAGGAGACTCAACCAGAGACCTACACTATCAAATCATACAACAGCTCAGAGCACGGCTAGACGCCGGTCCATTGAACTAAAATGGATATTTGATCTGAAAACCATCCGACCGCAGGGCATGAATGATAAGATCTAATCCTGGAATTCCCAAACCCACTTACCTATATTCTATTCTTGTATACAGACAGACAGATTAGATAGAAATTCTCTCATCAAGTTGGACTTAAAGTAACAGTCGGATGATTTGTTCTTTAGAATTTGTTCGGCTGGAGGGATTTGTCATCTTCTGATGACTCTTGTTTGCCCTGGCAGCATCTTCACCATTGAGACTGATGGACTGAGGATGAAGCACCCCACTCTAATAAGCGCTCACAGCAATATTTGCTAATATATTGGCTAGTGATCAATCCTAATTAGCACTCCTTCAGATTGATCAATATACGCAAGACTTATTTATTCGTGTATAATACGCACTCGTGTGTTATATGCACCCTTAATTATGGGCAATTAAATTCCGGGAAATATATCTGTCGTGTATGATACGCACATACTTTTCTTTTGTATCATTTCAGGCTGTCAGCATAAACTACCAAATTTACAATCTTTCAACTCTGTTTTTTTATTTCTTACCAAAATTATATTCTAATAAGAGCCCCCTATTTCTAATTTTGAGAGCGCCTGTAGAGCTATCAAATCCTGCCCTGGGCGCTTGTTACGTCGAACACGATATGTTTCTTCTTAACAAGTCGATGTTGCCAAAACAAGCCAAATCTGTTTAACAGTTTTAGATCCTTTATTTTGGAACAGTTTTTTTTATTAATTGTTGGAGCAATGTACATGATCTGTGAAGTAGTGAACTTGTTTTTTACCCAAAGGGATCTTCACTATTGCAGTAGTCTCCTTGTTTCTGTATGCAGGTATCGTCACCAAGCAAGAAGGGTGAACGAGCTGAAAAGACACTGCCACCAGGTCTGGAGATAAGATCTTCCACAATCCCTAATGCAGGCCTGGGGGTGTTTGCCATCGCTGACTTCCCCACACGCACAAGGTTTGGTCCGTACGAGGGAGACAACATCAAAGATGCTGATGTGGCTCACAACTCTGGATACTGCTGGCAGGTGCTGAACATTGTGCAATAGCTGGTGAAATTCATAAGACTTGTATAGTCACGATATGGCTGAAATATTGCCGATGTGACTATAAACCATAACTCACTCACTCATAAGACTTGTGGAAAGGACTAAATTGAGGAAGTTTGAGCCATATGAATAATTTCAAGAAAATTTACATGTGATGTGAATGACAAGCATAGCACTGAGCTATTGCACTGCAGTTGTTTTGAATATTTTGATGTGAAAACGGTAAATCGGATATGAAAAGCTTTCAGTAAGGGGAATAATGGGTCCAAGAATTTTCACACTACAAACAAGTGGGGACAACTGTGACTTGTTATTATAAACAATCAAGTATTGCAGATTAAAAGCAAAGGTCATATACCCTGTGTAAGAGTTTATGGGTATTGAAATACTAGAGCACTGAACAGAACTTAAGTTTGCAAAAACGAAATAAGACAAATACTATATTGACAATTGATCAATATTGTATTCAGCGTTTTAGGTGACCTTGGCTTGTAAATATAGAGTAGACACAATTTATGGATAACAACTTTTATAATACTGTAAAGGGGGCATTTCGGTATAGATCCTTATACTGTTGTCAAGCAAAACTAAATGAGGATTGGAATGGGATTAAGGGTTTCGTCCATTTCAAAGTTAATGTATTTCGTGGACAACTAAATGAGGAACATTGCACAAAATATACATAGTAGGTGGAGGATTAACAGCAACAACAATTGCATACATGCGTGGGCTAACATGAGTAAGTTAGGACAACAGAAGGATAATACTGTCACAACATGATGGACAGAGAACACAGGAGGAAACCGATGGTGATTATTGCTTAATAAGTTCATAGTAGGTGGATGGGATGAAATAGCCTTGATCTCTGTTGATTGTTTGATGGCTTGTGGCGGTGAATGTGGACTGCTTCTGTTAGTTTTCTTTTAGTGAAGTCATGGAGGTTGTTGGAGAGGGTTTTGACATTGTTCCAGTTTATGACTTGTAAATATAGTTTAGAAAGGTGGCACTTCTTCAGCATTAGGATAGTTGGATATATCTTGCAACAATCGTGGAATTGTGATCACCAATAAAAATGTAATCCTTTTTTAACCGTTCACTAGTCCTTAAAACTTTCAGAATTAATATTGTGACTTGAAAGATTTTCAATGGGAGGGTCAGGTGGGCTTATGTGATACAACTGTAAAATGATTTTCCAAAATAGATAACGCAATTTGAGCATTGGGATAAACTCTTGATAGTCTCCTATTTTTAACAATTATCAATAGTTTTTGTTATGACTTACAAATATATTTTTCACGAAATTGTGGGTGCTGCTGACATGAAACTATGCATCTTCAGGTAGTCAGCTAATAAGGATGGCTTCCTTTATGATTTTAATTTCTTATCTTTTTCATTTAATTTTCATTTAGTTGAACCTTTAATATTTGTTAATAGCAACACTTGTTAATGTCTTCAGCAACCCATGCTTGCCGTAAAAGGCGACTATGCTTGTCGTAAAAGGCGACTTACAGGATCGGGTGGTCAGGCTCGGTGACTTGATTGATGCATGTCATCGATCCCAATTGCGTGGATCGATGCTCATGATGTCAATCACTGGATTGTCTGTTATTTACAAACCGCCGTCATTAAGCTGGAATATTGCTGAGTGCGGCGTTAAACAACACACAAACAAACAAAACAAAACTTGTTAATGTCAGAATTGTTGTGTACTTCGATGTCAGTTGGCTGAAACAGAGAACAAGAAGAGATTTGTGGACAGCTGGATATTTCAAAATGCCAGCTGCATTTGCTTATACTTGTCCTTAGAGATCTATTAGCTAATGGCTGACAGAGTCAAGCTGTTGCACCTTGTTATTTAAACTTTCCTGCACCCACCAATTTGATTTTATTACTAGCCAGCTAGCCAACTATGCTTGTCGCAAGAGGCGACTAACGGGATCCGGGGGGTCAGGCCCGCTGACTTGGATGATGCATGTCATCTTGTCCCAATTGCATGTATCGATGCTCATGATATCAATCACTGGATTGTCTTGTCCAGACTCGATTATTTACAGACCGCCGTCATATAGCTTGACTATTGCTGAGTGCGGCGTTAAACAACAAACAAACAACAAACCATAAACTTACATGCTTGTATGATGTTAATTCATTTGTCATCTTGTTTCGTGCCTATGTAATCTCCCCTCGTACATTGCGATCATGTATGGTGTTGATTAATATCGCAGTCCCAGCTGAATTTAGCAGCCATAAGATCACTATTCTGGATGTTATCTTTTATCAATTCTTCAACCCATTTTCATTCTGCACAAATTTCTCTGAAGCTGTTCTTTATGAATTAACTTGACATTATTAATAATTATTCTACCATGAATTTGGAATTTACTCGATTCTGATTGGTCAATCAGAGGCTATTAAATCACAATAAACCCCCTCTGATTGAAACAGCTGATTTGACGGCCGCATCACCGCGGAAGCATATAGTCATAGAATAGTACTATTTTCAGTCATTGTCGGTAGGCATATTTAAATAACTATATCTACAATTACAGGTTAAAAAATGCACAGATGCGGTTACTACAATATTCAAAGGATGTGTGGCAATACCTTTCGTGCATAAAAACACGACAGAAATCAACAAATGGAATGTATTTACGTTTTGGAGACAACAGAGAGCTTGAAATTTTGGCGCTTTTCTATATACGACTGTGACGTCATATCTTTTGCGTCACAATGAGCGATATGACATCATAATGGTGACGCGCGATGTAGAGCGAAAGCCTTGCAAAGCTTGCTTTTTTTTCTTTAGGGATGCCCACCTCATGTTAGCTTACCAAGTTGCCATGCTTATATGCTTTCAATGCCTGTCATATGTTCGAGTGAAGTATTACAATGTAAACAAACTGTTTGAGTATATACAGCACTATATTTTGTTCGGTGATTCCATAATTCAGATCGATAACCCACTCAAAACACTGAACTCAACCCATGCCGCTTCACTCAGTATATTTGCTAACACCAAAGAGTTCGCGTTTTATTTAGTCTTGGTAGAATGGAGATAAACATACTGTGTTTTCAATGTAGAGCTAGGTTACCTGTAGATTTAACTGCGCTAAATTTAACATTTGAAACCTTAGGCTGCGCGTTCGGTTCCAAATTCAATTTAGCGGGGTTAAATCTACAGGTAATCTAGCTCTACATTGAAAACACTATGTTTATCTCCTAATTATTATGAACTGACAGTTACAGCCGCCGTAGAAATTGGCACTATAAGTCTGAGACTGAGATGTCCCTCGGGTAGTGGTAGGCAAACACTGTGTTTTCCAGATACAATCTGCCAATATTGATGATAATGTATGGTTGCTATGTAGAGCAATGGTCAACGTTACTGCCCTGCCCTTGTTTCACGCAGGTTGTAGGCCACCAGTGGTGGTAATCCTGCAAAAGGAGTAGACTTGTAAGATTACATTTTCATGTGGAACGTTGAAAGTCTTGACTTGAAGAGGTTCATGCACTGGTTTCAACAGTCTTTCATACTGCACTGGCCACGGCACTCAGTCATGCTTTCAGCTAATGACAGTCACAGTATAAGGAGTGAGTGTCTGTTAGCCGCCTTTTACGACAGGCATAGTCACCTTTCACGGCAAGCATGGGTTGCTGAAGACCTACTCTATCCCGGAATCTTCACGGGTCCATTATCCATATTAACCTCTCTGTTTAGTGTTATGAGACTTAAAAAAACCAAAGTATTATTCAATTCATACCAAGGCGATGAGAAAGAGAATGAGTTTGCTGTGAACGTTGTGTGATCAAGTCGTGCTGGAATCAGGTGGTGCATGACCCATTGTTTATGGTGGTGGACATGGTGAAGATAGGGATGTGTTTGGGTCAGGTGTTGTTTTAAAATTGTGATTTTAGGCAATATGGGTACATTTCTGAATCAAGAGTACAAATCAGCAAAATATTCTGTGACGGGACTGATTTGTCATGGTGTTTCAGGTCTGTGTGGACTGATTTGTCATGGTGTTTCAGGTCTGTGTGGACTGATTTGTCATGATGTTTCAGGTCTGTGTGGACTGATTTGTCATGGTGTTTCAGGTCTGTGTGGACTGATTTGTCATGGTGTTTCCAGTCTGTGTGGACTGATTTGTCATGGTGTTTCAGGTCTGTGGACTGATTTGTCATGGTGTTTCAGGTCTGTGTGGACTGATTTGTCATGATGTTTCAGGTCTGTGTGGACTGATTTGTCATGGTGTTTCAGGTCTGTGTGGACTGATTTGTCATGATGTTTCAGGTCTGTGTGGACTGATTTGTCATGGTGTTTCAGGTCTGTGTGGACTGATTTGTCATGGTGTTTCAGGTCTGTGTGGACTGATTTGTCATGATGTTTCAGGTCTGTGTGGACTGATTTGTCATGGTGTTTCAGGTCTGTGTGGACTGATTTGTCATGGTGTTTCAGGTCTGTGGACTGATTTGTCATGATGTTTCAGGTCTGTGTGGACTGATTTGTCATGGTGTTTCAGGTCTGTATGGACTGATTTGTCATGATTTTTCAGGTCTGTGTGGACTGATTTGTCATGGTGTTTCAGGTCTGTGTGGACTGATTTGTCATGATGTTTCAGGTCTGTGTGGACTGATTTGTCATGGTGTTTCCAGTCTGTGTGGACTGATTTGTCATGGTGTTTCAGGTCTGTGGACTGATTTGTCATGGTGTTTCAGGTCTGTGTGGACTGATTTGTCATGATGTTTCAGGTCTGTGTGGACTGATTTGTCATGGTGTTTCAGGTCTGTGTGGACTGATTTGTCATGATGTTTCAGGTCTGTGTGGACTGATTTGTCATGGTGTTTCAGGTCTGTGTGGACTGATTTGTCATGGTGTTTCAGGTCTGTGTGGACTGATTTGTCATGGTGTTTCAGGTCTGTGTGGACTGATTTGTCATGGTGTTTCCAGTCTGTGTGGACTGATTTGTCATGGTGTTTCAGGTCTGTGTGGACTGATTTGTCATGGTGTTTCAGGTCTGTTTGGATGGTCGAGGTTCTCACTTTGTGGATGCTGCCAATGTGGAGACTGCCAACTGGATGAGGTTTGTCAACTGTGCGAGGACGGAGGATGAACAGAATGTTACAGCATATCAGTTCGAGGGAAGCATATACTACCGATCATACAAGCCTATATTACCAGGTGAACTTATTGTCTGAAATAGCCTTTCTTCAATTGATTATCTGAAATCCTTCTACATTATAATGAAGTTGTAACCATGAAAAAGACGCATATTCACCTAAGTTTTAACTTAGGTAAAAATGAGCTGATAGTTATTGTAATTGAGAAATTAAATACCAATCCCAAAGGTGATTCTGGGGAAACATTTAAGACTTCTCTGAAAAATATCAGAAATTGAAGACTCTGATAATTGCATGATGGTAGGTCTCTAGGAGATTCAACTGTGACCTGGCACTGGACTTTCTCTGCACCCCACAGCCCCGGTCTTGGATTACCAATATCGTCTAACTGGAGGCTGCCCTGATGTTGATATGTACTGTATTTTCTTGAGCATAGTGCGCACCCCCCTCTAGCGGATTCAATATTTTGTAGAAAAAAAATTTGAATACCAAGCGCAGAAAACAAATTACGCCGTACCCCTTTAGCGAAGTCCGGCAAACGAACGGGTGTTGAGAAACTTGATCAGTACAAATTCAAAAATTTTAGATAAAAAATCACCAGACATGTTGATTTACCGTTTAAATTGTATTTTTTGTTCTGCTAGGCATTGTTTTATATCCAGGGGTTAAGATTACCTTGTGTATTTTCTCGTTAACTAAGCCGGACACAGCAATCAGCTTTACACACGTTTTCTTGGAATCTACCGGTGATTCGGTCAAGACACACCCAATGATATAACTTTACAGGATTTTGATGCAAGGATCGGCAAAAATTGTATCTGAAACTATTTTTTATCAGGAATAATATATTCCAATATCCTATTAATTTAGATGTAGCTTTTACTCAACATATTTAAAATAATAATAACCCTAAGCGAAGCAGCTGATCGCTATTGCCGGGTATTATTTTTTACATGGAACCAGTCTGACCAGTCACCATCAAGGCTCCAGTGCACGTGATCGCGAGAATTATGTGTTGACATAGAATCATCCATCAAAAACAAATATGACTTTTAACGAGTCACAGTATGGCATTTATGAAATATGTATCCATTCTCTGTCAACTAAAGTTAATTTCAAGGCGTCAATAGCGGTAATCTGACCGTGGTTGCTGTTAATAACAGTGAGTTTTGCGATCTTCCGATCGCTTCACACACGATGTTGCCGAAATTAATTAAAACAATATAAAAAGGAATTTTGAATAAAATTAATAAAATAAGTTACAAACGTAAGTCCAGATATACAAAGAACACTTTTTATAGCCAGACAGTGTTATTACATGACTAATTTGCGTACTTCAGTATGGATTTGTTGACATGGTATTTCCGGTGTTACGTGGTCACGGTAATGTCTTTCCATGGGGGGAAAAACATCAAAATTAATTAATTTGTGTATATTGCGCACCCCCTTCTACACAGCTGTATTTTTGGGGAAAAAAGTGCGCACTATACTCAAGAAAATACAGTATGCCCATTACATCGCTGACATACATGTGAAACCAAAATTAACTCTATAACAGTTTTGTTTATGTTACCAGGTGTCGAGCTGCTGGTGTGGTATGGACAGGACTATGCTAGAGACCTTGGAATAAGAAGAGAGGTGAAAGTGCATCATTCGAAAATTCCAGGTAAGTTTTGCCAAGAAAACCAGAATTATTTGCAATCTTTCTTGACACAGATACTTAAAATACACTTTGTTACAATACAATCCATTATTCTTTGACAGCTGTCATCATTATATAGAGAGGTAGTTGCAGTGATTTTGCTAGATACTAATGGCAATAAGACAATTTCATGAAATTCATTACTAACAATTTGACTGTCCTACCGGGTCAATATTAACTCTTTCAACACCAGTCAACCAGAAGTGTTTACTGCTGGGACACCGAGTTCCCAGAGACTCTTGTGTGATAGATGAAGCCAACATTTATCAAAGAAAATACCTGCTTGTAAAATATATTTGCTACTACATGTTATACACCATTTGAAAGGTCTGATCCTATGGTTTATAATTATGAAAGTTATGTTTTTCACATTATTTAAAAAAATGCATTTACAACTTAATTAAATTCGTTGTAAATAAAAAATGTACGCTAACACGTTGTTAACATCCAGATTAAGGACCAAGGAAGCGAAAACTTGACGATTTTCGGCAAATATATGATTTCATAATATCCACGTACCTATTTCTGTTTTATTTTCATTGTTTACGTAATTGGAAAATCATTTTAAAAAGAATTATAAATAGTTTCTGTGATCGCCCATTTCCCGATAACAGCGACTGTCCGCTCAGTAAAATGAAGAAATACCCCTGTTTTCGAGGTTTCGTATGAATAACACGTGCGTCGAAGAATGGCATATGACACATCGCTGGAAAGCTTATTCCTTCATCTACACGCTCGTAACATCGACTGGTTTTTTTTCGTAGTTATAACAAGTGATTTCATTGGATTAAAATTGGTTTCTAATGACGCTTTCTTGCTGAAATCTGCTACAAGTTTCGTGATTGGTCAATTTTGAACACGTGACCTAAGGCAGCCAATCAAATTACAGCTGTGATACCAAGCTCGTGTTCGATAAATTACAGAAGTTTGCGAAAGAATTTTGTTAAATCGTGTTGTTCTGAACGTTTTGAGCAGGAAATCACGATATATATTAAAAATATGGAACTTCGTGAATGTATCGTGCTAGGTTACGAGCTGTGACAAAGATTTTTCATGCATATATTTTTGCATTAAACATCGTGTCCGAGCCGAGAATTCAAGGCGACGAAAGCCGAGATGTCATTTGACTTACATTACACGCGATCGCATGAAAAGATGGAAATAATAATATAGATGTAAGTTTGATTAATTTTAGATATGTTTTTGTTGATTTTATTTATTACTTTGTATAATATATTTAAAGATTTGTTTAAAACGTCTTTATTTTCCTCTTTGACGTGTTCGATGTGGACCCGTTGTCGAAATGTGTGTCCGAGAATTTTATTTTCAATAACATCGCGAGAAATAGTGAATAATTTTTTAATTTAACGATAAAAAATGTTAAATTAAAATGGAATATGTATTTCAGACATTGTGAAATGTGATAGATTTAATAAATGAATGACATTACAGGTAGGTCCATAAAAATATATACTATTTTGATGTGACTACGGCTTGGCCGGATAACCGGCCTGCGGTGTCTGGGGACTTGATGCTTCTTGGCCGGATAACCGGCCTACGGTGTTGAAAGAGTTAAGAGGGATATAAATCCAGTACACAACTCATTTTGAATAACTTCTGAAAAATGACTGCATTTAGGAGAAAACAAGTAGTCAGGGGTTTTTGCTTGTTTCAGGAAATATTGAAGACAATTCTTATAAATACAACAATAACAACTTCACAGACTGCTTCTTAAATGATCATCACAAAAAAATGTGTAGAGTCCTTAAGATCAGTCTGTGCAATAATGCAACAAGTTCCATCCATTCTATTATCATCCAATTAGGAAACAGTCTGTTAGTGGATATGGCCTAATTTATTTTTCAGTTTATGGAAACGTAAACTCTGATTTGCTGAACAATCTTTCTAATATCAGAATCAATTGAAAATTTTGATTCAGTTTTGAATTTTAGTGATCAACACTATTTTGTGATCTTGTTTAATGTGTGTGAGACACTTTCTAAACAATGTCTAGGTCTAAAGGCACCAGATTCTGTGTCCTGTGCTGTATTGCCATTATTTATCAAGTTGAACAGTAGTGTGATGTGATGAATGGGCGGTTGGATAGACTAGTGGTTAAGGTGTTCGCTCGTCACGCTGAAGACCCGGGTTCAATTCCCCACGTGGGTACAATGTGTGGAGCCCCTGTTTGTGGTGTCCCCTGCTGTGAAAAAAGCGGCGTAAAACCATACTGACTGATGTGATGAAATAAGATGTTTTTTTTATATTTTTGTTCTTTACTTTCAGATATATACCCTTGTGATAGCTGTTATTTGAGTTTCAACTCCGTTGGCTATCTGTGGAAACACATGAAGAACAAACACGAGGGTCGGGTCACTGATCAGATCTGTGCCATGGCCAAGCTGCACAGATACAGTGTCAGAGATTTCACGTTCAAGTTGGGTTCTGGATTCATCTTTGTGCCACACTCGACCATGGGAGAACAGAACCTGAAAAACAGACAAAAATGTGTAAAACTGGAACCCGCAGTTGATTCAAAGATCCTACAAAATGATTGTTACAATACAGAAGTTAAAAGAAAACATTTTAGATCAGATCAAGTGATTTCTTGTCACAAATGTGGTAGGGCATTTAGTCATTCAGTGACTTTAGAGAGGCACACATGTGTGATAAGAGCAAGACCTTTCAAGTGTAGTGAGTGTGGGAAGGGGTTTACACGAGCAGGTGACCTGCAGAGACACATGAGATGTCACACTGGAGAGAAACCTTTCAAGTGTAGTGAGTGTGGGAAGGGGTTTACAGTAGCAGGTAACCTGCAGAAACACATGCGATGTCACACTGGAGAGAAACCTTTCAAGTGTAGTGAGTGTGGGAAGGGGTTTACAGTAGCAGGTAACCTGCAGAAACACATGAGATGTCACACTGGAGAGAAACCTTTCAAGTGTAGTGAGTGTGGGAAGGGGTTTACACAAGCAGGTAGCCTGCAGAAACACATGAGATGTCACACTGGAGAGAAACCTTTCAAGTGTAGTGAGTGTGGGAAGGGGTTTACACAAGCAGGTCACCTGCAGAGACACATGAGATGTCACACTGGAGAGAAACCTTTCAAGTGTAGTGAGTGTGGGAAGGGGTTTACAGTAGCATGTAACCTGCAGAGACACATGAGATGTCACACTGGAGAGAAACCTTTCAAGTGTAGTGAGTGTGGGAAGGGGTTTACACGAGGGCATTATCTGAAGAATCACATACAATGTCACAGTTGATTTAAATTCATCATGGGGTAGTGCAATATGGAAATAAGCATGGTAGATTTTGTTTACTAGATAAGTATTTCTTGATTGTGTTGAAAGGAATTCTTTACATTCTAAAACAAATAAACTCTGGTCATTGTTAGATTTATGATTGTGTACAGTCTTTTAAAAATATACACCTTTTGTTATATGATTGAAATTGTTAGGCAGTTATAATGCTCAATGAAATATGTAAATATATTATTTTAGAAATAAATGTATAACACTCAGTCTTGTCCTGTCAGATCAGAACTATGAACGCCCAAGAACTAGTTAGTTGCAATTTGAAAACAACATCCACACACTATCTTCAGCAGATTCCTATTAGGTTTTATAACCGTACTGTATTGTTACATTTCATACAGGTTTGAATGTTTACATTTTGTAAGTCTGTACTTTTTGAATTGTAATTGGTACCCAAAGTGAAATATGTGTGAAAGTCATTACCACAGGACCACCGTTCGTCACGAGACGCCCAAGCACGAGGAGCTCCTGGTTGCCACGTGCAGGGCGGGCTTATCGTGCAGCGGGAGTGGATATTTAGACTGATGCCCAGATTTCTGGTGGCGGTGAATTACTGCTGAACAGTGGTAAAAATCAAAAAGCTCTAGATTCATTCAGCTTACATGGCCTAATTTAGGTTAAAACAAAGTTACGTGAACTTTAATGACAGTTGGATAGACGCAATCGTTTTGCTAACACTCCAATAGTTTGAATATGGGTACTAAATCGTCCCATAGTCTTCCTTGAAAGGTTACAAGAGCGGTCACCCTCCCACAGTATAGTGAATATCACTTGAAGATTAGTTTAAGTAGGAGAAAGTCCGAAATCTCGCGATTATTTTCGCACGTGAAACTTGTTCTCGGCCTAACGGCCTCGAACAAGCTTGACGTGCGAAAATAATCGCGAGATTTCGGACATTCTCCTATACATAGTTACGGAGAAGTACAGATAGGTCTGTTTTTGAAAATTAGTATCCATTAAAACAAAGTTACGTGAACTTTAATGACAGTTTGATAGATGCAATCATTTAACTGACACTCCAATAGTTTGAGTAGTTTGGTAATATATCGTCCCACAGTTTTCCTTGAAAGGTTCCCCTCCCATAGTTAAACAAGAGCGGTCACCCTCCCACAGTACAGTGAATATCACTTGAAGATTAGTTTGAGGCATTAACTTGATCGAACTAACGGCCTCAAACAAGCTTCACGTGCGACAATAATCGCGAGATTTCGGACATTCTCCTTTGCTTAAAATCTGTAGTAAGCAGTAGAGACGACTGATATCGCTTCTATATCCCAGAATCAACTTGGAAAGGTACCATGCTTGCCGTAAAAGGCGTATAATATACATGCTTGTAAGAAGCGACAAACGGGATCGGGTGGACAGGCTCGCTGACTTGGTTGATAAATGTCATCTTGTTCATGTCAATCACTGGATTGTCTGGTCCAGACTCGGATTATTTACAGACCGCCGTCATATTGCTGGAATATTGCTGAGTGCGGCGTTAAACAACAAACCAAACCAAACCGAAACCTCTCACAACAAGCATGTTGCTGGGGGCCTATTTTAACCCGGAATCCCAGGAGGGTTATATGATCCTCAGACATACTGTAAAGTTACGCTGGTTGTGCGTAACGTTCCACAAGATAGAGACTTCATTTGAACCAAGCAACGTCAATCATGTTATTGCCGTAGAAACGTGAAACTAAAATATGTTTTGAACGCCTGATGGGCAGATGCGCCAGTTCAGCATTTGTTTGATGGTTACAAATTCCCCCAGCAACATGCTTGTTGTGAGAGGTTTCGGTTTGGCTTGGTTTGTTGTTTAACGACGCACTCAGCAATATTCCAGCTATATGACGGCGATCTGTAAATAATCGAGTAAGGACCAGACAATCCAATGATTGACGTCATTAGCATCGATACACGCAATTTGGATCGATGACATGCATCAACCAAGTCAGCGAGCCTGACCACCCAATCCCGTTAGTCGCCTTTTACGACAAGCATAGCCACCTCTTCCGGCAAGCATGGGTTGCTGAAGACCTAGTCTACCCCTGAATCTTCACGGGTCTAGTTGTGAGAGGCGACTTAATGGGGTGAGGTGTGGTGGTAAGGTTTGGTTTGGACTTGGTTGATTGTGAAGTTGCTCATGATACAGTGTTAATTTAAAAAAGAAAAAGAAAAAAAGCCGAGCAAACAACATCAGTTAAGGAACTGTTTAATTTTTGGCTGTAGATAGGTATAGAAATCAGTAAGAAAACCCGGAATAATTTGGTTCAGACAGCAAATCACGATGTCAGTTGTACTCACATGATTTAGGAATCAACGTTTTTAGTGCAATGAAACATATGAGATATTTTAGAGGATTTTATGCACGTTTGAAAGGGCAGGGGATATCATTGACTTTGGCTTCCTGTCTCAATCAAACTGAATTCTCCTATGAATCACTACAAGTCACATCAGTACAGGTGTTGGTGTACATTGAAACACCTCTCAGGTCTAAGTCTGTCTTTAGGTCCATGTTCTTACGGGCATCCGCTCCACAAAGCCGACGACTATGCTCCACCAGGCGACCGTAGCCGACGACTATGCTCCACCAGGCGACGCCTATGCTCCACCAGGCGACCGTAGCCGACGACTATGCTCCACCAGGCGACCGTAGCCGACGCCTATGCTCCACCAGGCGACCGTAGCCGACGACTATGCTCCAACAGGCGACCTTAGCCGACGACTATGCTCCACCAGGCGACCGTAGCCGACGCCTATGCTCCACCAGGCGACCGTAGCCGACGACTATGCTCCACCAGGCGACCTTAGCCGACGACTATGCTCCACCAGGCGACCTTAGCCGACGACTATGCTCCACCAGGCGACGCCTATGCTCCACCAGGCGACCGTAGCCGACGACTATGCTCCACCAGGCGACCGTAGCCGACGCCTATGCTCCACCAGGCGACCGTAGCCGACGACTATGCTCCAACAGGCGACCTTAGCCGACGACTATGCTCCACCAGGCGACCGTAGCCGACGACTATGCTCCACCAGGCGACCGTAGCCGACGACTATGCTCCAAAACTCGTATATTTAAACATAGATTTACCATAGTCCTAACCCTGAGCTCAATTTATGAATAAATGCCGCGACACCATTTCCATAATCCTACGAAATCTGCCCGAGTCGATTGTGCGATTCACACTACATTGCATACTGAGACGATATTGTATTGGGTTAAACACAAGACGACGATGAGAAGCTCCTTTGACTTGGTCATTGGCTGATGGACAAGGAAACTGAGAGTTTATAGTTGACACGAACCCAAATACACAGTATACAATACAAATAAATCATAAACGTCGGGGATATTTTACGAAGGTTTGTGTGTGACAATATCATAAGCAGGTGTTTATCAGTCACTCTCAGTGCAAAAAAATGTGATGGGGGCACTGGTGGCCTAGTTGTCTAAGGCGCCGCGATTCGCTGTGCAGAGTTACGTCCCTTGAGCACGTCAGAAACCTGTGATTGTGGGTTCGAATCCAGGCTCGCCCCGACTATGTTTCTAGGTTTGTCAGCACCATACCCGCGCTTGTGGGTTTCACCTACGTCTGAGACCTGCCTCACTTCGGGCTTTCCTCCCACATTAAGCTGACACGCCGTGATATAACTGGAATACTGTTAAAAGCGGCGTTAAACCCAACTCACTCACTGAAGTATAACTAATTAAGTACACGCTGCGATAAAATAGCAGAAGAAAAAGTCAATACCTTCCCTGGTAAATAACCCTCTATTAAATTCGGACTCATCGCACTCTGTGAAACAATATATAATCGAAAATGTCATGGAAAAACAAGCAACCTCTGTTATATTTGTTTTCTGTGTGATGTATCCCTGACCTAATGCTCAGTTTGTAGACCGTTTTAGAAAAAAAGGTTTTGTGTTGATATTATGTTTTAATTGTAAATATGACACGTCAACGCTAGAGAATAATCAGTCTCAAGTATCTACACTGGGCGTAAAAGGGAAAACAGTGATGAAAACTAGATGAATTGATCACTGAAAATGAGTGATGACACCAGACATTACATCGTTCCTTTTTATCCCCCCGGCATATAATGCGGGGGGATATAGCGATCAGCCAGCCAGACTGTCCGTCCGTCTGTCCGTCTATCCGTCCGTAATCATTTCCTTTTCCGGGGCAGAATTCCAAAACCATTCAGTGTATTTGATCGAAACTTGGCAAAGCTATCAGGCACATACTGAAGTGGTGCCTTTTGATATTTTGGGATTTTACTAATTTTTATTTTTTTAAATTTTTATGGAAAGAAGTTGGACATAGACTCAATTGGGGATGGGGTTCGTTTCCGGGCCAGAATTCCAAAACCATACAGTGTATTTAATCGAAACTTGGCAAAGCTATCAGGCACATACTGAAGTGGTGCCTTTTGATATTTTGGGATTTTTCTAATTTTTATTTTTTTAATTTTTTTATGGAATGAAGTTGGACATAGACTCAATTGGGGATGGGGTTCGTTTCCGGGCCAGAATTCGAAAACCATTCAGTGTATTTGATCGAAACTTGGCAAAGCTATCAGGCACATACTGAAGTGGTGCCTTTTGATATTTTGGGATTTTTCTAATTTTTATTTTTTTAAACTTTTATGGAATGAAGTTGGACCTAGACTCCATTGGGGATGGGGTTCGTTTCCGGAGCAGAATTCGAAAACCATTCAGTGGGTAAACAATGTATGCTTCTAAAAGAACATTCAACTGTTGACTCATTACATACAGAATTGCACATTTACTAGTGGTTACTTTACAGACAGCTGCCGAGGGGATATGTCATCTTTCTGATGACTCTTGTCTGTATTGTAAGGTTCAATTATACATTTGGTCGTTGCTGCATTTTGATGATTCTAATTATGAAAGTGTTAATTTGCTACCTAGACAGATTGATTATGTGCTAAATACTGTAAAGATCCGTGAAGACCAGGTTGCCAGAAGTTGTCTTTTGATACTTAGGGGTGTTAAGAAGTTATATTTCTTTTCCGTTTCCATGGCAACAAGTTTGACCCTGACTCTGTTCATAGTGGCATGCACCTGACATAGAAATATAAAGTTCCGAACCCAATTCCATGGTATTGTTTTGATGGCTTTTGCATACGGACAGACCGATTAGATAGACACGTTCTCATTAAGGGCTTAAAGTTGATGTTTTCTTTCAAATTCCCTTGGGCACGCCAGAAACCTATGATTGTGGGTTCGAATCCCGGTTCGCCCCAATTATGTTTCTAGGTTTGTCAGCACCATACCCGTGCTCGTGGGTTTCACCGAAGTGGTAAACGTCTGAGACCTGCATCACTTCGGGCTTTCCTCCCACATTACGCTGACACGCCGTGATATAACTGGAATATTGTTAAAAGCGGCGTTTAACCCAACTCACTCACTCACTCACACACACTTGTTAAAAACAATATTGCACATATCGAGTTTTGATTTGGTCCCCAAAACATTTGTATTCCTCTTGATGAGGATTTTCATATTTAGAGAACGAAGATCTAAAGATTATTTTGTTTATGTCGGAATGGTCTTTGTATCAATGTACTGTATTGTAGTGCATATCTTACCTTCACTTGCAACTTACGTCTGAATTGTCACCAACATTTAATATATATAAAAAGTTCCCACCAGTGAATACTCAGTCTCGTTTATCCGTCGAAACAGATTTCAATGGACGTAAAGGAAAAATAACGGTCAAAATTATATAATTTCATACTTTGAAGTTTACACTGTTTCTTTCATGCTGATTGGCTGAATGGGTAGTCACGTGATCTGATATTTGGAGTTCACACACCTTTTTGTGAAATTGATCGTGTGAACGTTTGCCGGAACTACTTTCCGGGGGTTTCCCCGAATTCTCGATCGGTGTTTATCTAGCAACAATGAAAACAATGTGGTACCCTGCTCAGATGTGCCCCCTGAAACAGAGCAAACGCGACTGCTCCTGATTTTTACAAACTGAAACCCGATTCACTACCGCATCGGGAAAGAAATCTAAGATTTAGAGAAACCATAAAACATAAACATGAATATATAAAAAAACACACAAAAAACTTGCCTGTTTTAGCGATTGTACATCGGAGACGAGAAAATACCCGGAGACGGAATTAGAAACCGGAATAGTAGATTTCAGAGTTAGCCGATCTTCTCCGTGCATTCTAGGCCGAGAAGCGGCGGCACATGAGGATTGTCGAGGCACAGAAATGAAGCTGGCATCAGGTCATACAGTAGGTCCATCTCAGGTGACAAGAAACACCAGCTAAGCAAAGTATTACAGCACACGCGACAAATCCCAAACTCCAAAATATAACACACCAACGCAAGCTCGGAGGTTCACACAGTTTAACCAGCGCTTTTAAATCGTCCACACTTCAATGAACCCATCCAAACTGACGTTCAATTCTTAAATGAACGGATCACTGAAAATCATTGATGACACCAGGTGTTCGCGAAAAGGGAAAGCATGATGCACACACAAGTTGCATGAAAAAGTAAGCGCGCGTTGCCTGAAGATCTAGTGATTGACCAGAAATCCAGTCGCTTGAAATACTATTTTTTGTTCATCTTATGTATAACGCTACGCCATTCATGAACATCCCTCCGCTAACCACACCACTTGATGACATGAACATTGTTCGATAACCATAATTAAATATCCTCTACGTCCTCTAGCTGGGCATTTAGGAATATCTCAATAATTATGTCCTTGGTGTACATGCTCAACATAATTAAAGATTACGATCTGTTAAACCAATCAATAGTTAAATTAATATATATTTTAAATCCTGAAAGTTGATAAAAAAGCAGGATATCTATGTATCCATAAAATCCTCAAGACTTTCATCTGAAACCTCTGAAAAACTGTGTATTTACTGTAAGCATATTATCCCGGCTTTTGTTCTTTATCATTCAACACAACTCCTTTCATAGCGATAATATTTCCGATCACAGGACCAAAGAGTTCTGCCACAAACAGAAATAGACCCCCTTGTTTCCGACACCTAAATTAAATGGAAAACATGACCTGTGTGGATTACACAAGAGGATGCCCTTTAAATATATATAAAGTAATATCCATTTTATTATACATGGACTAAATCTAAGACTTAAGGCACACACACTGAGGAGATTTAGCCAGTTGTGTTGCTTTCATCGTGACGCGCCATGGCCTGTGCTGGGGAACCTCGATACACAATCTGGGATTCGAACCCACGATCATAGGTTTCCCGCACGCTTAAGGGAAGAACATGGACACGACGCCGTCAACTGTTGCAGAACTGTGACTTGGTAACGACGACGTCCACTACTGCATAACTGCGACATGGTAACGACGCCGTCCACTACTGCTGAACTGTGACTTGGTAACGACGCCGTCCACTACTGCATAACTGTGACATGGTTACGACGCCGTCAACTACTGCAGAACTGTGACATGGTAACGACGCCGTCCACTACTGCAGAACTGTGATATAGTAACGACGCCGTCAACTACTGCAGAACTGTGACATGGTAACGACGCCGTCAACTACTGCATAACTGTGACTTGGTAACGACGCCGTCAGCTACTGCAGAACTGTGACTTGGTAACGACGCCGTCCACTACTGCATAACTGCGACATGGTAACGACGCCGTCAACTACTGCTGAACTGTGACTTGGTAACGACGCCGTCAACCACTGCAGAACTGTGACTTGGTAACGACGCCGTCCACTACTGCATAACTGCGACATGGTAACGACGCGGCCAACTACTGCAGAACTGTGACTTGGTAACGACGCCGTCAACCACTGCAGAACTGTGATATAGTAACGACGCCGTCCACTACTGCAGAACCGTTACATGGTAACAACGCCGTCAACTACTGCTGAACTGCGACATGGTAACGACGCCGTCAACTACCGCAGAACTGTGACATGGTAACGACGCCGTCCACTACTGCATAACTGTGACATGGTAACGACGCCGTCAACTACTGCAGAACTGTGACATGGTAACGACGTCGTCAACTACCGCAGAACTGCGACATGATAACGACGTCGTCAACTACCGCAGAACTGCGACATGATAACGACGTCGTCAACTACCGCAGAACTGCGACATTATAACGACGTCGTCAATTACTGCAGAACTGCGACATGATAAGGACGTCGTCAACTACCGCAGAACTGTGACATGGTAACGACGTCGTCAACTACCGCAGAACTGTGACATGGTAACGACGCCGTCAACTACTGCAGAACTGTGACATGGTAACGACGTCGTCAACTACCGCAGAACTGTGACATGGTAACGACGTCGTCAACTACTGCATAACTGTGACATGGTAACGCCGTCGTCCACTACCGCAGAACTGTGACATGGTAACGACGTCGTCAACTACCGCAGAACTGTGACATGGTAACGACGTCGTCAACTACCGCAGAACTGTGACATGGTAACGACGCCGTCAACAACTGCAGAACTGTGACATGGTAACGACGCCGTCAATTACTGCAGAACTGTGACATGGTAACGACGCCGTCAACTACTGCAGAACTGTGACATGGTAACGACGCCGTCAACTACTGCAGAACTGTGACATGGTAACGACGCCGTCCACTACTGCAGAACTGTGACATGGTAACGACGTCGTCAACTACTGCAGAACTGTGACATGGTAACGACGCCGCCAACTACTGCATAACTGTGACATAGTAACGACGTCGTCAACTACTGCAGAACTGCGACATGGTAACGACGCCGTCAACTACCGCAGAACTGTGACATGGTAACGACGCCGCCAACTATTGCATAACTGTGACATGATAACGACGTCGTCAACTACCGCAGAACTGCGACATGATAAAACGCAATGCCTTTCTGCGCCAGCAAGAGATATTTTACTTCCGTTTCCTAATGTTCATGGACAGTATCTAAAAATGTTGATAAAATGTTGCTTCAGATTTTCTCTCGCCATTATCATTGGAGTGCCGTGTTCTCGCGCTCGATCTAAAAGGAGACAATTTACCGGACGAATTATCTTGGACCGGCCTCCAGCCACGCAGCACGCAGTGCCAGCTCATAATCTCCATAAACCGATAAGAACCACCCTGGATACGTAACTTTCAACTGAAGTGTATGCACCTAAAGCCCCCAAAATGTCAGCGAGTGAGTGAGTTTGGTTTTACGCCGCTTTTAGCAATATTCCAGCAATATCACGGCGGGGCCGGGGACACCAGAAATGGGCTTCACACATTGTACCCATGTCGGGAATCGAACCCGGGTCTTCGGCGTGACGAGCGAACGCTTTAACCACTAGGCTACCCGACCGCCCCCCAAAATGTCAGGCAATGGCATAAAGAATTGAAGGATACTTGTTTACAGACATAGTGACCATACCAGTCCTTACAAGCCCTGATCCGTATCATGTTTGTTTGTTTGTTTAACGCCGCACTCAGCAATATTCCAGCTATATGACGGCGGTCTGTAAAATAATCGAGTCTGGACCGGACCAGACAATCCAGTGATTGACATCATGAGCATCGATCCACGCAATTGGAAACGATGACATGCATCAACCAAGTCAGCGAGCCTGACCACCCGATCCCGTTAGTCGCCTTTTACGACAAGCATAGTCGCCTTTTACGGCAAGCATGGGTTGCTGAAGACCTATTCTATCCCGGAATCTTCACGGGTCTGATCCATTTCACCAACAAGCGTATAATCATGTCAAGTCGACCCACGAAGATCCGGGTAGAGAATAGGTCTTCAGCAACCCATGCTTGCTGTAAGAGGCGACTAACGGGATCAGGGTCGGTGACTTGGTTGATGCATGTCATCGTACCCCAATTGCGTAGATAGATGCTCATGGTGTCAATCACTGGATTGTCGGGGGCACGTCGTCTGAGGCGCCGCGATTCGCTGTGCAGAGTTGCGTCCCTTGGGCACGCCAGAAACCTATGATTGTAGGTTCGAATCCCGGTTCTCCCCGATTATGTATCAAGGTTTGTCAGCATCATACCCGTGCTCGTGGGTTTCACCGAAGTGGTAAACGTCTGAGACCTGCCTCACTTCGGGCTTTCCTCCCACACTAAGCTCAGACGCCGTGTTATAACTGGAATACTGTTAAAAGCGGCGTTAAACCCAACTCACTCACTGGATTGTCTGGTCCACACTCCGTTATTTACAGACCGCCGTCATATAGCTGGAATATTGCTGAGTGCGGCGTTAAACAAAAAACCATACAAACAGACCGCTGTCTTATAGCTGAAATATTGCTGTGTGAGTTGAACGACAAACAAACAAACATGACTTGGCCAGCCCTATTGTGCTTGAATGTGGGTCCGGAGGTGTGTATTAATTCAATACCAGCATGAAAGTATATATGTGCTTGCACTACTTTTCCCTAGCTGGGGTGTAAACGCTTTAAGAAGCGACTTCTATATTGAAAACAGGATCAACATTACGTTAACCCTGACGCATTGTTATTCAGACAGGTGAGGTGAGGTTTAACGTCGCGTCCAAGATTATTGCACTTATATAGCGACGTGCATGTACGTGTGTGTGTGTGTGGCTGCTTGTGCTAGTCCGGACTGATGCCGATTTATAGTGCTAGCTCACTGAGATACCATGCCACAGTTTAACATGAATACCCTACTCAGACACAGTATACTGACTCCGAGCCGACCAGTCCTTGTTTTAGCCCCTTAATGCCGAGCGCCAGAGAGGGTAACAACAAGTACCATCTTTTAACGTCTTTTGGTATGACGCGGCCGGGGATCGAGCTCCGGACCTTCCGCTCTCCGGGCGGACGCTCTACCACTAGACCACGGAGGCGGTCGTTATTCAGACAGCCAACACTACGTCAACAGTGAGTATGTTTACGTATACCTCGTACAATGATGGTGGAACACGTGTGCTTTGCGAGTATTTTCATAAACTGGCAGGGGCATGGGTGACCCCGTCCTTTAAGGTGCCGCAATTCACTATGCAGAGTTGCGTCCCTTGGGCACGTCAGGAACCTATGAATGTGGGTTCGAATCACGGTTCATTCCGATTTTGTTTCTAGGTTTGACAGCACCATACATGTGCTCGTGGGTTTCACCAAAGTCGTAAATCATCTGAGACGAGCATCACTTCAGGTTTTCCTCCCACATTAAGCTGATACCCTGTAATATAACTGGAATACTGTTAAAAGCGGCATTGAACCCAACTCAATCACTTATAATCAACTTGCTTCGTTTGAATCATATGTACTTCCAGAATGACAGATGACCTACCCAGCAACAACTGTGTCATCAATGTGCATGTACTTGACTATATGAATGATGTGTTTATTTCACTCAAGGGGCGGTCGGGTAGCCTAGTGGTTTAAGCGTTCGCTCGTCACGCCGAAAATCCGGGTTCGATTCCCGACATGGGTACAATATGCGAAGCCCATGTCTGGTGTCCCCCGACCTGATATTGCTGGAATGTTGCTAAAAGCGGCGTAAAACCATACTCACTCACTCACTCACCCCATGTCAGCATGATGTTAAGACATTATTGTCTTTGCTTGTGGGTTGTTAAATCATTTCTTAGTATCTTAGCATGATGTTCACAAAAGTACTGGTTGTCTGCGTGGTGTTGTCTCATGTTGTGTATGTATTGTATGTCTGAAAACCTCCTGTACTGTGTGCAACCATCATGTTAACATGTTGTACTGACCTTGTCCACGTATTAATAACTGGGTGGTTTCAAGCAAGTCTTCCTGTGTCTTACATGTGCTGTTAAATGGCATTTGATAGTACGAGCCTGTTTTTTTACAAACGGTGTCCTTTGATCACACGGAAATGGAAATTTGATGTGTTTTTTTTGCAAAATGTATGAATTCGAATGAAGTGATTCGAATGGGGAAGTGCAGACTCTCACAAACAGCATAACCCCTGGTTGTGTGCGCTGGTTGTGTGCGCTGGTTGTGTGCGCTGGTTGTGTGCGCTGGTTGTGAAATGTAATCAGTTTGACGCTACTGTTAACAGTCCACATACAGATCAAACTTACTCATCGTCGGGCGCTCTTGCTGGTTGTCAGACCCTCTTGCTAGTCGTTGGACACTCTTGGTGGTCGTTGTACACTCTTGCTGGGCGTTGTACACTCTTGCTGATCGTGTGGCGCTCTTGCTGGGCGTTGGGCACTCTTGCTGATCGTTGGACGCTCTTGCTGGGCGTTGGGCACTCTTGCTGATCGTCGGGCGCTCTTGCTGATCGTTGGACGCTCTTGCTGGGCGTTGGGCACTCTTGCTGATCGTTTGACGCTCTTGCTGATCGTTGGACGCACTTGCTGGGCGTTGGGCACTCTTGCTGATCGTTTGACGCTCTTGCTGATCGTTTGACGCTCTTGCTGGTCGTCGGACGCTCTTGCTGGTCGTCGGACGCTCTTGCTGATTGTCGGACACTCTTGCTGATTGTGGGACGCTCTTGCTGGTCTTCGGACATTCTTGCTGATCGTCTGAAAATTTACTGGTCGTATGGCACTCTGATCGTTGGACAATGTTGCCCTTCGTCGGACAATCATGATGGTCATCGGACGCTCTTGCCCTTCGCAGGACGCTCTTGTTGGTCGTCGGACACTCTTGTTGGTCGTCGGACACTCTTGTTGGTCGTCGGACTCTCTTGTTGGTCGTCGGACTCTCTTGTTGGTCGTCGGACACTCTTGTTGGTCGTCGGACACTCTTGTTGGTCGTCGGACTCTCTTGTTGGTCGTCGGACACTCTTGTTGGTCGTCGGACACTCTTGTTGGTCGTCGGACTCTCTTGTTGGTCGTCGGACTCTCTTGTTGGTCGTCGGACACTCTTGCTGGTCGTCGGACACTCTTGTTGGTCGTCGGACACTCTTGCTGGTCGTCGGACTCTCTTGTTGGTCGTCGGACACTCTTGTTTGTCGTCGGACTCTCTTGTTGGTCGTCGGACACTCTTGTTGGTCGTCGGACACTCTTGTTGGTCGTCGGACACTCTTGTTGGTCGTCGGACACTCTTGTTGGTCGTCGGACTCTCTTGTTGGTCGTCGGACACACTTGTTGGTCGTCGGACTCTCTTGTTGGTCGTCGGACACACTTGTTGGTCGTCGGACACTCTTGTTGGTCGTCGGACTCTCTTGTTGGTCGTCGGACACTCTTGCTGGTCGTCGGACACTCTTGCTGGTCGTCGGACACTCTTGCTGGTCGTCGGACTCTCTTGTTGGTCGTCGGACACTCTTGTTTGTCGTCGGACTCTCTTGTTGGTCGTCGGACACTCTTGTTGGTCGTCGGACACTCTTGTTGGTCGTCGGACACTCTTGTTGGTCGTCGGACACTCTTGTTGGTCGTCGGACTCTCTTGTTGGTCGTCGGACACACTTGTTGGTCGTCGGACTCTCTTGTTGGTCGTCGGACACACTTGTTGGTCGTCGGACACTCTTGTTGGTCGTCGGACACTCTTGTTGGTCGTCGGACACTCTTGTTGGTCGTCGGACACTCTTGTTGGTCGTCGGACTCTCTTGTTGGTCTGTTGGTCGTCGGACTCTCTTGTTGGTCGTCGGACAC
This sequence comes from Haliotis rufescens, assembly GCF_023055435.1. Classification (NCBI taxonomy): domain Eukaryota; kingdom Metazoa; phylum Mollusca; class Gastropoda; order Lepetellida; family Haliotidae; genus Haliotis; species Haliotis rufescens. Next base: position 243,937 of record NW_025964046.1, read on the forward strand.
TCTTGTTGGTCGTCGGACTCTCTTGTTGGTCGTCGGACACACTTGTTGGTCGTCGGACTCTCTTGTTGGTCGTCGGACTCTCTTGTTGGTCGTCGGACTCTCTTGTTGGTCGTCGGACACTCTTGTTGGTCGTCGGACTCTCTTGTTGGTCGTCGGACACTCTTGTTGGTCGTCGGACTCTCTTGTTGGTCGTCGGACACTCTTGTTGGTCGTCGGACACTCTTGTTGGTCGTCGGACACTCTTGCTGGTCGTCGGACACTCTTGTTGGTCGTCGGACACTCTTGCTGGTCGTCGGACTCTCTTGTTGGTCGTCGGACACTCTTGTTTGTCGTCGGACTCTCTTGTTGGTCGTCGGACACTCTTGTTGGTCGTCGGACACTCTTGTTGGTCGTCGGACACTCTTGTTGGTCGTCGGACACTCTTGTTGGTCGTCGGACTCTCTTGTTGGTCGTCGGACACACTTGTTGGTCGTCGGACTCTCTTGTTGGTCGTCGGACACACTTGTTGGTCGTCGGACACTCTTGTTGGTCGTCGGACTCTCTTGTTGGTCGTCGGACACTCTTGCTGGTCGTCGGACACTCTTGCTGGTCGTCGGACACTCTTGCTGGTCGTCGGACTCTCTTGTTGGTCGTCGGACACTCTTGTTTGTCGTCGGACTCTCTTGTTGGTCGTCGGACACTCTTGTTGGTCGTCGGACACTCTTGTTGGTCGTCGGACACTCTTGTTGGTCGTCGGACACTCTTGTTGGTCGTCGGACTCTCTTGTTGGTCGTCGGACACACTTGTTGGTCGTCGGACTCTCTTGTTGGTCGTCGGACACACTTGTTGGTCGTCGGACACTCTTGTTGGTCGTCGGACACTCTTGTTGGTCGTCGGACACTCTTGTTGGTCGTCGGACACTCTTGTTGGTCGTCGGACTCTCTTGTTGGTCTGTTGGTCGTCGGACTCTCTTGTTGGTCGTCGGACACTCTTGTTGGTCGTCGGACTCTCTTGTTGGTCGTCGGACACACTTGTTGGTCGTCGGACTCTCTTGTTGGTCGTCGGACTCTCTTGTTGGTCGTCGGACTCTCTTGTTGGTCGTCGGACACTCTTGTTGGTCGTCGGACTCTCTTGTTGGTCGTCGGACACTCTTGTTGGTCGTCGGACTCTCTTGTTGGTCGTCGGACACTCTTGTTGGTCGTCGGACACTCTTGTTGGTCGTCGGACTCTCTTGTTGGTCGTCGGACTCTCTTGTTGGTCGTCAGACACTCTTGTTGGTCGTCGGATACTCTTGCTGGTAGTTGGGCAATCTTGCTGGTTGTCGGACACTCTTGCTGGTCGTCGGACACTCTTGTTGGTCGTCGGACACTCTTGTTGGTCGTCGGATACTCTTGCTGGTCGTCGTACACTCCAACCCGACCACTCACTCACCCACCAACCCGACCACTCACTGACCACCCAACCGGACCACTCAATCACCCTCCAACCCGACCACTCACTCACCCACCAACCCACCAATCCGACCACTCACTCACTCACCAACCCGACCACTCACTCACCCACCAACCCGACCACTCACTCACCCACAAACCCACCAACCCGACCACTCACTCAACCACCAATCCGACCACTCACTCACCCAACAACCCAACCACTAACTCACCCACCAACCCAACAACTCACTCACCCACCAACCGGACCACTCACTCACCCACCAACCCGACAACTCACCCACTCAACCCGACCACTCACTCACCAACCAACCCGACAACTCACCCACTCAACCCGACCACTCACTCACCAACCAACTCGACCACTCACTCACCCACCAACCCGACCACTCACTGACCAGCCAACTCGACCACTCACTCACCCACCAACCCGACCACTCACTCACCCACCAACCCGACCACTCACTCACCCACCAACCCGACCACTCACTCACCCACCAACCCGACCACTCACTCACCCACCAACCCACCAATCCGACCACTCACTCACCCACCAACCCGACCACTCACTCACCCACAAACCCACCAACCCGACCACTCACTCAACCACCAATCCGACCACTCACTCACACAACAACCCAACCACTAACTCACCCACCAACCCAACAACTCACTCACCCACACAACCGGACCACTCACTCACCCACCAACCCGAACATTCACTCACCCACAAACCCACCAACCCAACCTCTTACTCACCCACCAATCCCACCACTCACTCACCCAACAACCCAACCACTAACTCACCCACCAACTCTCACCCACCAACCAGACCACTCACTCACCCAACAACCCAACCACTAGCTCACCCACCAATCCGACCACTTCCTCACCCACTCAACCCGACCACTCACTCACCCACCAACCCGACAACTCACTCACCAACCAACCCGACCACTCACTCACCCACCAACAGTCCTAGACAGAAGAGCACTATTGAGACAATGTGTATATAGTCCCAGATAAGACAGGCACTATTGAGACAACGTGTGTACAGTCCCAGACAAGACAGGCACTATTGAGACAATGTGTATATAGTCCCTGACAAGACAAGCACTATTGAGACAATGTGTATATAGTCCCTGACAAGACAGACACTATTGAGACAATGTGTATATGGTCCCAGACAAGACAGGCACTATTGAGACAATGTGTATATAGTCCCTGACAAGACAAGCACTATTGAGACAATGTGTATATGGTCCCAGACAAGACAGGCACTATTGAGACAATGTGTATATGGTCCCAGACAAGACAGACACTATTGAGACAATGTGTGTACAGTCCCAGACAAGACAGGCACTATTGAGACAATGTGTATATGGTCCCAGACAAGACAGGCACTATTGAGACAATGTGTATATGGTCCCAGACAAGACAGGCACTATTGAGACAATGTGTATATGGTCCCAGACAAGACAGGCACTATTGAGACAATGTGTATATGGTCCCAGACAAGAGAGGCACTATTGAGACAATGTGTATATGGTCCCAGACAAGACAGGCACTATTGAGACAATGTGTATATAGTCCCTGACAAGACAAGCACTATTGAGACAATGTGTATATGGTCCCTGACAAGACAGACACTATTGAGACAATGTGTATATGGTCCCAGACAAGACAGGCACTATTGAGACAATGTGTATATAGTCCCTGACAAGACAAGCACTATTGAGACAATGTGTATATGGTCCCAGACAAGACAGGCACTATTGAGACAATGTGTATATGGTCCCAGACAAGACAGACACTATTGAGACAATGTGTGTACAGTCCCAGACAATACAGGCACTATTGAGACAATGTGTATATGGTCCCAGACAAGACAGGCACTATTGAGACAATGTGTATATAGTCCCTGACAAGACAAGCACTATTGAGACAATGTGTATATGGTCCCAGACAAGACAGGCACTATTGAGACAATGTGTATATGGTCCCAGACAAGAGATGCACTATTGAGACAATGTGTATATGGTCCCAGACAAGACAGGCACTATTGAGACAATGTGTATATAGTCCCTGACAAGACAAGCACTATTGAGACAATGTGTATATGGTCCCAGACAAGACAGACACTATTGAGACAATGTGTATATGGTCCCAGACAAGACAGGCACTATTGAGACAATGTGTATATAGTCCCTGACAAGACAGACACTATTGAGACAATGTGTATATGGTCCCAGACAAGACAGGCACTATTGAGACAATGTGTATATGGTCCCAGACAAGACAGGCACTATTGAGACAATGTGTATATGGTCCCTGACAAGACAGGCACTATTGAGACAATGTGTATATGGTCCCAGACAAGACAGGCACTATTGAGACAATGTGTATATGGTCCCTGACAAGACAGGCACTATTGAGACAATGTGTATATGGTCCCAGACAAGACAGGCACTATTGAGACAATGTGTATATAGTCCCTGACAAGACAAGCACTATTGAGACAATGTGTATATGGTCCCAGACAAGACAAGCACTATTGAGACAATGTGTATATGGTCCCAGACAAGACAGGCACTATTGAGACAATGTGTATATAGTCCCTGACAAGACAAGCACTATTGAGACAATGTGTATATGGTCCCAGACAAGACAGGCACTATTGAGACAATGTGTATATAGTCCCTGACAAGACAAGCACTATTGAGACAATGTGTATATGGTCCCAGACAAGACAGGCACTATTGAGACAATGTGTATATAGTCCCAGACAAGACAGGCACTATTGAGACAACGTGTGTACAGTCCCAGACAAGACAGACACAGGTCACACAATGTTAACTGACTTCATTATGACACAACCTGAATCGAGACAAATCAAACCGTCATGTTTTATTGAATTGCCCAGTGATAACTTATGGAAGGCAATTAATTCTGTGAAAACGCATATTTTTGTGACAGGCATTTCTCTCGCTCATCGAAACTGCTGCGTGCGTAAAATAAATACATATACCACTCACCTTTTGATAAGGAATTCCGATTACTCTGCAACACAGGACATTGACTAGTTTTATTATGTTAATGTATATGTTAAAAATATAATGAAGGTCAAAAGAAATCTCACCCAAGTTTAAAAACCCCAAAGGATAGAAATGTGAAGTAAAACGTATTGAAGGATCAAAATCTCAGCGCAATCAACATTTAAAATGATATACAGCATAACATGGCACAACAGTTGCGAGAATTGAAGTGGGGTAGAACAAAAAGCTTTTAACGTAATGGACAAAGGGCACATACATCTTAAATCGCATTAATAATTAATGAGTGACCACACCAAAAGCTCCCCGGCGCGTGGAAATGGTCAGTCGTCTGATGACGTCACGTGGGTTACGTCGCCATTGGAGTGCCTGGAAAAGTTCTTGTCAGTGTTTGTTTGTTGCTTTACGCGCACTCAGCAATATTCCAGCTATGTGGAACAGACAATCCGGTGATTGATATCATAAGCATGGGCCTTTTTACGGCAAGCATGGGTTGCTGATGACCTATTCTATCCCGGACCTTCGCGGATCGATTCACACAGTAATGATAGGGAACATGTGTATATAAGGGGTTTTGCTTGTACCGTACATATAGTAATGATAGGGAACATGTGTATATAAGTGGTTTTGCTTGTACCGTACATGTAGTAATGATAGGGAACATGTGTATATAAGTGGTTTTGCTGGTACCGTACATATAGTAATGATGGGGAACATGTGTATATAAGTGGTTTTGCTTGTACCGTACATATTGTAATGACAGGGAACATGTGTATATAAGTGGTTTTGCTGGTGCCGTACATATAGTAATGATAGGGAACATGTGTATATAAGTGGTTTTGCTGGTACCGTACATATAGTAATGATAGGGAACATGTGTATATAAGTGGTTTTGCTTGTACCGTACATATAGTAATGATAGGGAACATGTGTATATAAGTGGTTTTGCCTGTACCGTACATATAGTAATGATAGGGAACATGTGTATATAAGTGGTTTTGCTTGTACCGTACATATAGTAATGATAGGGAACATGTGTATATAAGTGGTTTTGCTGGTACCGTACATATAGTAATGATAGGGAACATGTGTATATAAGTGGTTTGCTTGTACCGTACATATAGTAATGATAGGGAACATGTGTATATAAGTGGTTTTGCTTGTACCGTACATATAGTAATGATAGGGAACATGTGTATATAAGTGGTTTTGCTGGTACCGTACAAATAGTACTGATAGGGAACATGTGTATATAAGTGGTTTTGCTGGTACCGTACATATAGTAATGATAGGGAACATGTGTATATAAGTGGTTTTGCTGGTACCGTACATATAGTAATGATAGGGAACATGTGTATATAAGTGGTTTTGCTTGTACCGTACATATAGTAATGATAGGGAACATGTGTATATAAGTGGTTTTGCTGGTACCGTACACATAGTATTGATAGGGAACAGGTGTATATAAGTGGTTTTGCTGGTACCGTACATATAGTAATGATAGGGAACATGTGTATATAAGTGGTTTTGCTGGTACCGTACACATAGTATTGATAGGGAACATGTGTATATAAGTGGTTTTGCTGGTACCGTACATATAGTAATGATAGGGAACATGTGTATATAAGTGGTTTTGCCTGTACCGTACATATTGTAATGATAGGGAACATGTGTTTATAAGTGGTTTTGCTTGTACTGTACATATAGTAATGATAGGGTACATGTGTATATAAGTGGTTTTGCTTGTACCGTACATATTGTAATGACAGGGAACATGTGTATATAAGTGGTTTTGCTGGTGCCGTACATATAGTAATGATAGGGAACATGTGTATATAAGTGGTTTTGCTTGTACCGTACATATAGTAATGACAGGGAACATGTGTATATAAGTGGTTTTGCTGGTACCGTACATATAGTAATGATAGGGAACATGTGTATATAAGTGGTTTTGCTGGTACCGTACATATAGTAATGATAGGGAACATGTGTATATGTTACAGGAAACAAGTATAATCAGTGATTAAGTCTAATAACTGGAAATTTCAGTGATTATGTCTAATAACTGATTCACTCGGTGGTTATATCTAATTACTGAAATCTTCAGTAATTAGACATAATCACTGAAATGAACCAAGGGATTTTATACTTGTTTACTGAAAGCATATTCCTGACTTTTTATAATAACTTGTGAGAAGGCTTCATAATCCTGTCCTTAGCCAATCTCCTGTAAACAAACAGAATCATTGCGTCAAGCGGTTCAACTTGACTCAGTCTGTTGTGGTCAAGGCTTTGTAAGGTGTAATTGTGTTGGAACTAAACGGTGTCAGACCAATCGCTGCAAATGTTTTAAGGCCAAGACGCAATGTAATTCTAGATCTTATTCAAGTCTTTCATGTGCAAACAAACATTCCTGAGTGTCCATCTAACTGCTATTTGTCATACCATTCATGTCATACCATTCACGTAATACCATTTTATGAAATAAAAGATTGAACTGTTTAAGCTTATTTTTGTGATATAGGTATCTGGTTACAGGAGGTTGTATTTACTTTGATAGCTAATCTAATTTCAAAACTAGCACACATTATAAAAACAAGGCAGGAATATGCTTTCAGTAAACAAGTATAAAATCCCTTGGTTCATTTCAGTGATTATGTCTAATTACTGAAGATTTCAGTAATTAGACATAACCACCGAGTGAATCAGTTATTAGACATAATCACTGAAATTTTCAGTCATTAGACTTAATCACTGATTATACTTGTTTCCTGTAACATATATAAGTGGTTTTGCTGGTACCGTACATATAGTAATAAAAGGGAACATGTGTATATAAGTGGTTTTCTTGTACCGTACATATAGTATTGATAGGGAACATGTGTATATAAGTGGTTTTGCTTGTACCGTACATATAGTATTGATAGGGAACATGTGTATATAAGTGGTTTTGCTTGTACCGTACATATAGTATTGATAGGGAACATGTGTATATAAGTGGTTTTGCTTGTACCGTACATATAGTATTGATAGGGAACATGTGTATATAAGTGGTTTTGCTTGTACCGTACATATAGTATTGATAGGGAACATGTGTATATAAGTGGTTTTGCTTGTACCGTACATATAGTATTGATAGGGAACATGTGTATATAAGTGGTTTTGCTTGTACCGTACATATAGTATTGATAGGGAACATGTGTATATAAGTGGTTTTGCTTGTACCGTACATATAGTATTGATAGGGAACATGTGTATATAAGTGGTTTTGCTTGTACCGTACATATAGTAATGATAGGGAACGTGTATTTATCATCCAAAACTGGCTCCCACAGGAGATATCGCTTCGGTGTAGATATCGCTGCAATGAAATTGCATCACATTGCTTTGCAGACCATTGTGACGTCATTGGTTACCATGATGTCACAATCGTAATGCTTATTGCTGTCTACAAACTGAAAAAGGTGGAAGAATGATGTCATAAATAAAATCAAAAATCAAATATATCAACGTATATCAACTCGTTGATAAAAGTGGAAAAACTTGCCATGAGTTTTTTCCACTTTCATCAGCTTTTGTTGATAAATTTGATATCAATAAAACCTGAGGGTGAGATTTTCTACATACACTCTCCAAGGAAAGAAACGCACAAGTAGTATGCAGTTCATTGAACCTTACTACACAAAACCTCCGGTATAAAAATTGGATATATGTTATTGGAAACTGTTGGTGGCCTGACGCGTCAAAATGCTGCCATTATCGATTTGCAATGTCTTAAACGTAATTGTTTTCACTCTTGTTAAAAAATGTCATGGTGGATAATAATTTGTCATTCAATGGCCAACATTTTTAAGTTCGAAAATGCCGAGACTCAGCGCTGCCGATCAGAACGTCGCCACAGGACGTATCCAAAGAGGGGAATCGCAGTCGTTTGTTGCACGCCATTTCAACGTCCACCACAGCACCATTTGCCACCTTTGTGGCCGATACACACAGCTCAATTCCACTGAAGACCGTCCGAGAACAGGCCGCCCAAGAGTTACCACCCCTGCACAGGATCGTTACATTCGACTGTTTCACCTACGGAGACTGCAGGACGCATCCCTGGTTTGAGGGGGATATCGGACAAGACCGTCAGTAACCATCTTCGCGAGGCGGGAATCCCACCCAGAAGACCAGTTATCGTCCCTGTTTTGCAACAGATCCCTCGACAGCGACGCTTGCGTTAGTGTGATACCTTACAGCCTTGAAATTTGAGAAACAGGAGACGAGTGTGGTTTAGCGATAAATCACGATTTCTTCTTCGCCGGAAGACAACGTGTTTATCGTCGTCGAAATGAGCGTTACGCCCACATTGTGTACGTGAATTCGACAAATTCGGTGGCGGTAGTGTAATGGTGTGGGAGGCCAACATTAAGAGATCTGATTTGGTTGTGGTTCAGTGAGATTTGATAGCAAATCGCTCCATGAATCAAATTCTTCAACCCCACCTTCTTCCAATCATTGACCGCCAGAGGGAGCTGTTTCAACAGGACAACGCCCCACTGCACACAGCTCGTGTCACGATTGACTACCCCCATAATGCCAACATCGACGACTTACCCTGGCCGTCGAGATCTACAGATCTCAACCCAATCGAACACCTCTGGGATAAACTCGTTCGATGTTTACGTCAACGTCAGAACACGCCGCAGACACTCCCACAACTGGCCAACGCGTTACAAGCAGAATGGCGCAGAGTTACGCAGGACAGAACTCGTACACTTATCCAGTCAGTGCAGAGGAGATGCAGAGCCGAGACTGTTGCCCGGGCGGTCACACGAGATACTGAGTTCAGCGTATTCTCGTGGCCTTATGTGACATGACAATGAACATTTTTCAATGCCTTTGTACAACGACAACATGTGACTGTCGAGCTCCAAAATTTCATATTTGTATCCGTGATATCAAACTAAATATATCGACTTTATTAGGTACAATAAATTTACTAAAAATCTACCTGTGCGTTTCTTTTTTTGAAGAGTGTAATATGAGTTTGGGTTTCAAATATCCTGTAGACGGCTGACCTTGTTATCGTCATCGTCAACTACGTGGTTGACATTTGAAGGGCAAAACGACTGACTCCATCACTAACCACTTCCTACACATATCGTGCTTAACACACTTGACACTTGACATGTACTTAACACACTTCTCATTCCAAGCTCGTGAACAACCACGTGACGTGCAGTTCACAACATGGCGGACGTTGACATGCAGCATCTGCTGCTATTGGTAATATGTTTGGGCCCCCTTGCTGTGTGTAAGTACAGTTTAATTTCAAAGACGATTTTCGATTCCGTTATTTCTGTACAGAGTGGATTCATCACTTCGAATATTGGAAACGTGAACCTAGTTTTTAGAAATTGGGAAATATTATTCACAGAGTAAGAAGTTCCATGAACTATTTGCTGCTTGTGTATTTCGGCATGCTTGTGATATTGATCATATCTGTGGCCTAATGTCATAGCTTTAGTTGTTTCATATTATTTGAAACAGATTTCTGCAGTTACCCACCTAATATTGAATCTGAAATCTTTTTTTCATGTTATGTGAAAATAACCATACCTTTGTGTTTCTGAGTAAAGGGTGATGAGCGCACACAAACGCACTTCTTGTTGCGAGCTCGTCTGACCCGAAAATCCGTCGTTCATTTTCGACTTCTCTGAAATGCATTAGGCTTGATGTATTGAGCTGAAACTTGGTGTAGTTATCTGTTACTATAAGGGAGTCTAGTTTGTTCAAGTCATCTAAATCGAATTTTCAATATGGCTGCAATTTAGCCATCTTTAATTTGAAGGACCGCCTCCGTTGTCTAGTGGTAGAGCGTCCGCCCGGAGAGCGGAAGGTCTGGGGTTCGATCCCCGGCCGCATCATACCAAGAGACGGTAAAAGATGGTACTTGTTGTTACCCTGTCTAGCGCTCGGCATTAAGGGGCTAAAACAAGGACTGGTCGGCTCGGAGTCAGTATACTGTGTCTGAGTGGGGTATTCATGTTAAACTGCGGCATGTTATCTCAGTGAGCTAGCAATATAAATCAGCATCAGTCCGGACTGGTACAAGCAGCCACACACACACGTGCAAGCACGTCGCTATATAAGTGCAATAATCTTTGACGCGACGTTAAACCCCATTTCACCTCACCCCACCTTTAATTTGAAAAAAAGCGTCAGTGAAAGGACCAGTGACGTGAAACTTGGTGGCAGAGCAAATAACCCTCTCAGTGAAAATTATATGAGTGAAAACCAGTGATGACACGAGGTGTTCGCGGATTGGTTAAACATGACCTGCTCTACCCGTAGCATCTGTCATCCACAGTTTGCTTAAAAAATGTGTGTAAGATGAAATTAAATTAAATTAAATTAAAGATTGCTAACTTGCAGCCATATTGAAATTTCGATTTTGATGACTTGAACAAACAAGGCTCCCTTATATACTGAACCGCAAAAGAAACCTTTATAGCTGATTTGTGTTTGCTTATTGCTCTTGCTGATTGCTTGCGTTTTAGCTCGAGTAGAGACCGGGGGCCCAGTCAACTAAGGCTGGGCATGGGTGCATGTCTTAGGCGTGCCAAAAACCTATGATCGCGGGTTCGAATCCAGGTTCGCCCTGTTTATGCTTTTAGATTTACCAGCACCATAACTGTGGTCGCGAGTCTCACCAAATAGGATAATGTTTCTGTCCAATATTACTTCGGGCGTTCCTCCCACATCAAGCTGACACGCCGTGATTTAATTGAAAGACCGTTCATAGCAGCGTTTAATGCAAGTCACTCATGCAACATTAAATTGACAAGCCGTTCTTGAACTGAAATATTGTTAAATGCGACATAAAACCAAACTCACTTACTTCTCAAGCTGAGACACAGTGATATAACTGGAATACTGTTCAAAGCGACGTTAAACCCAACTCACTTACTCCTCCATCATCAAGCCGACACACCGTCACAGAACTAAAATACTGCTCAAAGCGGCGTTAAACCCAACTTACTTACAAACTACGAAGTTTGGTGGAGACACCAGTGAATAGTAAACTGTTATCGATGTACTGATGTTATTATTTATTTTCATGAGATCAGTAAGTGTTTTAATGCAATCAATGTATCTGTTAATATCAATGTGCTGATACAGTTAAGTAATGATAAAAGATAATTATTCAAATCATAATAATAAAACTGAATTAATGTACAGTAAACTACGGTTATAACGAACTCAAAGGGACTAAGGGACTACTAATTTTAGTTCGTTATAACCGTTTTTCGTTATAAGTACATACACAGCATGACTACAGCAAGTAGTCGGGACCAAAAAGTAAGTTCGTTATATCCGTCAGTTCGTTATAAGCGTGTTCGTTATAACCGTAGTTTACTGTACATCATTAATTAATTTAATAACAACAGTAATGCTTAATTCATTAATATATGTAATCCCTTTCACGAAATTTATTCAAAGATAATTTCAGGAATTCGGTTTCTTATTTCAGTATGTTATTTACAGGTATAATGAACTGACTTTATATCAGTAACTGGTTTGAAGATATCATTGTAAGTATTGTTATAAAACTGATATAGACCGCCTCCGTGGTCTAGTGGTAGAGCGTGCGCCCGGAGAACGGAAGGTCCGGGGTTCGATCCCCGACCGCGTCATACCAAATGACGTTAAAAGATGGTACTTGTTGTTACCCTGTCTGGCGCTCGGCATTTAGGGGCTAAAACAAGGACTGGTCGGCTCGGAGTCAGTATACTGTGTCTGAGTGGGGTATTCATGTTAAACTGCGGCATGGTATCTCAGTGAGCTAGCACTATAAATCGGCATCAGTCCGGACCAGTACAAGCAGCCACACACACACACACATACGTACATGCACGTCGCTATATAAGTGCAATAATCTTTGACGCGACGTGAAACCCCATTTCACCTCACCTATAAAACTGATATGATGAATTCTTTTAGGCTATGGGGGCATTAGGTAGCATTGTGGTTAATGCGTTCGCACGTCACGCCGAAGGCCCGGGTTCGATTCCTAAAATGTGTGCAATGTTTGAAGCCCATTTCTGGTGTCCCCCGTCGTAATTGTGCTGGAATATTGCTAAACGCGGCGTAAAATCACACTCACTCGCACTCATTTTAAGGATATCATTAATTAATTTCACGATACCATTAGATATTTACTGATTTTCCATTTCAGGTGCCCAAAAACTTGTGATGAATCCACCAGAGCCAACTATCAGAGTGACACGACCGTTTGGACTGTCCTGTCATGTCACGGGGGTTCCATGGAACCACGACGTTAAGGTTGAATGGTTGGACCCTGACGGGGAAGTCATTGACTCTTATGACAGGTAAACATTAGGTGGTGGCGTCATCACTGTCTTGTCATATCGCGGGGGTTCCATGGAAACAAGACGTTAAGGTTGAATGGTTGGACCCTGACGGGGAAGTCATTGACTCTTATGACAGGTAAACATTAGGTGGTGGCGTCATCACTGTCTTGTCATATCGCGGGGGTTCCATGGAAACAAGACGTTAAGGTTGAATGGTTGGACCCTGACGGGGAAGTCATTGAGTTTTATGACAGGTAAACATTAGGTGGTGGCGTCATCACTGTCTTGTCATATCGCGGGGGTTCCATGGAAACAAGACGTTAAGGTTGAATGGTTGGACCCTGACGGGGAAGTCATTGAGTTTTATGACAGGTAAACATTAGGTGGTGGCGTCATCACTGTATTGTTATGTCACGGGGGTTCCAGGGAGCCAAGACGTTAAGTTTGAATGGTTGGACCCTGACGGGGAAGTCATTGACTCTTATGACAGGTAAACATTAGGTGGTGGCGTTCGACCCGTGAAGACCGGGTTAGAATAGGTCTTCAGCAACTCATGCTTGCTGTAAGAGGCGACTATGCGTGTCGTTAGAGGCGACTAAGGGGATCGGGTGGTCAGGTTTGCGTGGTTGATGCATGTCATCGTATCGCTTGATATTGATAGCCCGCTAACACACAGTATACTGACTCCGAGCCGACCAGTTCTTGTTTTAGCCCCTTAATGCCGAGCGCCAGACAGGGTAACAACAAGTAACGTCTTAACGTTTTACAAGCGGTATGATGCGATCGGGGTTCCATCCCCGGACCTTCCGCTCTCCGGCTAGAGCTCTACCACTAGACCACGGAGGCGGTCAGGTAAAAATTAGTGTCAATGATATACAATTGTCTTGTGGTCCGTGATCCTGTGTACCACACGCACGTCTCAAATTAAAGTTAAGCGACGCTGGTCTCGGCGAGTTGGTGGATGGGTGACCACGTGGTTGCTTGACTCCTTGACTCTATGGCCCTGAACCACATGTTTACCCAGCCATAAATGGGTACCCGGTCGGATGAGATGTAGACCTTAGTGAACCTCATACGGTACCTTGGTTTGTGTACTCCTCAGGGAGTGAGAAGAAATTGAGTGCTCACTGATCCAAAGACCTGGGCAATAGAACTGTAGCAATAGTGCTGTAGCAATAGTGCTGTAGCAATAGTAATGTAGCAATAGTACTGTAGCAATAGTGCTGTAGCGATAGTACTGTAGTGATAGTACTGTAGCGATAGTACTGTAGCAATAGTACTGTAGCAATAGTGCTGTAGCAATAGTACTGTAGCGATAGTATTGTAGCGATAGTACTGTAGCAATAGTAGCGTAGCAATAGTACTGTAGCAATAGAATTGTAGCGATAGTATTGTAGCGATAGTACTGTAGCAATAGTATTGTAGCAATAGTACTGTAGCAATAGTACTGTAGCGATAGTATTGTAGCGATAGTACTGTAGCAATAGTGCTGTAGCGATAGTACTGTAGCGATAGTATTGTAACGGTAGTACTGTAGCAATAGTACTGTAGCGATAATATTGTAGCGATAGTACTGTAGCAATAGTAATGTAGCAATAGTACTGTAGCAATAGTACTGTAGCGATAGTATTGTAGCGATAGTACTGTAGCGATAGTATTGTAGCTATAGTACTGTAGCGATAGTACTGTAGCAATAGTATTGTAGCAAAAGTACTCTAGCAATTGTACTGTACCGATAGTACTGTAGCAATAGTACTGTAGCGATAGTACTGTAGCGATATAGTACTGTAGCAATGGCACTGTAGCGATAGTACTGTATCGATAGTACTGTATCGATAGTACTGTAGCGATAGTACTGTAGCAATAGTACTGTAGCGATAGTACTGTAGCGATAGTACTGTAGCAATAGTACTGTAGCAATAGTACTGTAGCAATAGTACTGTAGCGATAGTACTGTAGTGATAGTACTGTAGCAATGGCACTGTAGCAGTAGTACTGTAGCAATAGTACTGTAGCGATAGTGCTGTAGCGACATGAACATTCACCTGATCAGTTACAAATGGATTTCATATTTTATCAACCAACCCATTCATAATGCGTGCGTGCGAGTACCCGCGTGTGTGTGTCTAGCGATATAACGTCAGTTCCTTAACTAATCGAGTATGGACCAGTGATTGACATGACGAACATCGATCCACGCTATTGGGATACGACTTGACTTCTTTGACTTGTCTTTTAGGAGACTCTACGACAGTCCTTACATGGTGATCTTTATGGAATCTTGGCGCGATGATGTGAAAGAAACGGGAAACTATACGTGCAGAGCAACAATCGGGGGAAAGACTTTGGAAAAGTCTACATGGATCTACTTCTCAGGTAAATTGTAGTCAATCTCCAAATACAACGAACGAGATTCGAACCCGTACGACAAACCCCTACATGTTGGTTATCTCATCCCTAAATACACAGAACTTGTCATTTTTGTAACCATTTTGCCAAATTTTACTAAAGAAAAATTGATATGCGTTTTCAAATTGTCAGTATGTTTTGTGAAAGAAACAATTTAATTTTGTGGCCATTTTGCCAAATATTCCCAAAAATTGAAAATGTGTTTTCAAAATGTTTCAGTATGTATTACCCATAGCCATTGATTCTGCGTGCAAATGGATGTATGATGGCTCGTGCCAATCTAGACTAATGCCAGTACGTTCTCTTGTTGTAAATGTAACATTGCTTTGTAGTCTCTGATATATACTGCTGTCTTTCCTGTATGTTAACTCCCACGTTTGTTCCGTTCCTATACTATAACAGTTAGCCTGTTTTCAAAACTCTGCGATAACGGTGATATTACAGTCTTTGCTGTATGTTAACTCCCACGTTGGTTCCTTCCCCATACTATAACAGTTAGACTGTTTACTAAACTCTGCGGTAACGGTGATATTACAGTCTTTGCTGTATGTTAACTTCCACGTTTGTTCCGTTCCTAAACTATAACAGTTAGACTGTTTACAAAACTCTGCGGTAACGGTGATATTACAGTCTTTCCTGTATGTTAACTTCCACCTTTGGTTTGTTTACTTCTTCAGTACTTGAACATCTAGGATATTTATCTCTTGTGAAACTTGAGGTACACGTATTTCTTTCAGGTATTTTCAAAACACACCACGTGACCTGAACCTCACCATCCCCTCCAAAATCTGAATATCAAATGGTCGTTTTGGTATACAGAAATTGTTCTATACCTCACCCGTCAGCTCATTCAACATGTCGCGGAAGGTGCAGCAATTGACTTAGGATCATGGGTTCGAATCCCGGTTCGCCCCGATTATGTTTCTAGATATATCAGCACCATACTTCGGGCTTTCCTCCCACATTAAAGTGACGCGCCGTGATACAACTGGAATACTGTTCGAAGCGGCGTCAAACCCAACTCACGCACTTACTCAAATATGCTAGATTCTACCATACGTGATCTGATATTTCAGATGTCCCAGCCGTCGGTATCTATCCAATTGATAGTAATAACAGTGTATCGAGGATCCAAGGAACAGGAAAACTTGCCCTTACCTGTAAAGCCACAGGATTGTCTGCATCGGACACCAAGATAGAATGGCTGGATACCAACAACAAAACCATTGGTCATGCTCTTAAACCCGGCAGGTAATCTTACATCATAATATTCTGCATCTACACTTCAGTCCTTCTGCTTCACGATCACTTACCCTGATACACATGGTTTACATCACACCATTCTGCTTCTATACTCGGGGGCACGGGTGGCCAAGTCGTCCAGGGCGCCGCGATTTGCTGTGCAGAGTTACGTCTCTTGGGCACACCAGAAACCTATGATTGTGGGTTCGAATCCCGGTTCGCCCCGTTTATGTTTCTAGGTTTGTCAGCACCATACCCGTGTTCGTTGTATAAATCTGAGACCTGCATCACTTCGGGCTTTCCTCCCTCATTAAGCTGATACGCCGTGATATAATTGTAACACCGTTCAAAACGGTGCTTCAAGATTTCTGCCACTGATATACATACGTATTTTACATCACAAGATTCTGCATCTATACTCCAATCCTTCTGCTTCCAGACGTCTGCCACTGATATACATAGTTTACATCACAAGTTTCTGCATGTATACTCCAATCCTTCTGCTTCCAGATCTCTGCCACTGATATACATAGTTTACATCACAAGATTCTGCATCTATACTCCAATCCTTCTGCTTCCAGACGTCTGCCACTGATATACATAGTTTACATCACAAGTTTCTGCATCTATACTCCAATCCTTCTGCTTCCAGAAGTCTGCCAATGATATACATAGTTTACATCACAAGTTTCTGCATGTATACTCCAATCCTTCTGCTTCCAGATCTCTGCCACTGATATACATAGTTTACATCACAAGATTCTGCATCTATACTCCAATCCTTCTGCTTCCAGACGTCTGCCACTGATATACATAGTTTACATCACAAGATTCTGCATCTACACTCCAATCCTTCTGCTTCCAGATCTCTGCCACTGATATACATAGTTTACATCACAAGATTCTGCATCTATACTCCAATCCTTCTGCTTCCAGACGTCTGCCACTGATATACATAGTTTACATCACAAGATTCTGCATCTACACTCCAATCCTTCTGCTTCCAGATCTCTGCCACTGATATACATAGTTTACATCACAAGATTCTGCATCTATACTCCAATCCTTCTGCTTCCAGATCTCTGCCACTGATATACATAGCTTACATCACAAGATTCTGCATCTATACTCCAATCCTTCTGCTTCCAGATCTCTGCCACTGATATACATAGCTTACATCACAAGATTCTGCATCTACACTCCAATCCTTCTGCTTCCAGATCTCTGCCACTGATATACATAGTTTACATCACAAGATTCTGCATCTATACTCCAATCCTTCTGCTTCCAGATCTCTGCCACTAATATACATGTAAATAGTTTACATCACAATATTCTGCATCTATACCTCAGTCTTTCCTCTTCCAGATGACTGCCACTGATATACATAGATTACATCACAAGATTCTGCATGTATACTCCAATCCTTCTGCTTCCAGATCTCTGCCACTAATATACATGTAAATAGTTTACATCACAAGATTCTGCATCTATACTCCAATCCTTCTGCTTCCAGAAGTCTGCCAATGATATACATAGTTTACATCACAAGTTTCTGCATGTATACTCCAATCCTTCTGCTTCCAGATCTCTGCCACTGATATACATAGTTTACATCACAAGATTCTGCATCTATACTCCAATCCTTCTGCTTCCAGACGTCTGCCACTGATATACATAGTTTACATCACAAGATTCTGCATCTACACTCCAATCCTTCTGCTTCCAGATCTCTGCCACTGATATACATAGTTTACATCACAAGATTCTGCATCTATACTCCAATCCTTCTGCTTCCAGACGTCTGCCACTGATATACATAGTTTACATCACAAGATTCTGCATCTACACTCCAATCCTTCTGCTTCCAGATCTCTGCCACTGATATACATAGTTTACATCACAAGATTCTGCATCTATACTCCAATCCTTCTGCTTCCAGATCTCTGCCACTGATATACATAGCTTACATCACAAGATTCTGCATCTATACTCCAATCCTTCTGCTTCCAGATCTCTGCCACTGATATACATAGCTTACATCACAAGATTCTGCATCTACACTCCAATCCTTCTGCTTCCAGATCTCTGCCACTGATATACATAGTTTACATCACAAGATTCTGCATCTATACTCCAATCCTTCTGCTTCCAGATCTCTGCCACTAATATACATGTAAATAGTTTACATCACAATATTCTGCATCTATACCTCAGTCTTTCCTCTTCCAGATGACTGCCACTGATATACATAGATTACATCACAAGATTCTGCATGTATACTCCAATCCTTCTGCTTCCAGATCTCTGCCACTAATATACATGTAAATAGTTTACATCACAAGATTCTGCATCTATACTCCAATCCTTCTGCTTCCAGATCTCTGCCACTAATATACATGTAAATAGTTTACATCACAAGATTCTGCATCTATACTCCAATCCTTCTGCTTCTAGATGTCTGCCACTGATATACATAGTTTACATCACAAGATTCTGCATCTACACTCCAATCCTTCTGCTTCTAGATGTCTGCCACTAATATACATAGTTTACATCACAAGATTCTGCATCTATACTCCAATCCTTCTGCTTCCAGACGTCTGCCACTGATATACATAGTTTACATCACAAGTTTCTGCATCTATACTCCAATCCTTCTGCTTCCAGACGTCTGCCACTAGTATACATAGTTTACATCACAAGATTCTGCATCTACACTCCAATCCTTCTGCTTCTAGATGTCTGCCACTGATAATCATAGTTTACATCACAAGATTCTGCACCTATACACCAATCCTTCTGCTTCCAGATTTCTGCCACTGATATACATAGTTTACATCACAAGTTTCTGTATCTACACTCCAATCCTTCTGCTTCCAGACGTCTGCCACTGATATACATAGTTTACATCACAAGATTCTGCATCTACACTCCAATCCTTCTGCTTCTAGATGTCTGCCACTGATAATCATAGTTTACATCACAAGATTCTGCATGTATATCCCAATCCTTCTGCTTCCAGATTTCTGCTTCTGATATACATGGTTTTCATCACTAGATTCTGCCTTTATTCTCTTATCCTTCTTCTTCTAGATTTTTGCCACTGATACACATGAGTTGACCGATGCAAATCCCTAATTTGACTAGTGCCATATTCTCCTTTGTTTTATCGGATGAAAAATTGATTTGCCTTTTCATGTGTTTGTGATGGGTTGAGGTTGTGGAGGACACGCTCACTATTTCGCAGGCACATGGTATCGTCAGTGTGTGATATTGATTCATAAACGCCTGCTTTAAAAGCGTTAAATCTATTGACGATGAACAGTGATAAGGGCGATGAAGAATAGTGCTACAGAGGGAGAACCGACCGTCATACGGACGATGAAGAACAGAGATATGGGCCATGAAGAACAGAGATATTGGCGATGAAGAACAGTGATGCGGGTGATGAAGAACAGAGATATGGGCGATGAAGAACAGTGATATGGACGATGAAGAATAGAGATATGGGCGATGAAGAACATTGATACGGACGATGAAGAACAGTGATATGGACGATGAAGAACAGAGATATGGGCGATGAAGAACATTGATACGGACGATGAAGAACAGTGATATGGACGATGAAGAACAGAGATATGGGCGATGAAGAACAGTGAAACGGGCGATGAAGAATAGTGACACGAACGATAAAGAACAGAGATACGAGCAATGAAGAACAGTGATACGGACGAGGAATAACCATCATACAGACGATGAAGAACAGTGATACAGCGCACCTCTCCTTTGAATGTGGAAATTGACATTAAAACTTGTCCTACTTAGTTGCTAAATTTGGTATAAAAAGAGTGAGTGAGTGAGTGGGTATGGTTTTACGCTGCTTTTAGCAATATTCCAGCAATATCACGGCGGGGGACACCAGAAATGGGCTTCACACATTGTACCCATGTCGGGAATCGAACCCGGGTCTTCCGCGTGACGAGCGAATGGTATAAATAGAAGTTGTATAAACACATGCTTTTCGTATATGTGTTTTTGGGGAGAGTATGTTAAGTTTGCTTAATTTTTATCAGAACAACTTTGATGTAGTTGGGTTTGATCCACATTCTGCTAACAAGCCGGATTCAGCTATAAAGCAAGCATATGACGTTATCAATTATTTCATGTCGTCATAGCATCGTGTTTTAAATATTTTCGGGTGTTATTGAGTACGGAAGCATTGCAGGGCCACGGTGAATTTTTCTGTCTAAGTATCTTTTACGTAGGACTTAGTATCTCCTACGTTGGAGATATTAAGTCCTACGTAGGAGATAGTATGGCCTAGAATCACTAAGTCCTACGTAGGAGAAAGTAATTCTAGTCCATACTAAGTCCTACGTAGGAGATAGTAAGTCCTACGTGGGAGATACTAAGTCATACGTAGGAGATAATAAGTCCTACGTAGGAGATAGTAAGTCCTACGTAGGAGATAGTAATTCTAGTCCATACTAAGTCCTACGTAGGAGATAGTAAGCCATACGTAGGAGATAGTAAGTCCTACGTAGGAGATAGTACGTCCTACGTAGGAGATAGTACTTCTAGTCCATACTAAGTCCTACGTAGGAGATACTTAGTCCGTAGGAGATAGTAAGTCATACGTAGGAGATACTAAGTCCTACGTAAGAGATAGTAAGTCCTTCGTAGGGGATAGCAAGTCCTACGTAGGAGATACTAAGTCCTACGTCCTACTCAGTCATACGTAGGAGATAGTAATTCTAGTCCATACTAAATCCTACGTAGGAGATACTAAGTCCTACGTAGGAGATTGTAGTTCTAGTCCATACTAAGTCCTACGTAGGAGATACTAAGTCCTACGTAGGAGATAGTGTCATACGTAGGGGATAGCAAGTCATACGTAGGAGATACTAAGTCATACGTAGGGGATAACAAGTAATACATAATCTCCTGAGGTTTAAAATAAGAATAAGAAGTGCAACAGCCTATTTGAAATCCGCATCACCGCTGAAACTAATATTCATAAGAAAGCCTTTTTTCTCAATCACGGTTGGTAAAAATATAACAAGTGTTGATTATGACCTACAGATTTACGTAGGAGATAGTAAGCCATACGTAGGAGATACTAAGTCCTATGTAGGAGATAGTAAGTCCTACGTAGGAGATAGTAATTCTAGGTCATACTAAATCCTACGTAGGAGATACTAAGTCCTACGTAGGAGATAGTAAGTCCTACGTAGGAGATACTCAGTCATACGTAGGGGATAGCAAGTCCTACGTAGGAGATACTAAGTCATACGTATTCATGATGACATTTTCGAGTGTCGAATATCAGAAAAGAACCCGCACAAAAGTGAGAAAACGTGTCGTATTTGTCTTCTTATTTAGTTACCTCTTTTATTTTGCAGGATCTACACAAAACAGTTTCCTCTGAGAACGCTTTTGCAGTTTGATGACGTGAAAATTGAAGACCGTGGACAATACACATGCCGTGTCATAAATAGAGGCAAAACAACACTGAAATATGTACATCTCAACGTTTATGGTAAGTCCTTAAAAGATTGAGTCATCACTTTTCGTAACTAACCTCATAGCCACTCGTACACTCACTTACCCACCTTTCTACGCAACCTACCATTTCGCCATACACTCACTCAGTCATCTGCTATTTTCACGGAGGCAACTTCTATAATGTATGAACTGAGAGATGGTATCACAGCAGATAGTCTCTGTGTAGTGGATAAGATTAACTTTATAGCAGATAGTGCCTGTGTAGTGGATAAGATTAACTTTATTGCAGATAGTGTCTGTGTAGTGGACAAGATTAAGTTTATAGCAGATTGTGTCTGTGTTGTGGATAAGATTAACTTTATAGCAGATAGTGTCTGTGTAGTGGATTAGATTAAGTTTATAGCAGATAGTCTCTGTGTAGTGGATTAGATTAAGGTTATTACAGATAGTGTCTGCCTAGTGGATAAGATTAAGTTTATAGCAGATAGTGTCTGTGTAGTGGATAAGATTAACTTTATAGCAGATAGTGTCTGTGTAGTGGATAAGATTAACTTTATAGCAGATAGCGTCTGTGTAGCGGTGAAGAGTAACTTTATAGCAGATAGTGTCTGTGTAGTGGATTATATAAAGTTTATTGCAGATAGTGTATGTGTAGTGGATAAGATTAAGTTTATAGCAGATAGTGTCTGTGTAGTGGATAAGATTAACTTTATAGCAGATAGTGTCTGTGTAGTGGATAAGATTAACTTTATAGCAGATAGCGTCTGTATAGTGGATAAGATTAACTTTATAGCAGATAGTGTCTGTGTAGTGGATTATATAAAGTTTATTGCAGATAGTGCCTGTGTGGTGGATTAGATTAAGTTTATTGCAGATAGTCTCTGTGTAGTGGATTAGATTAAGTTTAATACAGGTAGTGTCTCTGTAGTGGATAAGATTAAGTTTATAGCAGATAGTGTCTGTGTAGTTGAGGAGATTAAGTTGATAGCATATAGCGTCAGAGTAGTGGATTAGACTCAGTTTATAGCAGATAGTGTCTGTGTAGTGAATAAGATTAGGTAGAAAGCAGATAATGTCTGTTTAGTGGATTAGATAGGTTTATCACATAGTGTCTGTGTAGTGGACCAGATTAAATTTATAGCAGATAGTGACTGTGTAGTTGATGAGATTAAGTTTATAGCAGATAGTGTCTGTGTAGTGGATGAGATAAAGTTTATAGCAGAACTTGTCTGTGTAGTGGATGAGATTTAGTTGATAGAAGATTGTGTCTGTGAAGTCTGTGTAGTGGATGAGATTAAATTTAAAGCAGATTGTGTCTGTGTAGTGCATGACATTAAGTTTATAGCATATAGCGTCTGTGTAGTCGATGAGATTAAGTTTATAGCAGATAGTGTCTGTGTAGTTGAGAGATTAAGTTGATAGCATATAGCGTCAGTGTAGTGGATTAGACTCAGTTTATAGCAGATAGTGTCTGTGTAGTGGATGACATTAAGTTTATAGCAGATAGTGTCTGTGTAGTGGATGACATTAAGTTCATAGCAGATAGTGTCTCTGTAGTGGATTAGATTAAGTTTACAGCAGATAGTGTTTGTGTGGTGGATGGTATTAGGTTCATAGCAGATAGTGTCTCTGTAGTGGATTAGATTAAGTTTACAGCAGATAGTGCCTGTGTAGTGGATAAGATTAACTTTATTGCAGATAGTGTCTGTGTAGTGGACAAGATTAAGTTTATAGGAGATTGTGTCTGTGTTGTGGATAAGATTAACTTTATAGCTGATAGTGTCTGTGTAGTGGATAAGATTAACTTTATAGCAGATAGCGTCTGTGTAGTGGATAAGATTAACTTTATAGCAGATAGTGTCTGTGTAGTGGATTATATAAAGTTTATTGCAGATAGTGCCTGTGTGGTGGATTAGATTAAGTTTATAGCAGATAGTCTCTGTGTAGTGGATTAGATTAAGGTTATTACAGATAGTGTCTGCCTAGTGGATAAGATTAAGTTTATAGCAGATTGTGTATGTGTAGTGGATAAGATTAAGTTTATAGCAGATAGTGTCTGTGTAGTGGATAAGATTAACTTTATAGCAGATAGCGTCTGTGTAGCGGTGAAGAGTAACTTTATAGCAGATAGTGTCTGTGTAGTGGATTATATAAAGTTTATTGCAGATAGTGTATGTGTAGTGGATAAGATTAAGTTTATAGCAGATAGTGTCTGTGTAGTGGATAAGATTAACTTTATAGCAGATAGTGTCTGTGTAGTGGATAAGATTAACTTTATAGCAGATAGCGTCTGTGTAGTGGATAAGATTAACTTTATAGCAGATAGTGTCTGTGTAGTGGATTATATAAAGTTTATAGCAGATAGTCTCTGTGTAGTGGATTAGATTAAGTTTATTACAGATAGTGTCTCTGTAGTGGATAAGATTAAGTTTATAGCAGATAGTGTCTGTGTAGTTGAGGAGATTAAGTTGATAGCATATAGCGTCAGAGTAGTGGATTAGACTCAGTTTATAGGAGATAATGTCTGTGTAGTTGATTAGATAGGTTTATCAGATCGTGTCTGTGTTGTGGATAAGATTATGTTTACAGCAGATATTGTCTGTGGGGTGGATGATATTTAGTTTATAGCAGATATTGTCTGTGGGGTGGATGAGATTTAGTTTCTAGGAGATATTGTCTGTTAAGAGAATAAGATTAAGTTGAAAGCATATAATGTCTGTGTAGTTGATTAGATAGGTTTATCAGATCGTGTCTGTGTTGTGGATAAGATTATGTTTACAGCAGATATTGTCTGTGGGGTGGATGAGATTTAGTTTATAGCAGATATTGTCTGTGGGGTGGATGAGTTTTAGTTTATAGCAGATATTGTCTGTGGGGTGGATGAGATTTAGTTTATAGCAGATATTGTCTGTGGGGTGGATGAAATTATGTTTATAGCAGATAGTGTTTGTGTGGTTGATGCGATTAAGTTTATAGGAGATAGTTTCTGTGTAGTGGATAAGATTAAGTTTATAGGAGATAGGGTCTGTGTAGTGGATAAGATTAATCTTATGGCATATAGCGTCTGTGTAGTTGATTAGACTCAGTTTATAGGAGATAGTGTCTGTGTATTGGACTAGATAGGTTTATCACATAGTGTCTGTGTTGTGGATCAGATTATGTTTATAGCAGATAGTGTCTGTGTAGTCGATGAGATTAAGTTTAAAGCAGATAGCGTATGTTTGGTGGATGAGATTAAGTTAATAGGAGATAGTGTCTTTGTAGTTGATGAGATTAAGTTGACAGCAATTAGTGTCTGTGTAGTGGATAAGATTAAGTTTATAGGAGATAGCGTCTGTGTAGTGGATAAGATTAAGCTTATAGCATATAGCGTCTGTGTAGTTGAATAGACTCAGTTTATAGCAGATAGTGTTTGTGTAGTGGATGAGATTAGGTTGATAGCAGATAGCGTCTGTGTAGTGGATTAGATTAAGTTTATAGCAGATTGTGTCTGTGTAGTTAATAAGATAAAGTTTATAGGAGATAGCGTCTTGAGTGGATTAGACTCAGTTGATAGCAGATAGTTTCTTTGTAGTGGATGACATTAAGTTCATAGCAGATAATGTCTGTTCAGAGAATAAGATTAAGTTGAAAGCATATAATGCCTGTGTAGTTGATTAGATAGGTTTATCAGATCGTGTCTGTGTTGTGGATAAGATTATGTTTACAGCAGATATTGTCTGTGGGGTGGATGAGATTTAGTTTATAGCAGATATTGCTAGGGGGTGGATGAGTTTTAGTTTATAGCAGATATTGTCTGTGGGGTGGATGAGATTTAGTTTCTAGGAGATATTGTCTGTTAAGAGAATAAGATTAAGTTGAAAGCATATAATGTCTGTGTAGTTGATTAGATAGGTTTATCAGATCGTGTCTGTGTTGTGGATAAGATTATGTTTACAGCAGATATTGTCTGTGGGGTGGATGAGATTAAGTTTATAGCAGATATTGTCTGTGGGGTGGATGAGTTTTAGTTTATAGCAGATATTGTCTGTGGGGTGGATGAGATTTAGTTTCTAGGAGATATTGTCTGTGGGGTGGATGAAATGATGTTTATAGCAGATAGTGTTTGTGTGGTTGATGCGATTAAGTTTATAGGAGATAGGGTCTGTGTAGTGGATAAGATTAATCTTATGGCATATAGCGTCTGTGTAGTGGATTAGACTCAGTTTATAGGAGATAGTGTCTGTGTAGTGGACTAGATAGGTTTATCACATAGTGTCTGTGTTGTGGATCAGATTATGTTTACAGCAGATAGTGTCTGTGTAGTGGATGAGATTAAGTTTAAAGCAGATAGCGTATGTTTGGTGGATGAGATTAAGTTAATAGGAGATAGTGTCTTTGTAGTTGATGAGATTAAGTTGACAGCAATTAGTGTCTGTTTAGTGGATTAGATTAAGCTTATAGCATGTAGCGTCTGTGTAGTTGAATAGACTCAGTTTATAGCAGATAGTGTCTGTGTAGTGGAATAGATTGGTTTATCACATAGTGTCTGTGTTGTGGATAAGATTATGTTTATAGCAGATAGTGTCTGTGTAGTTGATGAGATTAAGTTGAAAGCAGATAGTGTCTGTGTCGTGGATCAGATTAAGTTGAAAGCAGATATCGTCTGTGTAGTGCATGAGATTAAGTTGATAGGAGATAGCGTCTGTGTAGTGGTTTAGATAAAGTTCATGTCACATAGCGTCTGTGTAGTGGATTAGGCTCAGTTTATAGGAGATAGTGTCTGTGTAGTGGATTAGATTAAGTTCATGTGATATAGCGTCTGTGTAGTTGATTAGGTTCAGTTTATAGCAGATACTGTCTGTGCAGTGGATGAGATTCAGTTGAAAACAGATAGCGTCTGTGTAGTTGATGAGATTAGGATGATAGCAGATAGCGTCTGTGTTGTGGATTAGTTTCAGTTTATAGGAGATAGTGTCTGTGTAGTGGATAAAATTATGTTTATAGGAGATAGTGTCTGTGCAGTGGATAAGATTATGTTTATGGCATGTAGCTTCTGTGTAGTGGATTAGACTCAGTTTATAGCAGATAGTATCGGTGTAGTGGATACGAATATGTTTATTGCATATAGTGTCTGTGTAGTGGATGAGATCATATTGATAGCAGATAGTGTCTGTGTAGTTGATTAGATTAAGTTGATAGCAGATAGTGTCTGTGTAGTGGATAAGATTAAGTTTATAGGACATAGTGTCTGTGTAGTGGATAAGATTAAACTTTTAGCATATAGCGTCTGTGTAGTAGATTAGACTCAATTTATAGCAGATAGTGTCTGTGTAGTGGATGATATTATGTTTATAGCAGATAGTGTCTGTGTAGTGGATGAGATTAAGTTGATAGCAGATAGTGTGTGTGTAGTGGATGAGATTAAGTTTATAGCAGATCGTGTCTGTGTGGTGGATGAGATTAAGTTTATAGCAGATAGCGTCTGTGTAGTGGTTTAGATAATGTTCATGTCATTTAGCGTCTGTGTGGTGGATTAGGCTCAGTTTATAGCAGATAGTGTCAGTGTGGTGGATGAGATTAAGTTGATAGCAGATAGCGTCTGTGTAGTGGATTAGATTAAGTTCATGTCATATAGCGTCTGTGTAGTGGATTAGGCTCAGTGTATAGGAGATAGAGTCTGTGTAGTTGATGAGATTAATTTGATAGCAGATAGTGTCTGTGTAGTGGATAAGATTAAGTTTATAGGAGATAGTGTCTGTGTAGTGGATAAGATTTAGCTTATAGCATATAGCGTCTGTGTTATGGTTTAGATAAAGTTCATGTCACATAGCGTCTGTGTAGTGGATTAGGCTCAGTTTATAGGAGATAGTGTCTGTGTAGTGGATTAGATTAAGTTCATGTGATATAGCGCCTGTGTAGTTGATTAGGTTCAGTTTATAGCAGATACTGTCTGTGCAGTGGATGAGATTTAGTTGAAAACAGATAGCGTCTGTGTAGTTGATGAGATTAGGATGATAGCAGATAGCGTCTGTGTTGTGGATTAGTTTCAGTTTATAGGAGATAGTGTCTGTGTAGTGGATAAAATTATGTTTATAGGAGATAGTGTCTGTGCAGTGGATAAGATTATGTTTATGGCATATAGCTTCTGTGTAGTGGATTAGACTCAGTTTATAGCAGATAGTATCGGTGTAGTGGATACGAATATGTTTATTGCATATAGTGTCTGTGTAGTCGATGAGATCATATTGATAGCAGATAGTGTCTGTGTAGTTGATGAGATTAAGTTGATAGCAGATAGTGTCTGTGTAGTGGATAAGATTAAGTTTATAGGAGATAGTGTATGTGTAGTGGATAAGATTAAAGTTTTAGCATGTAGCGTCTGTGTAGTAGATTAGACTCAATTTATAGCAGATAGTGTCTGTGTAGTGGATGATATTATGTTTATAGCAGATAGTGTCTGTGTAGTGGATGAGATTAAGTTGATAGCAGATAGTGTCTGTGCATTTGATGAGATTAAGATTATAGCAGATCGTGTCTGTGTGGTGGATGAGATTAAGTTTATAGCAGATAGCGTCTGTGGAGTGGTTTAGATAATGTTCATGTCATTTAGCGTCTGTGTGGTGGATTAGGCTCAGTTTATAGCAGATAGTGTCTGTGTGGTGGATGAGATGAAGTTGATAGCAGATAGCGTCTGTGTAGTGGATTAGATTAAGTTCATGTCATATAGCGTCTGTGTAGTGGATTAGGCTCAGTGTATAGGACATAGTGTCTGTGTAGTTGATGAGATTAATTTGATAGCAGATAGTGTCTGTGTAGTGGATAAGATTAAGTTTATAGGAGATAGTGTCTGTGTAGTGGATTAGATTTAGCTGATAGCATATAGCGTCTTTGTAGTTGATTAGACTCACTTCTTTGAGTGGCATTTAGAAGTTGGTGTGATAAGTAAGACGAGTTCTATGAATGAACAACTTCTTTATTACAATTAGTGCGACGTTTCGGTGTAGATTAAGTTGAAAGCAGATAGTGTCTGTGTAGTGGAATAGATTGGTTTATCACATAGTGTCTGTGTTGTGGATAAGATTATGTTTATAGCAGATAGTGTCTGTGTAGTTTCTGAGATTATGTTGATAGCAGATATTGTTTGTGTAGTTGATGAGATTTAGTTGATAGCAGATATTGTCTGTGTAGTCTGTGTAGTGGATGAGACTTTTTTGTAGCAGATAGCGTCTGTGTAGTTTGTGTGGTGGATCAGGTAAGTTTATAGGAGATAGTGTCTGTGTAGTGGATGAGATTAAGTTTAAAGCAGATAGCGTCTGTGTGGTGGATGAGACTAAGTTTATAGGAGATAGTGTCTGTGTAGTGGATGAGATTAAGTTTATTGCAGATAGTGTCTGTGTATTTGATGAGATTAAGTTTATTGCAGATAGCGTCTGTGTAGTGGATTAGATAAAGTTCATGTCATATAGCGTCTGTGTAGTTGATTAGGCTCAGTTTATAGGAGATTGTGTCTGTGTAGTGGATAAGATTAAGTTTATAGCAGATAGTGTCTGTGTGGTGGATGAGATTAAGTTTATTTCAGATAGTGTCTGTGTAGTGGATTAGATAAAGTTCATGTCGTATAGCGTCTGTGTAGTGGATTAGGCTCAGTTTATAGGAGATAGTGTCTGTGTAGTTGATGAGATTCAGTTGATAGGAGATTGTGTCTGTGTAGTGGATAAGATTAAGCTTATAGCATATAGCGTCTGTGTAGTGGATTAGACTCAGTTTATAGCAGATAGTGTATGTGTAGTGAATAACATTAAGTTGAAAGCAGATAGTGTCTGTGTAGTGGAAAAGATTGGTTTATCACATTGTGTCTGTGTTGTGGATAAGATTATGTTTATAGCAGATAGTGTCTGTGTATTTGATGAGATTAAGTTTATAGCAGATCGTGTCTTTGTGGTGGATGAGATTAAGTTTATAGCAGATAGCGTCTGTGTAGTGGTTTAGATAATGTTCATGTCATTTAGCGTCTGTGTGGTGGATTAGGCTCAGTTTATAGCAGATAGCGTCTGTGTGGTGGGTGAGATTTAGTTGATAGCAGATAGCGTCTGTGTAGTGGATTAGATTAAGTTCATGTCATATAGCGTCTGTGTAGTGGATTAGGCTCACTTCTTTGAGTGGCATTTAGAAGTTGGTGTGATAAGTAAGACGAGTTCTATGAATGAACAACTTCTTTATTACAATTAGTGCGACGTTTCGGTGTAGATTAAGTTGAAAGCAGATAGTGTCTGTGTAGTGGAATAGATTGGTTTATCACATAGTGTCTGTGTTGTGGATAAGATTATGTTTATAGCAGATAGTGTCTGTGTAGTTTCTGAGATTATGTTGATAGCAGATATTGTTTGTGTAGTTGATGAGATTTAGTTGATAGCAGATATTGTCTGTGTAGTCTGTGTAGTGGATGAGACTTTTTTGTAGCAGATAGCGTCTGTGTAGTTTGTGTAGTGGATGAGATTACGTTTTTAGGAGATAGTGTCTGTGTAGTGGATGAGATTAAGTTTTAAGCAGATAGCGTCTGTGTAGTGGATGAGATTAATGTGATAGCATATAGCGTCTGTAAAGTGGATTAGGCTCAGTTTATAGCAGATAGTGTCTGTGTATTTGATGAGATTAAGTTTATAAGAGATCGTGTCTGTGTAGTGGATGAGATTAAGTTGATAGCAGATATTGTCTGTGTAGTCTGTGTAGTGGATGAGGTAAGTTTATAGGAGATAGTGTCTGTGTAGTGGATGAGATTAAGTTGATAGCAGATAGCGTCTGTGTGTTGGATGAGATTAAGTTGATAGGAGATAGTGTCTGTGTAGTGGATGTGATTAAGTTTATAGCAGATAGTGTCTGTGTGGTGGATGAGATTAAGTTTATTGCAGATAGCGTCTGTGTAGTGGATTAGATAAAGTTCATGTCATATAGCGTCTGTGTAGTGGATTAGGCTCAGTTTATAGGAGATAGTGTCTGTGTAGTTGATGAGATTAAGTTGATAGGAGATTGTATCTGTGTAGTG
This sequence comes from Haliotis rufescens, assembly GCF_023055435.1. Taxonomy (NCBI): domain Eukaryota; kingdom Metazoa; phylum Mollusca; class Gastropoda; order Lepetellida; family Haliotidae; genus Haliotis; species Haliotis rufescens. The sequence continues at coordinate 274,967 of NW_025964046.1, forward strand.
GATAAGATTAAGTTGATAGCAGATAGTGTCTGTGTGGTGGATGAGATTAAGTTGAAAGCAGATAGTGTCTGTGTAGTGGAATAGATTGGTTTATCACATTGTGTCTGTGTTGTGGATAAGATTATGTTTATAGCAGATAGTGTCTGTGTATTTGATGAGATTAAGTTTATAGCAGATCGTGTCTTTGTGGTGGATGAGATTAAGTTTATAGCAGATAGCGTCTGTGTAGTGGTTTAGATAATGTTCATGTCATTTAGCGTCTGTGTGGTGGATTAGGCTCAGTTTATAGCAGATAGCGTCTGTGTGGTGGATGAGATTTAGTTGATAGCAGATAGCGTCTGTGTAGTGGATTAGATTAAGTTCATGTCATATAGCGTCTGTGTAGTGGATTAGGCTCACTTCTTTGAGTGGCATTTAGAAGTTGGTGTGATAAGTAAGACGAGTTCTATGAATGAACAACTTCTTTATTACAATTAGTGCGACGTTTCGGTGTAGATTAAGTTGAAAGCAGATAGTGTCTGTGTAGTGGAATAGATTGGTTTATCACATAGTGTCTGTGTTGTGGATAAGATTATGTTTATAGCAGATAGTGTCTGTGTAGTTTCTGAGATTATGTTGATAGCAGATATTGTTTGTGTAGTTGATGAGATTTAGTTGATAGCAGATATTGTCTGTGTAGTCTGTGTAGTGGATGAGACTTTTTTGTAGCAGATAGCGTCTGTGTAGTTTGTGTAGTGGATGAGAGTACGTTTTTAGGAGATAGTGTCTGTGTAGTGGATGAGATTAAGTTTTAAGCAGATAGCGTCTGTGTAGTGGATGAGATTAATGTGATAGCATATAGCGTCTGTAAAGTGGATTAGGCTCAGTTTATAGCAGATAGTGTCTGTGTATTTGATGAGATTAAGTTTATAAGAGATCGTGTCTGTGTAGTGGATGAGATTAAGTTGATAGCAGATATTGTCTGTGTGTTGGATGAGATTAAGTTGATAGGAGATAGTGTCTGTGTAGTGGATGTGATTAAGTTTATAGCAGATAGTGTCTGTGTGGTGGATGAGATTAAGTTTATTGCAGATAGCGTCTGTGTAGTGGATTAGATAAAGTTCATGTCATATAGCGTCTGTGTAGTGGATTAGGCTCAGTTTATAGGAGATAGTGTCTGTGTAGTTGATGAGATTAAGTTGATAGGAGATTGTATCTGTGTAGTGGATAAGATTAAGTTGATAGCAGATAGTGTCTGTGTGGTGGATGAGATTAAGTTGAAAGCAGATAGTGTCTGTGTAGTGGAATAGATTGGTTTATCACATTGTGTCTGTGTTGTGGATAAGATTATGTTTATAGCAGATAGTGTCTGTGTATTTGATGAGATTAAGTTTATAGCAGATCGTGTCTTTGTGGTGGATGAGATTAAGTTTATAGCAGATAGCGTCTGTGTAGTGGTTTAGATAATGTTCATGTCATTTAGCGTCTGTGTGGTGGATTAGGCTCAGTTTATAGCAGATAGCGTCTGTGTGGTGGATGAGATTTAGTTGATAGCAGATAGCGTCTGTGTAGTGGATTAGATTAAGTTCATGTCATATAGCGTCTGTGTAGTGGATTAGGCTCACTTCTTTGAGTGGCATTTAGAAGTTGGTGTGATAAGTAAGACGAGTTCTATGAATGAACAACTTCTTTATTACAATTAGTGCGACGTTTCGGTGTAGATTAAGTTGAAAGCAGATAGTGTCTGTGTAGTGGAATAGATTGGTTTATCACATAGTGTCTGTGTTGTGGATAAGATTATGTTTATAGCAGATAGTGTCTGTGTAGTTTCTGAGATTATGTTGATAGCAGATATTGTTTGTGTAGTTGATGAGATTTAGTTGATAGCAGATATTGTCTGTGTAGTCTGTGTAGTGGATGAGACTTTTTTGTAGCAGATAGCGTCTGTGTAGTTTGTGTAGTGGATGAGAGTACGTTTTTAGGAGATAGTGTCTGTGTAGTGGATGAGATTAAGTTTTAAGCAGATAGCGTCTGTGTAGTGGATGAGATTAATGTGATAGCATATAGCGTCTGTAAAGTGGATTAGGCTCAGTTTATAGCAGATAGTGTCTGTGTATTTGATGAGATTAAGTTTATAAGAGATCGTGTCTGTGTAGTGGATGAGATTAAGTTGATAGCAGATATTGTCTGTGTAGTCTGTGTAGTGGATGAGGTAAGTTTATAGGAGATAGTGTCTGTGTAGTGGATGAGATTAAGTTGATAGCAGATAGCGTCTGTGTGTTGGATGAGATTAAGTTGATAGGAGATAGTGTCTGTGTAGTGGATGTGATTAAGTTTATAGCAGATAGTGTCTGTGTGGTGGATGAGATTAAGTTTATTGCAGATAGCGTCTGTGTAGTGGATTAGATAAAGTTCATGTCATATAGCGTCTGTGTAGTGGATTAGGCTCAGTTTATAGGAGATAGTGTCTGTGTAGTTGATGAGATTAAGTTGATAGGAGATTGTATCTGTGTAGTGGATAAGATTAAGTTGATAGCAGATAGTGTCTGTGTGGTGGATGAGATTAAGTTTATTTCAGATAGTGTCTGTGTAGTGGATTAGATCAAGTTCATGTCATATAGCGTCTGTGTAGTGGATTAGGCTCAGTTTATAGGAGATAGTGTCTGTGTAGTTGATGAGATTAAGTTGATAGGAGATTGTGTCTGTGCAGTGGATAAGATTAAGCTTATAGCATATAGCGTCTGTGTAGTGGATTAGACTCAGTTTATAGCAGATAGTGTGTGTGTAGTGAATAACATTAAGTTGAAAGCAGATAGTGTCTGTGTAGTGGAATAGATTGGTTTATCACATAGTGTCTGTGTTGTGGATAAGATAATGTTTATAGCAGATAGTTTCTGTGTAGTTGATGAGATTAAGTTGATAGGAGATTGTATCTGTGTAGTGGATCAGATTAAGTTTATAGGAGATAGTGTCTGTTTTGTGGATAAGACTCAGTTTATAGCAGATAGTGTCTGTGTAGTGAATAACATGAAGTTGAAGGCAGATAGTGTCTGTGTAGTGGAATAGAGAGGTTTATCACATAGTGTCTGTGTTGTGGATAAGATTATATTTATAGGAGATAGTGTCTGTGTAGTTGATGAGATTAAGTTTATAGCAGATAGTGTCTGTGTATTTAATGAGATTAAGTTTATAGGAGATAGTGTCTGTGTAGTGGATGAGATTAAGTTTATAGGAGATAGCGTCGGTGTAGTGGATTAGATAAAGTTCATGACATATAGCGTCTGTGTAGTGGATTAGGCTCAGTTTATAGGAGATAGTGTCTGTGTAGTGGATCAGATTAAGTTGCTAGGAGATAGTGTCTGTGTTGTGGATAAGATTAAGCTGATAGCATATATCGTCTGTGTAGTGGATTAGACTCAGTTTATAGCAGATAGTGTATGTGTAGTGAATAACATTAAGTTGGAAGCAGATAGTGTCTGTGTAGTGGAATAGATAGGTTTATCACATAGTGTCTGTGTTGTGGATAAGATTATATTTATAGGTGATAGTGTCTGTGTAGTTGATGAGATTAAGTTTATAGCAGATATTGTCTGTGTAGTGGATGAGATTTAGTTGATAGCAGATATTGTCTGTGTAGAGGATGAGATTATGTTTATAGCAGATAGCGTCTGTGTAGTGGTTTAGATTAAGTTCATGTCATATAGCGTCTGTGTAGTGGATTAGGCTCAGTTTATAGGAGATAGTGTCTGTGTAGTTGATGAGATTAAGTTGATAGCAGATAGTGTCTGTGTAGTGGATAAGATTAAGGTTATAGCACATTGCGTCTGTGTAGTTGATTAGACTCACTTCTTTGAGTGGCATTTAGAAGTTGGTGTGATGAGTAAGACGAGTTCTATGAATGAACAACTTCTTTATTACAAGTAGTGCGACGCTTCGGTATAGATTAAGTTGAAAGAAGATAGTGTCTGTGTTGTGGATAAGATTATTTTTATAGGAGATATTGTCTGTGTAGTTTCTGAGATTATGTTTATAGCAGATATTGTCTTTGTAGTGGATGAGATTTAGTTGATAGCAGATATTGTCTGTGTAGTCTGTGTAGTGGATGAATCTTTTTTGTAGCAGATAGCGTGTGTGTAGTTTGTGTAGTGGATGAGATTAAGTTTATAGGAGATAGTGTCTGTGTAGTGGATGAGATTAAGTTGATAGCAGATAGCGTCTGTGTAGTGGATGAGATTAATGTGATAGCATATAGCGTCTGTAAAGTGGATTAAACTTAGTTCATAGCAGAGAGTCTGTGTAGTTGATGAGATTTAATTGATAGGAGATTGTGTCTGTGTAGTGGAAAAGATTAAGCTTATAGCATATAGCGTCTGTGTAGTGGATTAGACTCAGTTTATAGCAGATAGTGTCTGTGTAGTGAATAACATTAACTTGAAAGCAGATAGTGTCTGTGTAGTGGAATAGATTGGTTTATCACATTGTGTCTGTGTTGTGGATAAGGTTATGTTTATAGCAGATAGTTTCTGTGTAGTTGATCAGATTAAGTTGATAGGAGATTGTGTGTGTGTAGTGGAATAGATAGGTTTATCACATAGTGTCTGTGTTGTGGATAAGATTATATTTATAGGAGATAGTGTCTGTGTAGTTGATGAGATTATGTTTATAGCAGATAGTGTCTGTGTATTTAATGAGTTTAAGTTCATAGCAGATAGTGTCTGTGTAGTTGATGAGATTAATTTTATAGCAGATAGCGTCTGTGTAGTGGATTAGATAAAGTTCATTACATATATCGTCTGTGTAGTTGATTAGGCTCAGTTTATAGGAGATAGTGTGTGTATAGTTGATGAGATTAAGTTGATAGGAGATTGTGTCTGTGTAGTGGATTAGATTAAGTTTATAGGAGAAAGTGTTTGTGTTGTTGATAAGATTAAGTTGAAAGCAGATAGTGTCTGTGTAGAGGATGAGATTAAGTTAATAGGAGATAGTGTCTGTGTATTTGATGAGATGAAGTTTATAGCAGATAGTGTCTGTGTGGTTGATGAGATTAAGTTTATAGCAGATAGCGTCTGTGTAGTGGATTAGATAAAGTTCATGTCATATAGCGTCTGTGTAGTGGATTAGGCTCAGTTTATAGCAGATAGTGTCTGTGTATTTGATGAGATTAAGTTGTTAGGAGATTGTGTCTGTGTAGTGGATTAGATTAAGTTTATAGGAGATAGGGTCTGTTTAGTGGATTAGACAAAGTTCATGTCATATAACGTCTGTGTAGTGTATTAGGCTCAGTCTATAGGAGATAGTGTCTGTGTAGTGGATAAGATTAAGTTGATAGGAGATAGTGTCTGTGAAATGGATAAGATTAAACTTTTAGCATATAGCGTCTGTGTAGTTGATTAGACTCACTTCTTTGAGTATCATTTAGATGTTGGTGTGATGAGTGAGACGAGTTCTATGAATGAACAACTTCTTTATTAGAATTAGTGCGACGTTTCGGTGTAGATTCTAACACCTTTATCAAGCAAGAGATAGCAGATAGTTTCTGTGTAGTGAATAAGATTAAGTTGAAAGCAGATAGTGTCTGTGTAGTGGAATAGATTGGTTTATAACATAGTGTCGTTGTTGTGGATAAGATTATGTTTATAGCAGATAGTGTCTGTGTAGTTAATGAGATTAAGTTTATAGCAGATATTGTCTGTGTAGTGGATGAGATTTAGTTTATAGCAGATATTGTCTGTGTAGTGGATGAGATTTAGTTTATAGCAGATATTGTTGGTGTATTGGATGAGATTTAGTTTATAGCAGATAGGGTCTGTGTAGTTTGTGTAGTTGATGCGATTCTGTTTATAGGAGATAGTGTCTGTGTAGTTGATGAGATTAAGTTGATAGCAGATAGTGTCTGTGTAGTGGATGAGATTAAGGTGATAGCAGATAGCGTCTGTAAAGTGGATTGGACTTAGTTTATGGCAGATAGTGTCTGTGTAGTGAATAGATTGGTTTATCACATAGTGTCTGTGTTGTGGATAAGATTATGTTTATAGCAGATAGTGTCTGTGTAGTTAATGAGATTAAGCTTATAGCAGATATTGTCTGTGTAGTGGATGAGATTAAGTTTATAGCAGATATTGTTTGTGTAGTGGATGAGATTTAGTTTATAGCAGATAGCGTCTTTGCAGTTTGTGAAATGGATGAGATTATGTTTATAGGAGATAGTGCCTGTGTAGTTGATGAGATTAAGTTGATAGCAGATAGTGTCTGTGTAGTGGATGAAATTAAGGTGATAGCATATAGCGTCTGTAAAGTGGATTGGACTTAGTTTATAGCAGATAGTTTCTGTGTAGTGAATAAGATTAAGTTGAAAGCAGATAGTGTCTGTGTAGTGGAATAGATTGGTTTATAACATAGTGTCGTTGTTGTGGATAAGATTATGTTTATAGTGTCTGTGTAGTTAATGAGATTAAGTTTATAGCAGATATTGTCTGTGTAGTGGATGAGATTTAGTTTATAGCAGATGTTGTCTGTGTAGTGGATGAGATTTAGTTTATAGCAGATATTGTTGGTGTATTGGATGAGATTTAGTTTATAGCAGATAGGGTCTGTGTAGTTTGTGTAGTTGATGCGATTCTGTTTATAGGAGATAGTGTCTGTGTAGTTGATGAGATTAAGTTGATAGCAGATAGTGTCTGTGTAGTGGATGAGATTAAGGTGATAGCAGATAGCGTCTGTAAAGTGGATTGGACTTAGTTTATGGCAGATAGTGTCTGTGTAGTTGAATAGATTGGTTTATCACATAGTGTCTGTGTTGTGGATAAGATTATGTTTATAGCAGATAGTGTCTGTGTAGTTAATGAGATTAAGCTTGTAGCAGATATTGTCTGTGTAGTGGATGAGATTAAGTTTATAGCAGATATTGTTTGTGTAGTGGATGAGATTTAGTTTATAGGAGATAGCGTCTGTGCAGTTTGTGAAATGGATGAGATTATGTTTATAGGAGATAGTGCCTGTGTAGTTGATGAGATTAAGTTGAAAGCAGATAGTGTCTGTGTAGTGGATGAAATTAAGGTGATAGCATATAGCGTCTGTAAAGTGGATTGGACTTAGTTTATAGCAGATAGTGTCTGTGTAGTAGATGAGATTATGTTGATAGGAGATAGTGTGTGTAGTTGATGAGATTAAGTTGATAGCAGATAGCGTCTCTGTAGTGGATTAGATACAGTTGATGTCATATAGTGTATGTGTAGTGGATTGGGCTGATTTGATAGGAAATGTTGTCTGTGTAGTGGATGAGATTAAGCTTATAGCATATAGTGTCTGTGTAGTGGAATAGATTGGTTTATCACATATTGTCTGTGTTGTGGATAAGATTATGTTGATAGGAGATAGTGTCTGTGTAGTGGATGAGATTTAATTATTAATAGTTTATAGCAGATATTGTCTGTGTAGTCTGTGTAGTGGATGAGAGTTTTTTGTAGCAGATTGCGTCTGTGTAGGTTGTGTAGTGGATGAGATTAGGTTGATAGGAAATAGTGTCTGTGTGGTGGATGAGATTAAGTTTATAGGACTTAGTGTCTGTGTAGTAGATGAGATTAAGTTGAAAGCAGATAGCGTCTGTGTAGTGGATGAGATTAAGGTGATAGCAGATAGTGTCTGTGTAGTGGAATAAATTGGTTTATCACATAGTGTCGTTGTTGTGGATAAGATTATGTTTATAGCAGATAGTTTCTGTGTAGTTGATGAGATTAAGTTTATAGCAGATATTGTCTGTGTAGTGGATGAGATTAAGTTTATAGCAGATATTGTCTGTGTAGTCTGTGTAGTGGATGAGACTTTTTTTTGTAGCAGATAGCGTCTTTGTAGTTTGTGTAGTGGATGAGATGAAGTTTATAGCAGATAGCGTCTGTGTTGTGGATGAGATTAAGTTTATAGGAGATAGTGTCTGTGTAGTGGATGAGTTTTAGTTCATAGAAGATTGTGTGTGAGTAGTCTGTGTAGTGGATGAGATTAAGTTTATAGCAGATATTGTCTGTGGGGTGGATGAGATTTGGTTTATAGGAGATTGTGTCTGTGTAGTGGATGAGATTTAGTTGATAGAAGATTGTGTGTGAGTAGTTTGTGAAGTTGATGAGATTAAGTTCATAGCAGATATTGTCTGTGGGGTGGATGAGATTTAGTTTATAGGAGATATTTTCTGTGGGGTGGATGGGATTTAGTTTATAGGAGATATTGTCTTTGGGGTGGATGAAATTATGTTTATAGCAGATAATGTTTGTGTGGTGGATGAATTTAAGTTTATAGCAGATAGTGTCTGTGTAGTGAATAAGATTAAGTTTAAAGCAGATAGTGTCTGTGTAGTGGAATAGATAGGTTTATCACATAGTGTCTGTGTTGTGGATAAGATTATGTTTATAGCAGATAGTTTCTGTGTAGTTGATGAGATTAAGTTTATAGCAGATATTGTCTGTGTAGTGGATGAGATTAAGTTTATAGCAGATATTGTCTGTGTAGTCTTTGTAGTGTATCAGACTTTTTTGTAGCAGATAGCGTCTGTGTAGTTTGTGTAGTGGATGAGATGAAGTTTATAGCAGATAGTTTCTGTGTAGTTGATGAGATTAAGTTTATAGGAGATAGTGTCTGTGTAGTGGATGAGATTATGTTTATTGGAGATAGTGTATGTTTAGTTGATGAGATTATGTTTATAGGAGATAGTGTCTGTGTAGTGGATAAGATTAAGTTGATAGCAGATAGTGTCTGTGTGGTGGATGAGATTGAGCTTATAGCATATAGCATCTGTGTTATGGATTAGATAAAGTTCATGTCATATAGTGTATGTGTAGTGGATTAGGCTCAGTTGATAGGAAATAGTGTCTGTGTAGTTGATGAGATTAAGTTGATAGCAGATAGTGTCTGTGTAATGGATAAGATTAAGTTTATAGGAGATAGTGTCTGTGTAGTGGATGAGATTAAGCTTATAGGATATAGCGTCTGTGTAGTTGATTAGTCTCAGTTTATAGCAGATAGTGTCTGTGTAGTGAATAACATTAAGTTGAGAGGAGATAGTGTCTGTGTATTGGAATAGATTTGTTTATCACATAGTGTCTGTTTTGTGGATAAGATTATGTTTATAGGAGATTGTGACTGTGTAGTTGATGAGATTAAATTTATAGCAGATATTGTCTGTGTAGTGGATGAGATTTAGTTTATAGCAGATATTGTCTGTGTAGTCTGTGTAGTGGATGAGACTTTGTTTTGCAGCAGATAGCGTCTGTGTAGTTTGTGTAGTGGATGAGATTATGTTGATAGCAGATAGCGTCTGTGTAGTGGATTAGATAAAGTTGATGTCATATAGCGTCTGTGTAGTGGAATAGGCTCAGTTTATAGCAGATACTGTCTGTGTAGTGGATGATATTATGTTTATAGCAGATAGTGTCTGTGTAGTTGATGAGATTAAGTTGATAGCAGATAGTGTCTGTGTATTTGATGAGATTAAGTTGATAGCAGATCTTGTCTGTGTGGTGGATGAGATTAAGTTTATAGTAGATAGCGTCTGTGTAGGGGAATAGGCTCAGTTTATAGGAGATAGTGTTTGTGTAGTTCCTGAGATTAAGTTGATAGCAGATAGCGTCTGTGTAGTGGATTAGACTCAGGTTATAGCAGATAGTGTCTCTTTAGTGAATAAGATTATGTTGAAAGCAGATAGTGTCTGTGTAGTGGAATAGATAGGTTTATCACATAGTGTCTGTGTTGTGGATCAGATTATGTTTATAGGAGATAGTGTCTGTGTAGTTGATGAAATTAAGTTTATAGGAGATATTGTCTGTGTAGAGGATGAGATTATGTTTATAGCAGATAGTGTCTGTGTAGTTGATCAGATGAAGTTTATAGCAGATAGTGTCCGTGTATTTGATGAGATTAAGTTGATAGCAGATAGTGTCTGTGTAGTGGATGAGATTAAGTTGATAGCAGATAGTGTCTGTGTAGTGGATAAGATTAAGTTGATGGGAGATAGTGTCTGTGAAATGGATAAGATTAAACTTTTAGCATATAGCGTCTGTGTAGTTGATTAGACTGACTTCTTTGAGTGTCATTTAGAAGTTGGTGTGATGAGTAAGACGCGTTCTATGAATGAACGACTTCTTTATTACAATTAGTGCGACGTTTCGGTGTAGATCCTCACACCTTTATTAAGCAAGAGATAGCAGATAGTGTCTGTGTAGTGAATAAGATTAAGTTTATAGCAGATAGTGTCTGTGTAGTGAATAAGATTAAGTTGAAAGCAGATAGTGTCTGTGTAGTGAATAAGATTAAGTTGAAAGCAGATATTGTCTGTGTAGTGGAATAGATTGGTTTATCACATAGTGTCGTTGTTGTGGATAAGATTATGTTGATAGCAGATAGTTTCTGTGTAGTTGATGAGATTAAGTTTATAGCAGATATTGTCTGTGTAGTGGATGAGATTAAGTTTATAGCAGATATTGTCTGTTTAGTCTGTGTAGTGGATCAGACTTTTTTGTAGCAGATAGCGTCTGTGTAGTTTGTGTAGTGGATGAGATGAAATTTATAGCAGATAGTTTCTGTGTTGTGGATGAGATTAAGTTTATAGGAGATAGTGTCTGTGTGGTGGATGAGTTTTAGTTCATAGAAGATTGTGTGTGAGTAGTCTGTGTAGTGGATGAGATTAAGTTTATAGCAGATATTGTCTGTGGGGTGAATGAGATTTAGTTTATAGCAGATATTGTCTGTGGGGTGGATGAGATTTGGTTTATAGGAGATTGTGTCTGTGTAGTGGATGAGATTTAGTTTATAGAAGATTGTGTGTGAGTAGTCTGTGTAGTTGATGAGATTAAGTTCATAGCAGATATTGTCTGTGGGGTGGATGAGATTTAGTTTATAGCAGATATTGTCTGTAGGGTGGATGAGATTTAGTTTATAGGAGATATTGTCTTTGGGGTGGATGAAATTATGTTTATAGCAGATAGTGTTTGTGTGGTGGATGAGTTTAAGTTTATAGCAGATAGTGTCTGTGTAGTGAATAAGATTAAGTTTAAAGCAGATAGTGTCTGTGTAGTGGAATAGATATGTTTATCACATAGTGTCTGTGTTGTGGATAAGATTATGTTTATAGCAGATAGTTTCTGTGTAGTTGATGAGATTAAGTTTATAGGAGATAGTGTCTGTGTAGTGGATAAGATTATGTTTATTGGAGATAGTGTCTGTGTAGTGAATAAGATTTAGTTTAAAGCAGATAGTGTCTGTGTAGTGGAATAGATGGGTTGATCACATAGTGTCTGTGTTGTGGATAAGATTATGTTTATAGCAGATAGTTTCTGTGTAGTTGATGAGATTAAGTTTATTGGAGATAGTGTCTGTGTAGTGGATAAGATTAAGTTGATAGCAGATAGTGTCTGTGTGGTGGATGAGATTGAGCTTATGGGATATAGCGTCTGTGTAATGGATTAGATAAAGTTGATGTCATATAGTGTATGTGTAGTGGATTAGGCTCAGTTGATAGGAAATAGTGTCTGTGTAGTTGATGAGATTAAGTTGATAGCAGATAGTGTCCGTGTAATGGATAAGATTAAGTTTATAGGAGATAGTGTCTGTGTAGTGGATGAGATTAAGCTTATAGGATATACCGTCTGTGTAGTTGATTAGTCTCAGTTTATAGCAGATATTGTCTGTGTAGTGAATAACATTAAGTTGAGAGGAGATAGTGTCTGTGTAGTGGAATAGATTTGTTTATCACATAGTGTCTGTATTGTGGATAAGATTATGTTTATAGCAGATAGTGTCTGTGTAGTTGATGAGATTAAATTTATAGCAGATATTGTCTGTGTAGTGGATGAGATTTAGTTTATAGCAGATATTGTCTGTGGAGTCTGTGTAGTGGATGAGACTTTGTTTTGCAGCAGATAGCGTCTGTGTAGTTTGTGTAGTGGATGAGATTAAGTTTATAGGAGATAATGTCTGTGTAGTGGATAAGATTATGTTTATAGCAGATAGTGTCTGTGTAGTGGATGAGATTAAGTTAATAGGAGATAGTGTCTGTGTAGTTGATGAGATTATGTTTATAGGAGATAGTGTCTGTGTAGTGGATGAGATTAAGTTAATAGGAGATAGCGTATGTGTGGTGGATGAGATTAAGTTTAAAGCAGATAGCGTATGTGTGGTGGATGAGATTAAGTTTAAAGCAGATAGCGTATGTGTGGTGGATGAGATTATGTTAATAGGAGATAGTGTCTGTGTAGTGGATGAGATTAAGTTTATAGGAGATAGTGTATGTGTAGTGGATGAGACTTAGTTCATAGCACAGAGTGTCTGAGTAGTTGGAAAAATTAAGTTGATAGCAGATAGTATCGGTGTAGTGGATACGAATAACTTTATTGCGTATAGTGTCTGTGTAGTTCCTGAGATTAAGTTGATAGCAGATAGCGTTTGTATCCTGGATCAGACTAAGTTTATTGCATATAGCAGCTGTGAAGTAGATTAATTAAGTTTATAGCCGATAGTGTCCGTGTAGTGGATAAGAGTATGTTTAAAGCAGATAGTGTCCATGTAGTGGATAAGAGTATGTTTAAAGCAGATAGTGTCCGTGTAGTGGATAAGAGTATATTCATAGCCGATAGTGTCTCTGTTGTGGATAAGATTATGTTCATAGCAGATGGTGTCTGTGTAGTGGATAAGATTTAGTTTAAAGCAGATAGCGTCCGTGTAGTTGATATGATTAAGCCTATAGCAGAATGCGTACGTGCGACTTAGCACTCCACATGGATGTATCATTATATAGAATAGCGTGCCACCAGAGCCTCTGGCAGAAAGTAATTATGAATTGCATGAATAGGTATTAACTGAAAAAACAGACAAGTAATTAAATCTATACTCACAATCCGGCGAAAGCCAGTGTTCCTGAATAGCCAGTATGTCCACTGAGTTTGGAATTTCACTATTTATACCACGTATACCATATAACATACCACGTACAATCCATGTAAGACTAAGAGTCATAATTAAAGACACAAGGGACATGATATGGAGTGGGACACTGGTTTCAGCCCTAATGCACGTTTTCTACTGACGTCGTTGCTTGTTATCACTGTACTGACCGTGCTTTTCATAGTTCCTGAAGCGCGGAACGTAGTCACGACATTCTATATCTTCAGGCCAGAACTTTTTGTCATCAATGACATAATCATAATCGTCACACGACATATTGACTTGAACTGTGTATGTCTCTGTATTGTCGTAGTGGACACGTTTCTTCAGCAGGCGTGCATGAGTAACACGTACGTGGCGTTCATGTGCGTAGTCAAAGATTAACTGTTTGACATCATCAAACGATTTGTCTGCCCTGATATTAGAGAGAACAACTCTTTTGGTCCGGACTCTTGAAACCCCTTCAAGTGTGTTGTAGGAATTAGCCAGTGACTTGATCTTGTAGGTGCCTGAAGGTTTATCAGAGTGACTTCCTGTGTGAGGATGGACAGGGTGAGAGTTGTCACCATCTACTATGCCGGAAAAAAACTAGACCATGGAATTTATCATTGTAGATGTTCCACAGAAGATCAGTGTTCGTCAAATCTACCATACGTGGTTTCTCCTTTGGTTTTGAAGTCGTTGTTTCTGATGTTGTATTTTTGTGAGATTATCTCCTTGTATGATCTGCTCTGTTTCTCAATCTTTTCGTTGTCATGACTGTTTGCGTTCGTTGTAGGTTGGGTGGGTGTGGGTTGGCACTGGGTAGTGTCAAGGGTGATCGTTGTTGATGCAGTTTGAGTCTGTTCAGTGGGTACATCAGTTGATTTTGGGGGCGATTTTACTGCGCTGGCATATGAGAGCTTCATCTTGGAAGTGACGTTGCCTATCTTATTATCAATAGTCTTTAGTTTGGTGTCTATTTCATAATTAAGACGAACTAGTTCAATTCATGCTCAAGCTCGTGAACTCTTTCCTTGAGAGTTTTAATTTCTTGTGAGTCGAGTTTGAGTTGTGCTCTTAATTCCGATCGTCTTAGTTCTGAATCTTCCAGCCTTTTAGCAAGGTCGTCAATTATCTTGCTCTTGTGGCCGATCTTGAGATCTTTTGGTGACAGGTCTTCATTCAGTTTCAACTCGATATCCGAGAGCTTCTTGACAGTGGACTTTGTAGCCTGTGGGACACACTGTTTAAGTTGCACGACATGACTCAGTATGAGCCCAATGACATCGGTATCGCCTGTTAGTTTTCGATCTGTATCAATGTTGTCGATGGAGTACATGTTCTGGTACACATCATTTAATATATCTTGTGCACATTTATCGAGGGCATTGCGAGCACCGCCATTTATATTTCGTCGTTTGACAATCGATCCTGGTGGAAAGTTGTCACAATTATCCTTTACATAATCGTATAAGCCCTCTCTGACGTGATTGATTTCCTTCATGCTTTTGTAGTAGATACCAAGTAAACTTTCCATGAATGATCGCTTTTCTTTGTGTCCAAGATTTTTCTTAATCTCCAGAGATATGGCTTTGTTCTGTTCATCGCTGGTCTGTGTACTGTCGACCTCGTCGGATTCTTCTATTGTTGGCCAATCAGTCCCCGAGCGCTCACTGTGCGTCTCTGGTGAAGACTCAATTGTTGGGCAGGCTTGGGTTGTTAACACATGCGTGGCGAGATAGTTTTGTTATTGCAAATAGCTTATTGCTGATAGCTAGTGTCTTTGCAGTGAATAAGATTAAGTTTATAGAAGATATTGTCTGTGTAGTTCATGGGATTAAGTTTATAGCAGATGGTGTCTGTGTAGTGGATTTGATTAAGTTTATAGCAGATAGCGTCTGTGTAGTGGATAACATTAGGTTTATTGTATATAGTGTCTGTGTAGTGAACAAGATTAAGTTTATAGCAGATAGCGTCCATGTAGTTGATGAGATTAAGTTTATAGCAGATGGTGTCTGTGTAGTGGATAATATTAAGTTTATAGCAGATAGTCTGATATTAAGTTTTTATCATATAATGGGTAGGTTTCTCGGCAGGATAAAGCCAACGGATAAAAACGATATCCGTTGGGGTCATATGCGGATAGAGATACAAATATCAAAGGTCAAGTAGGGACTACTTTCACTGTTTTTAAAAAAAACATGGCGTCGCCCTCGTCATTCGACGATCGAGTCAGAAATAACCATCGGGAATCTGGATAAACAACAGAGATAATTGCTATCATTATTAAAAGATCAGTCTATTATACTGAAAATCAGTGTCTAACTGTTACGTAGCGAAGGCATTTTATAAGTTTTGGCAACTTTGGAGAAACAATTTTGCGAGGGCACGAGGCCTAGTCAAGCGGGATCAGTAGTCATATCTGTGCTTGTAGACCTCTGCGGCTTGCAACCTTCTCCACAAATTAAAATAATTGGATTTTCCCGAAATATGTTTGAATTGTTAACTTGTTTCGTTTTGTCGCTGCGTGTACATCTGACTACACTTCTTAGCGTTATGACAGGACAGATCGACTGTCAACAACGTCTGACCGTGGCCGTGAAGTCTCGTAGACTAGGTTTAGAGTAGCTTCCCCATGACAAAGGGCAGTTACTCAAGCGGACAGACCGATGGATTGCCGCGAAAGGCAATTAAAAACAATTGTTGTTTTGCGTATATGTTGCTTCGCCACTGTATAAGAAACAGATTTCAGTTGGAACTATATTGGCTACTGTCACTGTCCGACTGACACATCACTTACCCTGTGACGTAATAAATATTAATGCGCGCATTCCAGGAAAACTCGCAATGTTTCGGTAATGTTTATGAGAGAGGGAAAGCGATTTTGAAACACAGAATAAAAAAAGGCAGTATTTGATTAAGAGGTTGTCACGCTTCTGTGTTTGGGGATGGTAAATATCCTGTATTAGGAATCAACATTATGTATTTAGCTCACCAAGGCTCGCTAAATGCAATGTTTATTCATAATGCAGGATATGGTGTCTGTGAAGTGAACAAGATTAAGTCTATAGCAGATAGCGTCCATGTAGTTGATGAGATTAAGTTTATAGCAGATGGTGTCTGTGTAGTGGATAAGATAAAGTTTATTGTATATAGTGTCTGGGAAGTGAACAAGATTAAGTTTATAGCAGATAGCGTCCATGTAGTTGATGAGATTAAGTTTATAGCAGATGGTGTCTGTGTAGTGGATAAGATAAAGTTGATTGTATATAGTGTCTGGGAAGTGAACAAGATTAAGTTTATAGCAGATAGCGTCCATGTAGTTGATGAGATTAAGTTTATAGCAGATAGCGTCCATGTAGTGGATAAGATAATGTTTATAAAAGATAGTGTGATATTAAATTTATTGCAGATTGTGTCTGTGCTTTGGATAAGATTAAGTTTTTAGCAGATATTGTCTGTGTAGGGACTAAGGTTATGTTTATAGCAGATAGCGTGATAGCAGATAGCGTGTAGTTGATGAGAATAAATGTATTGCAAATAGTGTCTGTAGTTGATGAGATTAAGTTTATAGGAAATTATGTCTGTATCGTGGTTAAGATAAGGTTCATAGCACTTTGTGTCTGTGAATTGGGTAATATTAAGTTGATAGCATATAGTATCTGTGTAGTTGATAAAATTAAGTTGATAGCAGATAGTGTCTGTGTAGTGGATTAGACTCAGTTTATAACATATAGAGTCTGTTTAGTGGATTAGATTAAGTTGAGAGAAGATATTGTCTGTGTTGTTGATGAGATTAAGTTTATAGCAGAAAGTGTCTGTGTAGTGGATAAGATTAAGTTGATAGAAGATATTGTCTGTGTTGTTGATGAGATTAAGTTTATAGCAGATGGTGTCTGTGTAGTGGATAAGATTAAGTTGAGAGAAGATATTGTCTGTGTTGTTGATGAGATTAAGTTTATAGCAGAAAGTGTCTGTGTAGTGGATAAGATTAAGTTGATAGAAGATATTGTCTGTGTTGTTGATGAGATTAAGTTTATAGCAGATGGTGTCTGTGTAGTGGATTTGATTACGTTTATAGGAAATGTCGTCTGTGTCGTGGATGAGATTAAGTTTATAGCAGATGGTGTCTGTGTAGTGGATTTGATTACGTTTATAGGAAATGTCGTCTTTGTCGTGGATGAGATTAAGTTTATAGGAGATGGCGTCTGTGTCGTGGATGAGATTAAGTTCGGTGTTTACATCCTTGCTTCTGTTTCAGGAGTTGTTGTACGTCCACCACCCAATAGTTTAAAGCTGATGAGAAACACCGGACTAGCTTTGCATTGCCACGTCACCGAGACATCAGGAGGAAGAGATGTAACTGTAGAATGGCTGAGCTCCAAAGACGTATCGCCTTACGATCCAAAGAACGCACACAGGTAAAATAATTGAGGTTTAATTATAACCAATGTGTAACCGTAGAATGGCTGAGCTCCAAAGACGTATCGCCTTACGATCCAAAGAACGCACACAGGTAAAATAATTGAGGTTTAATTATAACCAATGTGTAACCGTAGAATGGCTGAGCTCCAAAGACGTATCGCCTTACGATCCAAAGAACGCACACAGGTAAAATAATTGAGGTTTAGTTATAACCAATGTGTAACCGTAGAATGGCTGAGCTCCAAAGACGTATCGCCTTACGATCCAAAGAACGCACACAGGTAAAATAATTGAGGTTTAGTTATAACCAATGTGTCTCTTTCTGCAGCAGGCCTATTTCTTTACCATACATCTGTTCTATTTCTGAATTCTAATATTTCCATTTATCGCAAATAAGTACATGCTATCTATCACTCCACCCTGGCTTACACTAGAGATAACTCTTGGGGGAGATCAAACAATGTCTCCTGGAAGCTATCGTTACAATGAATTTCATTACAATGCTTTTGCAGACCATTGTGACGCCATCGGTTACCATAACTCCACGAAGTCTCTACCACTGAAGGTTGCGTACTGTACCTTTTACAACCAAGGAACTGGTTATTACTGTTTATGTTGGAAGAATTATGTTGGATGACAGACAGAATCTGATTCAAACATATATATTTTTACAAATATGTGAGAATGGATTGGTGAACAAGCGAATCGCTTATGTGAATTCCGCTCCATGACGCATTTTACATCATGCAATTAATACATCATGCAATTAATACATCATGCAATTAATACATCATGCAATTCATACATCATACAATTAATACAACATGCAATTAATACATCATGCAAATAAAACATCATACAATTAATACATCATATAATTAATACATCATGCAATAAATTCATCATACAATTAATACATCATACAATAATACATCATACAATTAATACATCATACAATTACATCATGCAATTAATACATCATACAATTAATACATCATACAATTAATACATCATGCAATTAATACATCATGCAAATAATACATCATACAAATAATACATCATACAATTAATACACCATGCAAGTAATACATCAGTGAAAGTTAAATGTAACAAATGAATTTTAAGTACCAAAAAGCTAGATGTGTATACTTGATAAAAATATTTGCAGTTTCTTATCATTCAATTCATTTACTTAATTGAAAATCTGCCATTTTTTAAATATGAAGTTTTGAATAGAATCTAATATCTGGGTTTGATCTTCCTTGATCAAATACGAATTTCCGTACAGCACAGTTTGTGAAGAGTATGTGGGTAAAAATACATTTCATTTCAAAGAATATAGTAATTTGTACACACACACAGACACACACAGACAGACAGACACACACACAGACGCACACAGACACACAGACACACACAGACACACACACACACACACACACACACACACACATACACACACGCACGCACGCACGCACACACACATATTGTAAAGCATCGTCGGTTTGTCTTCATCGATGATCTACCATTCAAATGTTATTTCCTGCTCACAAAGGCATTGTTTTATATTGTTTATATTTTCTCGTAAACTAAGCCAGAAATAGCAATCAGGTGATCTGTCTCTTTGTGACATGGTTGATTGTGTGTCAGTGTTCACGATATCAATGCCTGGATGTATTTCACTAAGTACAGGTTGTCGTCATAAAGCTGTAACATCGCTGAATGCCGCGTTAAACAATATATCAATCATGTCATCAAAATTTCACTATGTCAACCACTTATCCTTCTAATCCATCCAAGGGGCGGTCGGGTAGCCTGGTGGTTAAAGCGTTCGCTCGTCACGCCGGAGACCCGGGTTCGATTCCCGACATGGGTACAATGTGTGAAGCCCATTTCTGGTGTCCCCCGCCGTGATATTGCTGGAATATTGCTAAGAGCGGCGTAAAACTATACTCACTCACTCACTCTAATCCATCCAAGGGGCGGTCGGGTAGCCTGGTGGTTCAAGCGTTCGCTCGTCTATTGCTTAGAGCGGCGTAAAACCATACTTACCCAATACAATCAGATCCAGTTGCCTTTTCGGTGTCCACGGACAGTAAAATATTCCTAACTTCACCTTTAATTAAAATTTCATTTACTCATAGATTATCAACTTTATCTAATTCTACGTACGGGAGGTGTATATCAGGATTACATACACGGGACTGGTCAACAAATACAAATATTGGAATTATCACTCAGCCTATCAATACAATTGAGGGAAATTGTCTCGATATAAATGGAATAACGTTAAAAGCGGCGTTAAACCCAACTCACTCACTCACTCGGGTGTTTGTTGCAGGTGCCACTGTTGGGACAGGATACGCCGAACACCTGGTGTCATCGCTCAGTGATAGTGATTCATAAATACAAGCTTATGATGTAGTTGGAACCTTACAATCGACTTTGCTTTTAGCAGATATTTAATGCATTTATTGGAAGGGTTTTATCTATATTGAAATGGCTGACGGCTTCCTTCTTACACTTAGACCGCCTCCGTGGTCTAATGGTAGAGCGTCCGCCCGGAGAGCGGAAGGTCCGGGGTTCGATCCCCAGCCGCGTCATACAAAAAGACGTTGAAAGATAGTTTTATGTGTTACCCTGTCTGGCGCTCGGCATTAAGGGCTATAACAACTACTGGTCGGCTCGGAGTCAGTATACTGTGTCTGAGTGGGATATTCATGTTAACCTGCGGCATGGTATCTCAGTGTGCTAGCTCTATAAAACGGCATCAGTCCGGACTAGTACAAGCAGCCACACACACACACACATGCATGCACGTCGCCATATAAGTGCAATAATCTTGGAAGCGACGTTAAACCCCATTTCACCTCACTCTGAATGTGCATATCCGATGTTTTTTTAGTATTTTGTTAATATTAAGTTGTTCCGGGCATTTAGGCATGATATAATCAAACACCACATTGTCGTTGTACGGGTTCGAATCTCATTCAATGTCTTTGGAGATGGACCTTGAGCACAATTAAATAATTTCTTCTGATTTAGAAATTAAGGTGCTCATACGTTTTCAGAATACATAAGAATGCCTAAATTAAGTGTCATAACATTCCTTTTCGCATATTTATTCTGATAACTTTCATAGCTATTGCTATGTCTTGGGTACAGTGTGTGAAGCCCATTTCTGGTGTCCCCCGCCGTGATATTGCTCGAATATTGCTAAAAGCGGCGTAAAACCATACTCACTCACTCACTCATTTATAAGTTAGGTTTGCGACAAGGGTTTTCTTTACGGGTAAATTGAATAGGATTTAGTACTATCGGGAATTAATTTAACTTGCGCTCAAGCAGCCCATTCGCTTTTTCTTTCTTTTGACGACAAAGACACAAATCATGTCAAATTTTCTTTAAGACTGTTACAACCTTACTGTCCCTTTCACATATTCACATGGATGAAACGACAAATGCAGGTGTATTTCTCGGTGAACTTGTGAAGAACATTCAAGACAGATGAAAATATAAATATTTTTATGAATTATTTCTCGGTGAACTTGTGAAGAACATTCAAGACAGATGAAAATATAAATATTTTTATGAATTATTTCTCGGTGAACTTGTGAAGAACATTCAAGACAGATGAAAATATAAATACTTTTATGAATTATTTCTCGGTGAACTTGTGAAGAACATTCAAGACAGATGAAAATATAAATACTTTTATAAATTATTTCTCGGTGAAATTGTGAAGAAAATTCAAGACAGATGAAAATATAAATACTTTTATGAATTATTTCTCGGTGAACTTGTGAAGAACATTCAAGACAGATGAAAATATAAATATTTTTACGAATTATTTCTCGGTGAACTTGTGAAGAACATTCAAGACAGATGAAAATATAAATATTTTTACGAATTATTTCTCGGTGAACTTGTGAAGAACATTCAAGACAGATGAAAATATAAATATTTTTATGAATTATTTCTCGGTGAACTTGTGAAGAACATTCAAGACAGATGAAAATATAAATATTTTTATGAATTATTTTTCGGTGAAATTGTGAAGAAAATTCAAGACAGATGAAAATATAAATACTTTTATGAATTATTTCTCGGTGAACTTGTGAAGAACATTCAAGACAGATGAAAATATAAATACTTTTATGAATTATTTCTCGGTGAACTTGTGAAGAACATTCAAGACAGATGAAAATATAAATATTTTTATGAATTATTTTTCGGTGAAATTGTGAAGAAAATTCAAGACAGATGAAAATATAAATACTTTTATGAATTATTTCTCGGTGAACTTGTGAAGAACATTCAAGACAGATGAAAATACAAATACTTTTATGAATTATTTCTCGGTGAACTTGTGAAGAACATTTAAAACAGATGAAAATATAAATATTTATTATAACAAAATGTTCTTATAAAAAAATTAGTTAAGTCAATATATTCTAACTATTTCGATCGTTTCTCTCACTTCTGTCATTTCTTTTTTTCTTCTTTCCTGATTAAGATGACACGCTGTGATGTAGCTGAAGTCCTGCTCAAAATGGCATTAAACTGAAAATTGTAAATTGGTCATTTGTGTGGATTGGTCAACACAAGGTTTGGCCTCAACTGCGATGGAGAGGTGTCTGGTTCAGCGACGAACCAAGATTTTACCCCTGTCGAGGGGTTGGAGGAGCAGGGGTCTGCAGACGCCGGGTACAGCGTACAGGAAGTGGACAGGTTTGGTGGGGGTAGCGTTATGATGTGGGCGGTTATCTCTCATCATGGCAGGACAGGTTTGATCCATAACCAGGGCAATCTTTCAGCTCAACGATACATCAACGAAATTCTCCTTCCGCAAGTCCCTCCACTCACTCACTCTCTTATTTCTGCAGGATCTTCGCTCAGGAAACCTCGCTGGGGAGCACGCTGTACATTGACGACTTGTTAGATGAAGGCGGAAAACCACATACGTGTCGGGTCAGAATCGATGGGAACACCGTCGAACGAGACATATACCTCCCATTATATGGTAAAGGTTTATTGAAAATGTCTTGCTGATTTAGTACGCGTCAGTATTGTGCAGTTAATCCAGGGTTGGAGTTACATGCAACAGAGATGAAGGGATGACCCGGGCAGGAAATATATACACGAGTACTCGTTGGTCTTCTTTGATAGGCATTTAGAAGTTGGAGTACTACGTAAGGAAAAGAATCTCTGGATGAACAACTTCTTTATTACAATTAAGAGCAACGTTTCGGTGTATGTGATAACGGTGTTGGCATGTTGGTATATTTGGGGATTCGTTGGCATGGAACTGTATACACATTCAAATTTATATTCCCCGTATTTTCAAACACATTTCGCCGCTGAAACGTCATAATGTATGCTGATATTGTTAATGTAGTTGTATCATTAATGTTATCTTTGAAAAGCCTTTAGAAGTGATACACATAATGATTCCGAAATGTGTGTTCCTCATAATACCCATCGCTATGTGGCTGAAATATTGCGATGTAAACTTTAACTCACTCCTTATAATACAGAAGTTGACATCCATAAATTCTCTTCCTTATCATTAATGCATATTACTGGTGTTTAGTTGAATAATTATCGCTAACCCTGATCAATTTGTAATCCAATTGTGTGTACATTGGTCAATAGTGTGCACATTGGTCAATAGTGTGTACATTGGTCAATGGTGTGTACATTGGTCAATGGTGTGCACATTGGTCAATGGTGTGCACATTGGACATTAGTGTGCACATTGGTCAATAGTGTGTAAATTGGTCAATAGTGTGCACATTGGTCAATGGTGTGCACATTGGACATTAGTGTGCACATTTGTCAATGGTGTCAATAGTATGGTCATTGGCCTGCGATTTCTTCAAAAACAGAAACGCAATACGGACATTTTGGGCCAAAAGAGCAAAATAAGCGGACGAAGAGGTGCAAAATGAACAGGTTTAATGTGTTAATTTCCCGGATCAAAAGGATCACAACAAGGACGTGCAAACCATTAGTCGGGAAACACGCACGATGCGGAAAAACGCACCAAGTGCATTAACAAAATAGCCATGGAGCTGCACGTACTGAACGTGCACCAGCACTATGGAAGGTATTAATGTGCAGTGTTTTCGATTCCCTCGCATCAGCAACAGTGACAACAAGATGTCAAGATTAACAGAAGTGCAAAGAAACAACGTCATAGGCTGCTTGCAGGCAGGGGAATCACCATCAGTTGTAGCAAGGCTTTTCAATGTAGCGCCCAGCACCATCTCATGACTATGGGATCGGTTTCAACAGCAGGGGTCAACATATGATCGGCGTATGAGTAAAAAAACACCCCCGTCCAGGATCGCTACATCCGACTGCGCCACCTACGTGAAAAGAGGACCACAGCCACCGCAACCGCATCCCAAATACCCGGACTGCGCAGAATCACCGACCAGACCTTACGAAACCGTTTAAGAGCAGCAGGTCTACGAAAAAGACCTGTTCGACGCGTCATATGGAGTCAACAACGGCTGCATTGGTGTCGTCAACACAGGGTATGGCCTCAACTGCAATGGAGAGATGTCTGGTTCAGCGACAAACCAAGATTTCTCCTCCGTCGAGGGGATGGAGGAGCAGGGGTCTGCAGACGCCGGGAACTGCGTACAGGAAGTGGACAGGTTTGGTGGGGGTAGCGTTGTCATGTGGGCAACTATCTCTCATCATGGCAGGACAGGTTTGGTCCATATCCAGGGCAATCGTACAGCTCAACGATACATCAACGAAATTCTCCTTCCACAAGTCCTCCCAATTGCTGCCAACAGCAACGTTGATGGTCTCCCCTGGCCCTCCAGATCCCCGGATTTGAATCCGATAGAGCACCTGTGGAATGAGTTGGATAGACGGCTACGCCGACGTCAACCACAAACCCAGACGTTGCAGGCCGAGTGGGCTACTCATGTGATTCGCATACACGTCTCTTCCATGGGCAGGAGATGTCAGGCCGCTATCGATGCTAACTGGGGACATAAGAGTGTGAAATATTGCCCGTTAGTGTGTTCATTGGTCAGTGGTGTGAACATTGCCAATTTGTGTGAACATCAATCAGTGGTGTGCACACTGGTTAATAGTGTAAACATTGGTCATTGGTGCGTACATTCGTAATTGGTGTGTAAATTGGTCATTGTTGAGCACATGGATATTGGTGTGCACATTGGTCATTGGTGCGTACATTGGTCATTGGTGCGTACATTGGTCATTGGTGTGTAAATTGGTCATTGGTGCGTACATTGGTCATTGGTTTGTAAATTGGTCATTGTTGAGCACATGGTCATTGGTGCGTACATTGGCCATTGGTGTGTAAATTGGTCATTGTTGAGCACAAGGTTATTGGTGTGCACATTGGCCTCCGGTTTTGTCATAAATTTAAACATTGATCCGACACTTTGTGTGCACATTAAACAGTAATGTGAACATAGGCAATTTGTGTGAACATTAATAAGTTGCGTGAACATTGGCAATTTGTGTGAACATCAATCATTAGTCTGAACATTGCGAATTTGTGTGAACATTACTCAGTAATGTGAATATTGGTAATCTGCGTGAACATTTCTTAAGTAGGGTAAACATTGGCAATTTGTGTGAACATATCCAGTAGTGTGAACACTGGCAATTTGTGTGAACATTAATCAGTTGCGTAAACATTGGTAATGTGTGTGAACATTAAATAGTAGTGTGAACATTGCCAATGTGTGTGAACATTAATCAGTTTTGTGAATATTGGCAATTTGTGTGAGCATTAATCAGTTTTGTGAACATTGGTAATTTGTGTGAACATTACTCAGTGATGTGAACATTTGTAATTTATGTCAACATGAATCAGTTGCGTTAACCCTCTGGATGCCGAGTTTTTTTCTGACGCCAATTTTCCTAAGATCGGAAAAGTGAAGGTTGTGCGAGAATTGCGCTCACACGGCACTGGATCTACCTCTGGCTATAAAATTACGCAGAGGTGGAGAATATTAACTTTCCTGTTTGATGGTGTAAAGTTAACTGCAAATATTAATCCGGTTTTAAATAAATACACTTCTAAGTGTTGTTCGAGAATTTATTCTGCGTTGAAAAACAGTAAACTCCTCCGCATTTTATCGTACACCGATAAAAGTACTGTGCGATGATTTTTTTCATTTAGAAGCTTTACGGAAACTGTGAGGGAACAAAATACTGCCTACTATCTGAACGACGTAACTACATATTAAATGGAGCTATATGCGTATGAATAACGGCATACATCCAATGCCAAAAATAGCATGCCGTAAATGACGAAAACTGATTTTTCTCTGACGTCAAAAGGCCCCGGATAGGTTACACACGTACAAATAAAATGGGGGCATAACTCCGCTAAGCGTAGCACTAGTTTATTGTAACTCGGGTCGCTTGGGGAGAATTAGCTGTGGGTAAGGACAATTTATTTTCGTGGTGTTTTGTTCACGTGGAACCAAACTATTCCAACACAAATATCGATATTGAAACTGTATACGTTTAGTTATATAAAAAATCCCCATAAGAAATGATCAAATCGTACTTCATTAAAAATAGGTAATAGAGAAATGGATTGCCCTGTCTAACCTATAACTTAGTCCTTAGATTCCAACATTCTCCTGAATGTGTAAGTGTAATTTGACTAATGTTGCACCATTATTAATGGAGCACTAGCCTTATCATCAAATGTAATGAAATACCAAAAAAAATAACGTCATGCTATTTGACGTCATGGCTGGTTTTATGTCTTTGATAACGTCGGAGAAAGCAGCACTGGTATTTTGATTAATACATATCTCCCCTAATTTTCGTTCATGGTATGGAACATCTCGATGTGTAAAACGGAATTTGACGCTTTTTCGACACAATATAAATGACTGCTTTCACCATTAAATAATTTCTTGAATAAGTAAACAATTAAATAGTTCATCGTGTATCTTAATTGGACGAGACACGCACCTGTTAGGCATCAATGTACGTAATGAAATACTCAAAAGAATATTTCAAAACAACCAAAATTATCTTCAATATTGGACCAATATTTGTTCATCACTGTGTTATTTTTTCTCTTCATCTCCTCTCAGAATTACACAATAAAAGATGCGAAGAAAGCTCTTTTGGTATAGAATTTTCAGGATAATCGTATAAGGTTGAACCAACGGGGTACCTGGCATGGAGTTTATTATTTTAAACATTTTACAATTCCCGGAGAAATAAAGTAAACAGTATAATATCCTGTGATCACAATATTGAAAAATGAATGAAGCCATTGATTATATAATGCAAAACGAGAGGAATAATTCCTAAATTGTTTGTGACTAACGCGCACCTGGCGAATCGTTAGATATCACTGTTCTGTGTATCAAACGACATAAAAAACAATTCTAAGACCAAGACAATTTTTTCAGAAATCTGTGCATATATTTTAACGAAAAATATTATCCATTTTGTTAAAGTAATATATTCTGTTTTAGTTATAAAATAAAATGAAACCGCTATTCATGGACATTGGTTATATGAACTTATAATATTGACTATTACACATCCCAAGAAACACGTACATGCTGCAGTTACATTTACACTTCATCTTGTAACACTTGTCCAAAGGAAAGAAATATCGTATTCGACACTAAAAACCTATCAATTGTTATGTAAACAATGTTAAAAAACCAGGAGATTATGAAAGGTTCGTTCATACATGTTGTGGCCTCTATTTACGTATGATATCATATTGAACATTGACAAATATTCAAAGTGAAATTAATTGTGTGAAAAAATGTATAAAACATATGCAAAATCTACATCCCAGTGTACTGACACTGTAAACAGCATGGTACAATGACCGTGTGCACTCTCATTCAAGGACCTTCATCTCAAAGAAATTACCAAATATGTACAACAATGTTGACGTATGACATCACTACCTGTGACCGACTTTTACAAAATGGCGTGTTCACTGTCAACAATACGCGGGATTTTATGAGGTGACTTTCGTTGATTCAGAGATCGTATATACATAAATGTGACATGTAAGTAATCAGAAACATTCTGACAATCTATGTACTGTTATTTGTTGTTATAATTTTCATTGAAACAAACCGAAATAGTCAGAAATTCCGATAAATACTGTTGTCGTTGTGTGTGATTTTGCGTCAGTCATGGCGTCACACAGGACGGTAACTTTGACAAGTTCTGTTGAAAATATCAAAACATTACAATGTATCTATTTTAAATTCCCTTATTCTTCCTACGATTATCTTCCCATGCATATTTTGAAAATGTTGAGCCAATATCTTGAACGAAAAGACAAATAGATAGCTCAAAATAGGAGAAAATGCTACACTGTGTAAAATCTGTATTTTGCTTTTTTTACATTTCTAACAAGTGCAGTTTTTCGAGCACAGCGTTCGTTTTTACACCTAACTTATTTTGCTTGATTTAATCCAGCCACTTCGTATTGGTGACAAAGACCATTGGTCATTTGATTCTCAGATGTATGAGGAATTCAAGGATGTATGTATGGCAGCTAAGTTTGAAATATACGTGATGTTACAGGCTCCTCATAACCGGTGTACCTGACACGTGATTTTGTAAACACTATCCAATATGGCGGAAAGTTGACTTCGGCGTTCGTGTTTGCGTATTTTCCAAAACATTCGAAACGATTCTCGGGTTATCGGAGACGGTTTGGAATGATCATTGGTAATTTCATAAACGACAGATACCTATGATCACTAATATGCTATTTTTGAAATTCATTTCTCCGAGTAAATACCCGAAATTTAGATTTCAAAACATGCTGTAAATAACGCCGTGAGTGGTGATTTAGTTACATGTAAAAAATGGCGACATTTACAATGTACCTAATTTTCAGAGGTCATTTTCAGTACTTGTACTTGGCCTAAAATGCCAGTGAATGATATCACAGGGAATTCCCCACCTTATTCAAAACTGTGAAGCGTGTTAGTGTGCATGGTATCTTTTGAATTTTATTCGACTTCAAAGTGAGGGTTGTCTAGGAGGGACATATATGTTCCTGTGGCATCCAGGGGGTTAACATTGGTAATTTGTGTGAGCATTAATAAATGATGTGAACATTGCCAATTTGTGTGAACATTAATCAGTAGAGTGTACAAATTTATAAATAATGCGACAAAACCCTATTCTTATGAGATCCCTGCTAAAAGCAGAGAGATTCCGACTCTGTCATGAACATTTTATCCATTTTAGCTATAATTAAGGGTAACGCTATTTTTCAGGGCATTATCATTTGTAGAAGCCCGAGGTTTTCCATTAACTGCCCGACGAAGGAGAAACCTTGGGCTTCTGCAAAAAAGACCGCGTTACCGTTATTATAGCTAAAATGGATGGAATTTGTTATCAAATAAAAAGAAACAACAACATCGGTTTTGAAACATTTACTGCAATCAACAGGAATGTCAATGACCACATTTTACAAATATGGAAACGTCATAGAACAAACTAGATGACGTCACTATAATGCGTGACGTCATTTTCTCTTCCCTATGACGTCATTATCAAGTTACAGTGGCCAGCTCATTTCTGATAACGTGCGGGCGGTTTAATGATAATTCTATCCATTTTAGCTATAATGAACATCAACTTGACGTCACCTTATAACGGCCGTGATTATGGCCCGTTGTCAAACAATATGAGGTCATTATCAAGTTACAGTGGTCCGCTCATATAAGGGTAACGCTATTTTTCAGGGCCCCGTTCCACAAAGCGATCTTAGCACTAAGGTGATCGTGGACTTGTCCCATACTCTAACATAGGTTTACGATCATCGTAGCGCTAAGATCGCTTTGAGGAACGGGGCCCAGGTCATTATCATTTGCAAAAGCTCGAGGTCTTCTATTTAAGACCTTGGGCTTCTGCAAATGATAATGCCCTGAAAAACAGCGGTACCGTTATTAAAGCTAAATTGGATAGAATTTGTTATCAAATAAATATAAATAACAATATCGATTTTGAAACATTCAGCGCAATCAACATGAATTTCACTGACCCACCTTTACAGATATGGAAACGTCATAGAACAAACCAGATGACGTCACTATTGAACGTGACGTCACCTATCCCTATCCCAATGACGTCACCTAACAACGGGCGTGATAATGGCCCGTCGTCAAACAATTTGAGGTTATTATCAAGTTACAGTGGCCCGCTCATTTCTGATAACATGCGGGCGGTTTAATGCCCACTAAGTCATGCCAATCCATTCTCTTAAGACACGCCGCGATACGACTGGAATACTGTTAAAAGCGGCGTTAAACCCAACTCACTCACTCACAATTGTCATGGTTAATGTTGTGTGTTTCAGATACCCCCGAAAGCGTTATTGTTCCAGCGCAGGATAGCATGAGGCGAATGAAAGACGCTACTGCATCTATGTATTGCAAAACCAAGGGACTTTCAGACGAAGAATTGCAGGATGCCAAGTTCGAATGGCTGGACAAAAATGACAACATCATTGGACCTTACATTAGAAATGATCCCAGACACGACAGGTACTGTACTAACAGTTATAATAAATTATGAATATTTATGTTATTGTTACAGTGCATATATTGCCCCCCCCCCCCAAAAAAAAAAAATTAAAAAAAAAAAAAATCAGTGAACAGTTTAAGATTTAAAAATATATTAAATAATGTTTTAAATGTATATAACGGTTCTAAATATATGGACGTGACTCGGAAAATAAATTAGCCCGTAGTTGTGTTTCGGAAATTAGCTCCTTTGTTCGCATGCTGAAAAAGCTTCATTGGGTATTTACGCAAGCGGTTTTTATACATTTGAGTTTTTCTTTTAATGCATGCGTTTTGATCATCTCATTATTATTATTATCATTATTATTACTATTATTATAATTATTAATATTATTTTTATAATAATAATAATAATAATAATAATAATAATAATAATAATAATATTTCATTTCATTTCATTTCATTTCATTTCATTATCATCATCATCATTATTATTACATCACTGGACCTTACATTAAATATGATCCCAGACACGACAGGTACTGTACTAACAGTTATAATAAATTATGAATATTTATGTTTCTGTCTCTGCTGCTGAATGAAGTGTACCCTGGGAACGTTTCTGTAACCAGAAATGTACCCTCTCTGCGTAGCACTGGGCGAGTACATTGACAGGTGCGCGAAACTGGTTGCTCTACAGATAGAATTGCAAACCGCTGTAATGTCATGTTAGTACCTGTTTAAGTGGGAACTGTCGAGCTGCGCGAACCACATCAATCAACGATGTAGACTTTATACTTGAAGTGAGCCTGGAACCGGTTTTCTCGCCTTCTTGAAAGGCCTCATCCATCTCCACCAGGTCCTATATCGGACATTACAAGGATAACGTTTGTAAAATTCCTCACGTGTCTCTCAATATATGCCATTAAGGTACATTGTGTGTCCCAAGCTGGCTTCATACCTTTTGTGAAACTGGAAATTGTTTCGCGCAGTGTGAAAAAAGACCCTCTCTCGGCTGCCTCAGTGCTATTCCGTATTGGTAGATATTGGTAGGTTTTGGTAGATATTGGTAGAGTTTTGAATACAGGAAATACCCAGGGTAGATTGCTGTATCAGCCTCCGCGCCAACAACCCTTTCAAGGTTATTGCCATGGAAGCGTTGACATTTACGAGTCCCGTGATAGTATTCGAACCACGGACTTTCTGATCCGAGGTCAGACGCCTTTTCCACTTCGCCAAAGAGGCCAAAGTGTCATCTGTGGTATGACTCCACGTCCTGCTGCCTTCAAACAGAAGGTCGCATAGAAGGGTGCTGAGTCTTATTTCGCTCAAATTTGATATAAACGTGCTCAGTGGGATTCGAACAACCGAGCTGATTCGTGGCCGAGGATTAATAAGATTTCTGAATTCAGTAACAACAGTAACGTACATGTATTTGTTACATTAAGTCATTTCATTCAAATTTGTTTGGTATGATTATGTCTTATGATTATTTTAGGATGGAAGGTACAGTTACCAAATAAAATATGCTGAAATATCAATTCATTATGACCATATTTCATAATCTATTTTTTAAAGTAACCCTCCTTACATTAAAGATAACTATTTAAAGAATATAGTACTTAAAGACATTGCAACAAACCGAATAATCAGGGGGGAGACTTTATACTGAGGGGGGCGCGAAATATATCCGCCCGGGGGAGATTTTATTTCAGAATAGATTCTCCCGGGGAGAATCTGTACCGGTATAAAATCTCCGGGGGGAGAATTTGTACGGGGGAGAGTTTATACCGGGACACCGGAAGCCTTTGTCCACAAATGCAAAAGACCCTTCGGCAAGCTGAACGTAAGTATGTCATCTTGTGGACCACTCGACACACTACACCAGTATTAACATGTCCCTTGCCCCATGTTCTGTGTGCAGGGTCTACACACTGGCATTGACCGATGTTCTGTGTGCAGGGTCTACACACTGACATTGGCCGATGTTCTGTGTGCAGGGTCTACACACTGACATTGCCCCATGTTCTGTGTGCAGGGTCTACACACTGACATTGGCCCATGTTCTGTGTGCAGGGTCTACACACTGACATTGGCCGATGTTCTGTGTGCAGGGTCTACACACTGACATTGCCCCATGTTCTGTGTGCAGGGTCTACACACTGACATTGGCCGATGTTCTGTGTGCAGGGTCTACACACTGACATTGCCCCATGTTCTGTGAGCAGGGTCTACCCACTGACATTGCCCCATGTTCTGTGTGCAGGGTCTACACACTGACATTGCCCCATGTTCTGTGTGCAGGGTCCACACACTGACATTGCCCGATGTTCTGTGTGCAGGGTCTACACACTGACATTGCCCGATGTTCTGTGTGCAGGGTCTACACACTGACATTGCCCCATGTTCTGTGTGCAGGGTCTACACACTGACATTGCCCCATGTTCTGTGTGCAGGGTCTACACACTGACATTGCCCGATGCATCCCGTCTTCAGCTTGACCAGTTGACCAGTGGAGATCAGGGGACATACACCTGTAGATGTACAGTCGGAGGCAACATCATGATCAACGCCATTCAACTCATTATCTACGGTAATTGTGAACAGCGTGAATGAGTGAGTTTTGTTATAAATGTAGTAAACTGTATATCCGATTTTGCTCTCAGGGAGCGCCGCATAACCCACCTCACAGTTGCGGGACGTCGCAAGTATGTCTCATTGCGATCATTTGAATGTGGTTGCAAATTTTGCGACGTTTTTTTCATTCGGTTTGAAACACACTTGCAACTTGTAATACAGTAAACTACGGTTATAACGAACTCGAGGGGTCCACTAATTTTAGTTCGTAATAAACGTAGTTCGTTTTAAGCATACACACAGCATATATACAACAAATAGTCAGGACTAAAACATAAGTTCGTTATATCATTCAGTTCGTTATAAGCGTGTTCGTTACACACGTAGTATACTGTATATCCGAACTTATTTGTAAAGGAAGTTAGAACGATAGGAGTGCACCATTTAACCTTAGTAAAGAACAAAAACTGTTCAACACAAACAAGATCTTGTCTACATGTTTCTCACTGAGATTGTTCAACTAATGGTGTCGGATGCTAACAACCCAATTAGTTTACGATGATACTTCAAACTACAGGGTGCGATAACAATGATATCCCGGGGCACGTGAAATATCAGAAGGACAGGTCAAAAGCCGTAGTCCAGTAATTCAAATGTCCAGGTTCAACAAAATTGACGGAAAAGGTTTATTGCTGGGTTTTGGTGCCTTGGCACCTATACATTAAAATAAAAAAATAGTTTATCAAATTCGGACATGGGGAACCATCCGAAAAAAGGTCAAATCCAAGATGGCCGCCAACAAAAGTAATAATAGTCATAAACGTGGAACCAATAACAATAAAAAACATTTATGGTGAGTCTATCTATATAAGCTTGGCAGGATAAATGCAAAGGAATGTATATTTAACAATTTTGAAAGAAAAATTCACATGGAAATTTAAATAATGCTTCAAAATGACGAAAAAGTACATAAATTTGTTAATATCAGTAATTCTTGCAGAACATGAACCAATTTATTATCATGTTGACTTTTTATATATAAAATTATACAGTTTGTTGTCTTCACATAAATAACCAAGTTAGAAACAAATATAATTGAAAAAACACAAAGTATCCCCTTCTTCAAAATGGCGGCCGAGCAAACAGTGTTTTAAAGATAGACCTCAAGAACATAAAGGTATGTATAAGCTATTTTTCTTTTAAAGCTAATATGAAATCTTGTATAATATGTAGTTGATTGGCTCTAGAGAGGAATAACTGATGAAAATATGGACACTATGTTACTGGGTTAAAGATTCGTAGAGATACTGATCTTAGTTCACAGAGAAAAAGGTTACCGTATTCGACGTAATAAGCGCGCAGGGCGCTCTCAAAATAAGAAATAGGGGGCTCTTATTAGAATATAATTTTGGTGGAAAAAACAGAGTTGAAAGATAGATTTCGTGGTTTATGCTGACGGCCTGACTGTTTATATACGACAGATATATTTTTTCAGAATTTAATTGCACATAATTAAGAGTGCATATAACACACGAGTGAATATGAGTGAAAAAATAAGTCTTGTGTACATTGATCAATCGGAAGGGGTGCTAATTGGGATTGTTCACTTGCCAATATATTAGAAATAACGCCGTGGGCTCTTATTAGAGCGGGGCGTTTATTACGTCGAATACGGTATATGTGCATGTCTTCTGAGCACCTATAATTTAACGACGAAACGAATCACAAATCTAAGCAAGTTACTGTGGAAAATCTTTTATCGCTGATGCCTGTTTCATCATTGAAAGGCACACAGATAAAATTACAATATGACTTTGGAAGTATACAGTGTCCAATAATAATTGGGTTATTACAGTTTGCATTGTGTAACCAATATGTTCACACTCATGTCTTCATCACTCTATTGCACCCCCCCCCCCCAAAAAAAAACAAAAAAAATAAAAAAATAAATAAATAAAAATAAATAAAAATAAAATAATAATAAAAATAAAAATAAAAAATAAAAATAAAAATAATAACATAATAAATAAATAAAAATAAATAAATAAAGATTTAAGTTTAAGATTTAAAAATATATTAAATAACGTTTTAAATGTATCTAACGGTTCTAATTATATGGGCGTGACTCGGAAAGTAAATTAGCCCGTAATCGTAAAAGCTTCATTGTTGTTTCTTTACATTTAAGTTTTTCTTTTAATGCAAGCGTTTCTGTATGCAAGTTGATTGAAAGTTATTGGGTTTTGATCATCATCATCATCATCATCATTATTATTATTATGATTATGATTATGATGATTATTATTATGGGAGCCTGGAAACTGTCGCGATGTAGGAAGACGGAAGCACATCTACCAGGTCCAGGAATATAAATATTATATCAGTGTCATTACATGTCAAAAGCGACCCGTGAAGGTTCCGGGGTAGAACAGGTCATCAGCAACCCATGCTTGTCGTAAAACTATGCTCTTAAAAGGCGACTAACGGGATCGGGTGGTCAGGCTCGCTGACTTGGTTGATGCATGTCATCAATCCCAATTGCGTGGATCGATGCTCATGATATTAATCACTGGATTGTCTGGTCCAGACGCGATTATTTACAGACCGCCGTCAT